>NC_134354.1:178734800-179039800 GCF_048569485.1 Anomaloglossus baeobatrachus | reverse complement strand
TTTGAGGACGAAGCTCTTATTTCTCTGTCTAATTTGCTTGTTATCCAAGATAAAACAAGGCACTTTTCAGGGTATACTTTAAACAAAGTTTATTTTCAAAAGAATTTTATTGTGAACATGTGACGTTTCGGCCACTACGTGGCCTTCATCAGACAACTCACAAAATTGTGCGTATTGGAACAAATATATGCAGCAATGTATATTAGCGCATTATAGAGCAGCGTCTTATGCAAAAAGACCAAGGTCAGTAAGAAAATGGTAATGTAAACAATTTTAAGATTGTGTCAAAACCAGAGATGCACCCAGTAACAGGAGCCAGCGACAGCATGGAACAGCAGTGTCAAGCAGCGGTATCCACCGCTATACACTGCATAGAGGTGGATACAAAAGTAGTTAGACTGCCAAATGCAAATAGATGATTGTAGCCCATTGCTACATATTATTAAAACCTTACCAATGAGACACCCTGATGCATTTCGCCGTGGCTTTTTCCAAGGGCTCTGCTACATACATACTAAAGACACAGTGTGCAGACACAGAACATGTCCACATGCTGTGGGCTTCAGGCATAGACTGACTAAGCTACAGTGATTGTGTAAAAAGCAGTTACAAGACTACAGTATGCCCAGAGGCTACTGCACTTTTGGGCCACTGAACCAGTGTGTAGCCTTGGAGCACAATTGTCCGAACTTTCTCTCCTCCCCTCTGATGAATATGTTTAATATCAGTTCAATAGCTGGAATCACCATTGAATTCTATGCTAACTTAATTTTTAAAAAAGCACTCCCATAAAAGTTTTGATAATCTTAATATATTGCAATCACCATATTATAGAGCAGTGTGTACTTTCAGTTGCTAATTTTGCCTTTCTACCCAGTAAATTCTTTTCTTTTCTCTGCTCTATGTAGAAACAGATAGTTTCTTGTCCCTGAATAAATCTTTTCCTTGTTCAACTCCTAACCCAGTTTCTTCGCTCTCCCCCCTGCCAGGGATTTTGCAGTGACTCATGCAGGAAAAAACGACTTCCTGATTCTACATACAGCTTAGAAGAATTCAGCAAATCAAATGATGTCACAGACCTAATGGAAAAGAGAAGAATTAACTGTGTAGAAGGGTAAAATGAGCAATTGTAACTACACAGTGCCAAATAATTGGATAGCTGCAATATAATAAAAACTTTGATGGGAGTGCTTCTTTAATAATCACCCCCAGTTGTGGCCATATGCATCAAGATGGTTTCATTTAACGGTAAGCTCACTTAAAGAGTTTTTAAGCTGCATAATTACTGACTGAATTGTTCTAAAGGGAAATCCCAGCATATTACAGTAGCCAGCTTTGTCATTACCAAATGTCATTGACATGCTGCAGGGAAAAAAAAAAAAAGTATAAATTGGCATGAAGCGCTGATACCGTATTTTCCAGCATATAAGGCGCCTTTTTAACCCCCTGAAAATCTTCTCAGGGGTCGTCTCATATGCTGGGTGTCATCTTATACAGCGGTGCACGGTACTGTCATGGCTTTACTGCAGTTGTTTACAGACAATAAATATTCTCACCTATCCTTCGTTCCCGCGGTGCCTCCAGCTACTCCTTGCAGTCTGCAGGCACACAGACCCCTCCGTGATAGCGTCTGGTGCACAGAGCGGCCACTGCAGGATGTCGTCTTGGTTTTACTGCAGTTGAATGCTTTGTGGCGCCACAAAGATTTCAACTGCTGCAAAGCGCTGACGGCAGCGGTAACCCTGTACACCGGACCGATCATGGAGGGGTCTATGTGCCTGCGGTCCAAAAGAAGAACTCCTCCATGATAGCGTCCAATACTCAGGGCCGCGGCTGCTGTCAGTGCACCGGACGCTATCACGGAGGGGTCTGTGTGCCTGTGGTCTGCAAGAAACAGCTGGAGGCACTGCGGGAATGGAGGAGAGGTGAGAATATCTTTTATTGTGTGCAAACAATGGCATAATAGAGGACAAGAAGGTGACCAGTAGGAGAACATAACTAAACAATAGGCTCATTACTGCAGGGGACATTACAAAACAATTGGGTCATTACTGCAGGGGATATTACTAAACAATGGGCACATTATTACCGGGGACGTTACTAAACAATGGGCACATTACTGTAGGGGACGTTACTAAACAATGGGCACATTACTGCAGGGACATTACTAAACAATTGGCTCATTACTCTGGTCAGCTTATACTCGAGTATATACGATATATCTGAAACTCCATTTTAAAAGTGGAAAAGTTGGGGGTCGTCTTATACGTCCAGTCGTCTGATACGCCGGAAAATACAGTATATGCTGACAATTTTTCACTGCAGATTTTACATTCTATGTTCGTTCTGAGAACTGCAAGAATCCACTGCAAAAAATAAAACTAACACCAAAGAAATCCATTGCATATTTTTTCTATTGCAAATTACGTCCTATGTGGACTTGCTCTTTGGCTACATTCCCATGTCAGTATTTGACTGTCTGTAATCCCTGAATCAATCATGGGTCTCATGACTACAACTGTCTCATATATGCTTATAAGTCCATTAGTTTAGATTAGTGCTTAGCTCTTATATAGTGGTCATTACATGGACCTTGAAACACTTGAAATGTGAATGCAACCTAAAGAGGTTTTCCTCAATTAGCAGCTACTTTGGCACTAATCCAGGAATTGGGAATTCGAGTCCCTAGTAGTAGTGATTAGTAGGGGTCCTAGCAGTGGGATAATATAATTGATACTTTGAGGCGGTATTTACAATGTCAACATTGTCTCAAAAGATGCGAAAAGGAATGAATGTATGCACAGCAATGTCAAAACAACTTGTTCCATCTTTTGTCACTTCTTCTGGCTTCGAAAATCAAAAAACACCTAAAACCTGATAATTCTTCAGGTGGCTCCCGCTTGGAAGACGGCACTATTTTATATGCAGGATGTAAAAAACAAATATATGCAGCCGCCGTAAAAAGTCCGAAAATACGCTTTAGGTAAAACACCGCAATCCCAATCTGTCGAAAATCAACTGAATCTAGACAGAAAATAACTAAAGGCCGCTTTACACGCTACAACATATCTAACGATGTCGGCGGGGTCACGTCGTAAGTGACGCACATCCGGCATCGTTAGTGGTGTTGTAGCGTGTGACAACTACGTGCGACTGCGATTGAACGTAAAACTGTTAATCGTATACACGTCGTTAATTTACTAAAAATTGCACGTCGGGTTGTTCATTGTTCCCGAGGCAGCACACATCGCTGTGTGTGACACCCCGGGAACGATGTACAGATCTTACCTGTGTCCCGCCGGCAATGTGGAAGGAAGGAGGTGGGTGGGATGTTTACGCCCCGCTCATCTCCGCCCCTCCATTTCTATTGGCCGGCTGCCGTGTGACGCCGAACGTCCCTCCCACTCCAGGAAGTGGATGTTCGCCGCCCACATCGAGGTCGTATGGAAGGTAAGTACGTGTGACAGCAAAAAATCGTTTGTGCGACACGGTCAACAAATTGAACGTGCCGCACATACGATGGGGGCGTGTCACATCGCATACGATATCGTATGCTTAATTGAAAGGTGTAAAGCCTGCTTTACTAAAGTAAAGTCAAGGTAAAATGGAGATCTGAAGCTCTCTTTCAGAAAAATATACTACCGACAAAAAAATTTAAAAAAATATTTTTAATGCTGCCCATATGGCCCTTGCCTAGAACTTTGCCAACCTCGAATTTAAAGAAATATAAGCACTCCCGGTAGGCTTCAACGCCCTCAACAGAAAGTGAAAAAACACAAGAGCACAATATCCATTTACTGAACGGTTTTATTGCCTTTTTAAGAAAAAATCTTGTAAAATATAAATACAAAGGCAGGTGGTTTACTTACAAAGTTTAAACACGGATCTGAAAACATTGCACACACATCTCAGGAAATTTGAGTCTATATACAAATCATCTGAATCGCAACACTTTAATGTACAGCTTTAATATTATACAAGCGAAAAAATAGCTCAAAGTCTTTGTCTTTAAATTAGAGCATAAAACGTCTGAACGTATGTATAGATTTATACATGTATACAGGCGTGTGCACACACTCATATAGAAATGCACATATATATGCATATATATATATATATATACACACACGCATAAGCACACACTCAATTTAAGTGTGAAAACTAAAATTTTTGAGATTTTTTTTTTTCTTTTAAATTAGATTACAAAACTTCAAACACCTTTCTATGGATATTTATATATTTATATGTGCAGAATTTGACTTATATTACAAAATGTGGATCATATCCAACGTTATTTACCAAAAAAACTGGTAATTTTTTGTAAACATAAAAATGTCATGAAGTGCTGCTCCTTTTTGTCCATATGACTTTTTCTCTATTTAAATACAAATTATAAAGTATTTCTCGTGCCTTCAGTGCTTTACGAAAAAAGTCTTAATTCAGAAAAATGTATCATAAAATAAAGTGTTACAATTAAAAACAAAAGCATTATCTCTCCCGAAGAACAAGTGTACTGAACTTTTCAGGACTTTATAAATCTATTTAAGTTTTCTTGGAAAAAAAAAAAGGAAAAAAAAAACAAAAACCAACCCCATAAATGGAGATTTATATAATATATATATATATATATTTATAGATATATATAATTTTTACACCAGTATTCATAGAATAGTGTTTCTCTCTATATCACATATTCACAAAATAGAAATTATTTTACAGAATTGGCTTTTTAACAACTGGCATAAGACGTGTCTCCTTCGGGATCCAACCACTCAATGGAAGATCCGAGTAAAGTCTGTAGTTCACTTGTAATCTCCACGAGCTCCAGCATGTCTTTGCTCTCTGGATTGAAGCGTTCGAGATCTTCGGGAGAAGAAAAGAGCTGGCTGAGTGATACTTGCTTGTAGAATTCTGTTCCTGAAACACTGACTATTTCCAGGTGAGGATGCTCGCTGATGAAGGACTGGGAGGACATCTTTAGCTGTTTGGTGACATCTGACAGAAGCAACCAATTCCTGGGCCTAAAATGGGAAATAAGAAACTGTTATAAATATTTCTATTAACTGCAATCTTCACCTTTCATATGGGTCTTATATGGGCGGTAAGACAGGGGCCATCTTGAAAATGTCGGCGGTGTGGTCTTCAAAAAACGGCGCCCGGAGTAAGCTCAAGATCTCATCTGCGCATGCGCCGCCTCCGAGCCATTGAGATCCCAGCAGCAGTCTTAAGGAAGGTGGCACGTGCGCAGATGAGACCTCAGCTCGTCATTCAGCCAATAGCTCAATCTGCGCACACGCTGATTACGGGTGCCAATTGTTTGAAGCCCGCACTGCCGACAGTTTTTGGATGTTCCTGCCACACAGCACCCGCAATAGGCATCCAAGACACCTGCCGCACCGCCTGCAGCATCACCCTGCTCCAGCACCGCCCCTGCCTCCTGTGACCCCTGTCCACCAACGCTGCCGCCCCCTCCCAGTAGGACACTATCGGATTATAAGACGGACCCCGTATTTATTTATTTTTTTTATTTTTTTTTTTCTGCACCGCACCTAAAAGTCAGCTGCTCAAAAGCGCAGCGGAAAAGCTCCGTTCTGAAGCGCATGGTGCCGGCAGAGAACGTGCGCTCTGCATGCTGCCTCTCCCTATAGACAGCATGCAAACCGCACGGAAGAAGTGACATGTCACTTCTTAGAACGCAGCGATTCGGGCAGCAGCCGAAGCGCTGTGCTCTAATACGCCATGTGCGCCCGTCTCATGCACAATCTCCATAGACTGTGCAGGGGACGCAGAACGCATGCAGTTACGCTGCGCTGCAGATCGCAGCGTAACTGCATGTAATACGCACACGTGCGCACATAGCCTAAATTTGGGATGTGCTTTATAATCCGAAGCATCTTATAAAATGAAAAATACGGTATTTGTATTGTGGCTTTGTACATTTGTGCTATATGGTAAACAGCATCGATGATCAGAGGCATGAAAAGCCGGCCACCTGAGTTTGCCCCTTCAATCCCAGTCATCAATGCCGGGATATAAAGAAGGACAAATGGGAACAAAGATGATACGGACCAGAAGTGATATACTTGGCTCAATATATAACAGACTCCACCTCATCATGAGAAAAAATAACCCTGCCCAATTATAAATTTGGACATGGATATCTCTACAGGACTCAGGCTCCTATGAAGAATGCTTTTGAAGGCTAAACAAGTGAGCATAACAGGACTCAATGACAGTTTCTGCTCAGATGACCCTTCTTGGCTCTGTTGAATGTCTGAGAGGGATCAGAAGGGAGAAGAATACGTCACAGTCTATTTAAAGCCCCTGGTCACAAGTTTGGGAGCTTGCTTTGCTAGAGCAATTTTCCCTGATAGTTCAGTATTATTAGCACTTATTAAAGGAAATCTGTCAGCAGGTTTTTACTATGTAATCTGAGTGAAGTATGGTGTAGGGGCGGAGAGGCTGATCCCAGTGATGAGTTACTTACTAGGTTGTGTTCTGCTGTTACTTAAAATGCAGTGTTTTATCAGCAGGCGGTTATCACTATTGGACTAGCTGTCTCATGCCTTCTGGTCCAAACCCATTTCCATCACTGATTAGCAGCATCCGGTCAATATAGCGTGGACACAGAAAGCCACCAATCAGTGGTGTGAGCAGGGTTATAGCTAGAACTGCAGCAGAGAAAACGGATTCTGTCACAACTGCTGCACCCAGTAAACTAAGTGATACATTGCTGGAATCAGGGTCTCTGTCCCTACCTCATGCTGCTGTCAGATTACATAGCAAAAACCTGCTGGCAGATTCCCTTGAAAGATATCCTGAATACCTTGTACTAGTGACATAATTCCTTAAAAACAATCAAAAGCATTTAAAGCAAAAATAGGTCATGTAAAACGTAATAACATGATAACTTACCCCTGTGAGAGAGACACCTGCACATTATAGCAAGGAAGAAGAGGGTTCTCTGAGAATTCAAACTCAAAAGCGTCCACACAACCGTCATCTTCATCCTCCTCGGGACCTGGCGGATTTGCCAAAATGTCAAATCCACTTTCATCCTTTGAATCTGCAGAAAGACAAATATTAATAAGATTTAATGCCTCATTTTTTTTATTTCTAAAGGGTTAAACCTTAAAGAGAACCTGTCCGTTGTCTAAAAATAAACATTTTTTTTTACCTGGTATAAATGCGGCTTGTTCTCCTGAATATTTTTTTTCCTGCTTCCTGAATTTTTTTTTCCTGATATATTGCCCGCTCTTGTATGTAAATCTAATCTTGTTAGCCAAGGAGGAGTGATCCTAGACCTTTCTCTATGAAAGTCTTGTTAAGGATCACACCCCTTTGGCTAACAAGACTAGACTTACAAGGCTATATCTCAGGAATGGAGAGGAGCAGTAACACATTAAAAAATGTCAGAGTCAAGGAAACAGTGGCATTTAGACTAGGGAGCAAAAAACCCCATTAATGGCAAGTGACGGATTCTGTGAATTACTGTGAATTACTGCGATCATGATACACAATAAATATAGATGTAGTTATTTCATAGTAATTAAAATAGTTTCTTTTTAGAGATGAGTGAGCAGTACCATGCTCGGGAGCTTGGTACTCGTAACAAGCAACTGGACGCTCAGACAGGCACGACCTGAGTACCCGAGTTTAGGGAAAGTAAATGGGGAACTGGAACTAGTATTTTCTGAAAAGTCGCGCTCGTCCAACTGCTAGTTACGAGTAACGAGAACCCGAGCATGGCAGTGCTCCCTCATCACTAGTTACGAGTATCGCGTACTCGAGCATGGTAGTGCTCCCTTATCACTAGTTACGAGTAACGAGAACCCGAGCATGGCAGTGCTCCCTCATCACTAGTTACGAGTATCGCGTACTCGAGCATGGTAGTGCTCCCTTATCACTAGTTACGAGTATCGCATACCCAAGCATGGCAGTGCTCGCTCATCACTATTTATGAGTATCGCGTACCCGAGCATGGTAGTGCTCGCTCATCACTAGTTATGTTCTCTAAGAGCAGCCAATAAGCCATCTGCCTAATAGATATTCATGCTGACAACACTATACGTATAGACTCCGCAGGTTTCTCTCCTCAGTTTCCTGTGTAATGCACTGACTGATGTGACTTTAGGATATAATTGTATATTACACAACTGCCAGCACCTGTCAAGCCACCGGTTTCTGGTCACGAGACAGCTAGATCTTTCCATTAGTCACTTTCATTAGATGACAGCTCATTTCCAGCAATGTGTCTTATGATCTGCTCGTAAGGAACTTTTCTGGTCGTCTAATTAACAAGGTATAATAATGATTCTCACCACAGACGGAACTGCCGTAGAAATCCCACGAGAGTCCAGGGTCATCTCCACTCCGACCTTGTAAATCTGTTAAGTATTCTAGAGGAGGGGGAGGGGAATAGAAGACGTTAGGACACACATAATATTAGGCTGGATATCACAAATTATGACAATAAGAAAATATCATTTACGTACAAGACTGACACTGCCTCCGTCTTTCGTACGGACACATTTACTACTCGAGACTAACAGACGATCAAGGATTTTCATTGAGGTTTGTCTACTGTACTGTTGCATTCAGTAGGACAGATGCTCAGCGCAGTTGTGTGACCGGCTGTTCACGTATGAAGCGAGCTCAGGAGCTGAACCTTCTCCATACCAGGCAGACACCGGCTATGTTACCTATCCGAGATCTGCCTGTAACAGGAATGACTAGATCCATCTCCGATCGCTGCAGCTTAGCCAACTGAATGCCCGTCTCCATCTCTGACATTGACGGTGTGCGCTGGCACCACATCCCATCGGCCCCCTGTGCCGTAATTGCAGGGTACAGATAGGCTAGAATGGCTGTATGGGGCCTGCTACATGCCCTCATAATTTCCGTTTTGATCCTCCTATGAAATTCAGACACAAGCTAAGCTTCATAAGGGGTCTACAAATCAAACAATTGCAAGTTCAAGTTTCTGAGGAAAAAATAAAACAAAAACTGTAAAAGAAAATATAAAACAATAAAAAATATTGAAAAGCTTAAAATATCATATGTCCTCCTCTGCAAAAATGAATAAAAAAAATATGGTATGGCGGCATCCATAAAGATCTATGAAAATGTAATATTTAAACTGTATGGAATGCTGAAAAGGAAAAAAAATATCGGAATGCTAGAATTGCCATTTATCGGTCACTGCTACACACCAGAAAGTGCAATATAAAAAAATTATGAGGTCACAAATACCCCAAATCAGTATCACTGTAATCATCAACTTAGGGCGCAAAGAACAAAGCCCTCAGACATTTCCATCCAAGGAAATTTGCAAAAAAAAAAAATATTGGGGGGGTGGGGGGACACAAACTTGGTATTGCCGAACTTGTACTGACCTAGCGAATTAGACTACCATGATTGTTATCACATAGTGAAGGCCGTAAAAAAGAGAATTTTGTTTACTTACCGTAAATTCTTTTTCTTATAGTTCCGACATGGGAGACCCAGACCATGGGTGTATAGCTTCTGCCTCCGGAGGACACACAAAGTACTACACTAAAAGTGTAGCTCCTCCCTCCGAGCATATACACCCCCCGGATGACAAATCCACCCAGTTTAGTGCAAAAGCTGAAGGAGGACATCCACCCATAAGTAGAGATAGAGTAAAACCCGGAATAACCGGAACCTCTGTCTACAACAACAGCCGGTGAAAAACACACGGAACAAGAAAACTGGCAACAGGGAGGGTGCTGGGTCTCCCATGTCGGAACTATAAGAAAAAGAATTTACGGTAAGTAAACAAAATTCTCTTTTTCTTCATCGTTCCTTATGGGAGACCCAGACCATGGGACGTCTCAAAGCAGTCCATGGGTGGGAAATAAACAGAAACTGAGAAGTAGGCAAAACCTAACTTCACAAATGGGCGACAGCCGCCCGAAGGATGCGTCTGCCCAAGCTCGCATCTGCCGAAGCATGAGCATGCACTTGGTAGTGCTTCGAAAAGGTGTGCAGACTAGACCAAGTGGCAGCCTGACAGACCTGCTGAGCCGTAGCCTGGTGCCTGAAAACCTAAGAGGCACCGACAGCTCTGGTCGAGTGCGCCTTAATCCCTGGCGGGGGAGGCACCTGAGAACATTGGTAGGCATCGGATATGGCCGACCTAATCCAACGAGCTAGGGTCGGTTTAGAAGCCGAGAGAACCTTGCGCTGACCTGTGGTCAGCACAAAAAGAGAGGTGCACCGCCTAAGAACAGCGGTGCGTGACACATAGATCCGGAGCATCCGCACCAAATCTAAAGCATGCAACGCTTTCTCAAAGCGATGCACAGGGGCAGAACAAAGGGAAGACAATGAAATGTCCTGGATAAGGTGGAAAGGAGACACCACCTTAGGGAGAAAGCCCTGAGTCGGACGGAGAACCACCTTGTCTTGGTGAAAAAACCAAAAAGGGTGACTCCGAAGAGAGCCCAGTCAAATCAGAGACTCTCCTGAGAGAAGTTATGGCCACCAGAAAGACCACTTTCTGTGAAAGATGAAACAACGAAACCTCCCTAAAAGGCTCAAAGGGGGGGTTTCTGTAAGGCCGTGAGGACCAGATTAAGGTCCCAGGGATCCAGAGGCCGCCGGTAAGGCGGAATGATGTGAGATGCGCCCTGCATGAAGGTGCGCACCTGGGCCAGTCGGGCGATACGCCGCTGGAACAACACTGACAGAGCCGAGACCTGTCCCTTGAGGGAATTGAGGGACAGTCCTAGCTGCAGACTGGACTGTAGAAAGGACAGGATGGTCGGCAAGGAAAACGGCCAAGGAGCATGGCCGGAAGAGCGACACCAGGACAGGAAAATTCTCCAAGTCCTGTGGTAAATCCTGGCCGAGGAAGACTTCCGAGCCTGAGTCATAGTGGAGATGACCTCGGAAGGAATGCCTGAAGCCGTAAGGATTCAGGGCTCAAGAGCCACGCCGTCAATCTGAGAGCCGCAGAATTCTGGCGGAAAACGGACCCTGTGAGAGAAGGTATGGGCGGTCCGGGAGATGCCACGGCACCTCTACGGACAGACGGAGCAGGTCTGGGAACCAAGCTCGCCTGGGCCAGTCTGGGGCGATGAGTACGACCCGACGGCCCTCCATTCTGATCTTGCGCAGGACTCTGGGCAAGAGAGCTAGAGGGGGAAACACGCAGGCCAGACGGAACTGGGACCAATCCTGAACCAGCACGTCCGCCGCCAAGGCCTGAGGATCGTGGGAGCGAGCCACGTAAACCGGGACCTTGTTGTCGTGCCGGGATGCCATTAGATCCACTTCCGGAGTGCCCCACTTGCGACAGATTGACCGGAACACTGCCGGATGCAGGGCCCACTCGCCGCTGTCCACGGTTTGACGGCTAGATAATCTGCCTCCCAGTTTTCTACGCCTGGGATGTGGACTGCGGATATGGTGGACTTGGAGTCCTTCATCCACTGAAGGATACGTTGAACTTCCAACATTGCTAGGCAGCTGCAAGTCCCACCCTGGTGATTGATGTAGGCAACTGCTGTCGCGTTGCCTGACTGGACTCGAATGTGCTTGCCCGCCGACAGGTGGAGAAAAGCTACGAGAGCTAGGAGCACAGCTCTGATTTCCAGCACATTGATCGAGAGGGCTGATTTGGACGGAGTCCAAGTGCCCTGTGCTCGGTGGTGGAGAAACACTGCTCCCCAGCCGGATAGACTGGCATCCGTGGTGAGAATCACCCAGGACGGGGCCAGAAAGGAGCGTCCCTGGGACAGAGAGAGGGGCCGAAGCCACCACTAAAGAGAGCTCCTGGACTGTGGCCACAGAGCCACCAGCCTGTGCAAGGAAGAGGTCCGCTTGTCCCAACAGCGGAGAATGTCCAGCTGCAGGGGACGCAGATGGAACTGGCAAAGGGAACCGCTTCCATTGACGCCACCATCTGACCCAGCACCTGCATGAGGTGCCTGATGGAATGACGGCGGAGCCTCAGCAGAGAGCGAACCGCCAGATGAAGGGACTGCTGTTTGACTAAGGGCAGCTTCACAAGGGCCAGCAGAGTCTTGAATTGCATCCCTAGGTACGTAAGTTCCTGGGTCGAGGTCAGAGTGGACTTGCAAGCGTGGCGAGAGTGAGCGAGACACTCCGCTGAAAGTCTGCACTGGATGAAGCCTTGCTAGAAGGTCGTCCAGGTAAGGAATCACTGCCGATCCCTGGAGGTGCAGAACCGCAGCCACTGCTGCCATGACCTTGGTGAATACACGAGGGGCCGTGGCTAACCCGAAGGGGAGAGCCACGAATTGGAAATGTTCCTCTCCGATTACAAAACGTAGCCAACGCTGGTGTGAAACTGCGATTGGCACATGCGGATAGACATCTCTGATGTCGATGGATGCTAAGCAATCTCCTTGGGTCATTGACTGATCGCAAAGATTCCATGCAAAAATGCCGCACCTGAACATGCTTGTTGAGAAGCTTGAGATCCAGGTCGGAAGGCACAGTCCTTTTCGGGGACTAGGAAGAGATTTGAGTAGAAATCTCAGAACCATTCCCAGTCGGGAACTGGTACAATTACTCCACTGGCCTGCAAGAATGCCACGGCCTGTGAGAAGGCGGCGGCCTTGGAGCAGGGGGGAGTTGACAGAAAAAATCTGTTTGGCGGGCTGGATAGAATTCTATTCTGTAGCCGTGGGAGATGGTAACCCACACCCACTGATCGAAGACGTGTTGAAACCACACGTCGCCCAAGTGGGTGAGCCTGCCACCGATCAAGGACGTTGCTGGCGCGGCCAGATAATCAAGAGGAGGCTGCCTTGGTGGCAGCAGCTCCTGCGGACTTCTGAGGACGCGGCTTCATGCGCCAGTTGGTTTACGGACTGAGTTAGTGGACGAGGCTGAGGGCTTAGAGGACGACCAGTTAGAGGAACGAAAGGAACGAAACCTCGACTGGTTCCTGCCCTGGACAGGTTTCCTGGGTTTGTGGCATGGAAGTACTCTTCCTGCCAAAAGCTTCCTTAATAATTTCATCCAGTTGATCACCGAATAGACTGGTCCCAGCAAAAGGGAGCCCAGCAAGGAACTTCTTAAGAAGCATCTGCCTTCCACTCTCGAAGCCACAGGAGCCTGCGGATAGCGAGGGAAGTAGCCGAGGCCACCGCAGTGCGGTGACAGTCTCCAGCATGGCAGACATGGCATAGGATGAAAAGACTGGAGCCTGGAAGTTAAGGAAACCATTTCGGGCATAAAGTCCCTGGTGAGGGAATGCATCTCCTCCAGAGAAGCAGAGATGGCTTTGAGAGCCCGCACTGCTGCAAAAGATGGGGAGAACGAGGCCCCTGCCGCCTCATATATAGATTTGGCCAGAAGGTCAACCTGGCGGACAGTGGGATCCTTAGAGAGGTGCCGTCAGCCATTGATACAACTGTCCTGGCTGAAAGTCTAGACACCGGAGGGTCCACCCTTGGTGAATGAGCCCACTCCTTGACCACCTCTGGTGGAAGGGAGAAACAGTCATCAGAACCACGCTTTGGGAAGCGTCTGTCAGGACAGGCTCTGGGCTTGGTCACAGTGGCCTGAAAAACTGGAGTGGTTAAGGAACACACTCCTTGTTCTCTTAAGGTATACTGATGCCTTTCTGCCAGAGGGGGATGCTCCCCTGATACAGGCGGATTGAGGTCCAGTACAAATATAATGGACGCAATCAAATCATTAGCATCTGCGTCACCTTCGGACAGATCAATACATGAAGTAGCGTCCGAGCCCCTATTAAAGGCATCCTCCTCGTCCTGCGAGTCCGCTCGTAAATCAGAGCTGCGGGACGAGGAAGGAAAGGGGACCCTGCGTTTCCATTTTAAGAGGACGGGGACTGAGACCAGAAGAACAATCCTCTGTGAGCTTTGCTGAGCGAGCCGTAGCAGCAGAAGCGCCCTGAGAAGGGGGCTGATGCATGCTCAGCAGTGTCCGGGACAGCTGTCCCCTGGAGAGAGGGATTCTACCCAAACCGGGGGTTCAGCCACCGGAGCCAGAGCAGCTGGAAGGACCACTGATGAGCTTCCAGGCTGAGGGACCACTATGTTAGAGCAAGCATCACAATGTGGTTATGTGCTCGGTACAGGCAGTACGAGTCTACATGCAGTGCATATTAAGAACAGCCTTGCAGCCTTGCTCTGATGTGAGACATGCTGCAGAAGTGGGGGCTCTGTCCAGAATGACCCCCAGCAGAGTATATAAACAGTGTATATAAGCAGGTCCACAACCGGAGGTTGTGGCTTGCCAGACCGTTTAACATAGAGACATCTCTGTGCCCTCCAGATCCCCCAGCCCAGGCCCCCATTTGTCACAATGTGGTTATGCAGACATTGAGAACGCTGAAAAAATGGCGCCGGAGCGAGGAGAGGGGGCGGGGCCTACTCAGAGCGAGATCCGGAGGGCAAATGAGGCATACAGGGGAGGGAATCTTTCCTCAGTGAGGAGTGTCCGTTCCCTGTGCTGCACAGCCGCTGGGCGGAGCCGCACTGTGCCTCTGCATGACTGACATGCAGGGGCAGTGAAACCGAAAGTAGGCCGCAACTGAAGCCGGGGCCTAGATTTTTCCATGCGGCCAGCGTGCAGGCACCATCGGCGCGGTTCTCCAGTGAAAACTGGAGAACTGTCCGGAAATGTTAACACAGTCATATAACACACTCTCCCCAATATATAAAGTACAAGGGACCCCTGGAAAGACCACTTTTTGTGGTAATAACGTCTCAGTACTTAGCTTGTGAGACGCAGGTGCCAGGTCCCTGGGGGATGAGCGCTCCGTCCGGCAGGATCCTGAAAGGGCTGCGGATGGAGACCGGTCTCCTGCAAAGCAGTGAGAACCGTGATGGCTCCCACTTCAAGCCAGAGCCTCAGGGGATGGTGAAGGAGCGCGGCATGTGAAGGCTCCAGCCTTGTAAAATCAACCTTAACAGCACCGCCGACACAGTGGGGTGAGAAGGGACATGCCGGGAGTCCAGATTGGACCAGCTTTTCTTCCAAATCTTTGAAATCAAAAATCAAAATTCAGAGGATGCATGAGTGTGTGTGACCTCCTGAACACAAAGCATTGAACTGGGAGGATTTGTCATCCGGGGGGTGTATATGCTCGGAGGGAGGAGCTACACTTTTAGTGTAGTACTTTGTGTGTCCTCCGGAGGCAGAAGCTATACACCCATGGTCTGGGTCTCCCATAAGGAACGATGAAGAAAGCAAAACTCCAGAGGCAATGTCAGAAATGCAATATTTCTATCCGTAATTTCAGCGCACTTGGAATTGTTTTCCCCTATTTTCCAGCACTTTATATAGTAAAATAACTACAACTCATCCTGCAAAAACCAAGGCACCCGAGGTCTATGTCGACACGAAACTAAAAAAGTGAAGGCTAGAAATCCAAAATTGGTAGTTCAGAACAAGATTTTTCATACCTTTAAATTAAATGGTTGTTTGGTCTAAAATGATAAGTCAGCTGTCACTTTATGTGACTGTAAACTTATGAACCCAACTAGTATGGAGTAGGCGCATTCGACTAGTAGGTGCAGACGTCTAGTCAGGACACAGCGGTGCTCAGTACACCTGTATGGAGTGGGTGTGTCCGACTAGTAGGCATGGCCTTGCTCAGTACACTTGTATGGAGTGGATGCGTCAAACTAGTAGGTGCGGCCATCTGGGCATGACCTTGCTCAGTGCACGTGTATGGAGTGGGTGCGTCCGACTAGGAGGTGCGGCCGTCTAGTTGGCACGGCCTTGCTCAGTACACCTGTATAGAGTGGGTGTGTCCGACAAGTAGGCATGGCCTTGCTCAGTACACTTGTATGGAGTGGATGCATCCGACTAGTAGGTGCGGTCGTCTAGTGGGCACGACCTTGCTCAGTACACGTGTATGGAGTGGGTGCGTCCGACTAGTAGGTGCAGACGTCCATTAGATGTGGCCTTGCTCAATACACTTGTATGAAGTGGGTGCCTGTCCAACTAGTCAGGTTCTGACACGTGATCGCCTTTCCCGGCTCAGAAAACAGGGAATCCTGGCAGCGCACAGTGCTTGCACTGGGAGGATTCATAAGTCTGCAGTCACATAGAGAGACATAGACTGACTGCACACATCACTTTAGACGGGGCAACCCCTATAAAAATTCTTCAAGATAGATAAAAAAAGATGTAAAAATCTATCAGTTTCAAGGAATCTGTTGTCATACATAGATCATAACATTCATGGCAAAACAGCAACTAGTCGATATTTCTTCTCAATATATGAATTGCTAATAATCTGTATATTAATCTGCTTACATCCTTTTTGACTCTGCAAAGCATTTTCTTTGGCAAATAAGGGTCTTAAGAAGCAGCATCGGAAGCAATTGAGTCTAAACAGTGGCAATCCTGCCGGTGGGGGCAGTGCAGACATCATAAGGCAGCACGGGAGCTATTAAACCTGCGGGTTAAACCAGGTTTCAATCCAGTCACTGGGATTTCTCATTACGTGACAGCTAAGATCATACTCTCGCTGCCTAATTTAGCTGTCTTTGGTACAGTAGGAGGAGGGGGAAGGAAACAGCTATCACATCTGCGGAGCGAAGCTGCCAAGATCTCTACCCTGCTGTCTCAGAACGGTAAAATGCCCTTGATAAGAAAACAGCGCTTGTAGTTTCACTCAAATACGATGATTGCTTATGTTTAACAGGTAATGAAATTGAAAATATAGACAATTCCAATCTGCAATTATGGGCTGCATTATACCCGCTACACATCCAGACATACAAAGCAACACAAGAAATGTAGCCCAGCAATCACACATTGCCAAGGCTGTATTCACGTAGATCCAAAGTCCAGCCCTACAGACTCGGCAGTCCCTCACGCATTTCAGGCCCTCGGTGAGATCCACACATGAAATATGAACTCACCAGTCAGGAAGGTTTCCATCAACTCGCTGTGCGTCATTTTGGCAATTGTTCTCCCAGAGTAAGTTGCCAATGTGGGATCCGCTCCATAGGACAGTAATAGCCGCACAATTTCTAAGTGATCATTCTCCACTGCGTCATGGATGGGCCTGAGAAAAGACAACCATCATCAGCTTTCATAGTCAAACTGTAGGATGTAAACGATGTATTAGATGAATTGTATGAAGTCAGAATGATATAGCTGCTGTCTCCAGAAACAGCGCCTCCCCTGTCCATGGGCTGTGTCTAGTACTGCAGCGCAGCCGCATTCACGGTGCTGTAATATCGAACACTCCTGGATTGGATTTAGGCCACTTTTAGTATCACCACATCCTAGTAATTGACACATTACAGCGTAATCTAAGAATATTTCCTCCCTCGGCAATCTTGCCAACAGCTACCCACCTTGTACCATCCTGTGCGCTGCAATTGACGTCTGCTCCGTGCTCTAGAAGATGCCGAACAATAGTCAGCCAGCCTCTCGCACAAGCCTCATGGAGCGCACAATAGCCGGCATTGTCTCGGTGGTTAACATCACAAGATTTGCTTTCCAGGCAATAAAGAACCACTTCCTGCAGGAAAAGAAATTGGAGATGGTCGCCGTGATTACATCGCTTTCAAAGTGCAGTCTTCATTTTAAGAAAATACGAGACACAATTCAGCCCCGAAACAATAGGCAGAATCCGTCAACAGCAGGAACCGAGCGGTGGAAACGGAGCTCTGACATTGCACCATTTACTCGCTACCTGAAACCATTTAATATTCGGCTGACATTGTCTTAAGTTCACACAATGCTAATATAGTCATAATTAATGCAAAGCTAGAAGCACTAGGTAAGGCCCGAATTACTGCAAATTATGGCAATTTGTATCGATATGAAAGGTTACGGCGCCATGTCAAGTTTAATCAATGCAATAATCCTTAATGTCCTCACATAATTGAAAGATGAGGAAAAACGCAAAAACTAAAACTTATGGGCTTCTCTAGCCATCAAGAGCCGAGCCGGTATATTAAAGGGGCTCTGCATCTTTAGGAAACAATCAACTGATCACTTATCCTGAAGCTTGCACAGCTTTAAGACTACGTT
The DNA here is from genome assembly GCF_048569485.1 of Anomaloglossus baeobatrachus. Classification (NCBI taxonomy): domain Eukaryota; kingdom Metazoa; phylum Chordata; class Amphibia; order Anura; family Aromobatidae; genus Anomaloglossus; species Anomaloglossus baeobatrachus. Next base: position 179,021,776 of record NC_134354.1, on the reverse strand, counting down.
CCCATGATCAGGATCTGTTGAGTCTTTGATGCTGCAGAAGATGTGCACCATCTCCGCAGTATAGTTTACTTCTGTTTTGTTTTTTTTTTCATTACGCTTTTTGTATGTGTTTTAAGCTGTGTGCGCACTAGAAAGTGCCTTTTTCTTAAGGAAAAACCGGACCCTCTTAAAGAATCCCGCACCCGCGGTAAAAAAACGCACCAAAACCGAAGCAAAATCCGCATGCGGTTTTACCGCGGTTTGCCATAGATTTACTGCAGATTTTCCGCAGGTTGGTCCCGGGTATAAAAAAAACGCAGTGTGCGCACAGAACTTTTTAAAACCTATAGGATTTGCTGGGGAATGACTGCAGCAATGTTAGACACATATTCTGCAGCAAATCTGCAGCAAAATCCACGGTAAATCCGCAGTGTGCGCACAGGGCCTCAATCACGTTTTTGACGCTTCGTCTTTGGTCTCTGTTTGGTGTGCCACGCTTTTAAAAAGGCGGTTTTGTTTTTGAAACTTCCCGGTATTCACATTGTTACAATTACATGTGTTTTTTAGGAGTTTCTTATTGCGTAAAAGCACCAAAAACACGTGCATTTTTTCCCTACCGAATTTCCGCATCTAATGCAAGTCTATGGGGAAATTCTGCAGAGAAGACTCAGGATACCTGCAAGAGAAATTGACCTGCAGACGATTGGGAAAAAGCACCGCAGGTCAGTTTACGCTGCATAAAAAAGAAGCACAGTGGACATGAGATTTCCATAAATCTCATCCACATTTTGTACTGTAAAACACTATTTACGCAGCCTCAAAAACGTGAGAATCGCACATCGTGGGCACGTACCCTCAATTAATTTTTTCATCTGGAAAAAACCTGATCAAATTCTAATGGTAAAAAGTGACAGAATGTCCATACTCTCATGACACTCAGACCGTTTTTTTTTTTTTTAGAACCCTTAATGTATGGCTTCTAATTTGGAGCGGTTTGAAGAGGACGTATGAGATTTGGTTTTACAAATCGCTAAAATAACCCATCTTTGTTTCTGGAAAATCCATATATACCATACAGAGGATTGGAGGAATCCTGGAGTGGCGGGCAGGGAGTTTTATTTTCGCTGCTAGGAAGCCAGCATCATTATTCTGCTCTGATTGCTAGAACAAAGCATTTAGGGTCTACTAGGAAATAGCTATTTAAGTGATTCCCTATACACAAAGTGCTAACTGGGGCCGTACATGTGTGCAAACCACTAAATACTGAAAATAAAGCCATTTCATATATATATACACACACACACACACACACACACACACACACACACACACATACATACATATATATATATATTTATAATAAAGCAAGTTTTTGAGATGTAAAATGTAGTATTTGTGTGCATTTCTCGGTTCACAGGTCTTCGCTGCCTTACTAAAATATTCCATTAACATAAGTCCCTTGAGGAAGTACAGTCACCTATGTAAACTGCTATTTCAGCACAACTATATATATGCAGAGGCCAATTTTATGTAAAAATGATGCTTTTGCAAAAATAGGAGAAGAAATGGAGATCACAAGTGCAATTCTAGGCCATAAATATGTACGTAAAGAAACGGTACCAGTGTCATGCTGTGGATCAAGTCTATCATCCATGTGTCCATTTTGAACATCAGTGTGTCATCCATGTGTCATCCGTGTGTCTGCTTTTACCATCAGTGTGTCGTCTGTTTGTCCGCTATTACCATCAGTGTGTCATCCGTTGTACGTTATTACCATCAGTGTGTCATCCGTTGTACGTTATTACCATCAGTGTGTCATCCGTTGTCTGTTATTACCATCAGTGTTATCCGTTGTCCGTTTTTACCGTCAGTGTGTCGTCCGTTGTCCATTTTTACTATCAGTGTGTCATCCGTTGTCTGTTATTACCATCAGTGTTATCCGTTGTCCGTTTTTACCGTCAGTGTGTCGTCCGTTGTCCATTTTTACCATCAGTGTGTCGTCCGTTGTCCATTTTTACCATCAGTGTGTCGTCCGTTGTTTGTTTTTACCATCAGTGTGTCGTCCGTTGTTTGTTTTTACCATCAGTGTGTCATCCGTTGTCCGTTATTACCATCAGTGTGTCATCCGTTGTCTGTTATTACCATCAGTGTCATCCGTTGTCCGTTTTTAGCAGTGTGTCATCCGTTGTCTGTTTTTACTATCAGTGTGTCATCTGCTATCTGCTATTACCATCAGTGTCATCCATTGTCCGTTTTTACCATCAAAGTGTTGTCTGTTGTCTGTGTTTACAGTGTGTTATTTGTGTGTCCGTTATTACCATCAGTGTGTCATCCGTTGTCTGTTATTACCATCAGTGTGTCATCCGTTGTTCGCTATTACCATCAGTGTGTCATCCGTTGTTCTTTACTACCACCAGTGTGTCATCCGTTGTCCGTTATTACCATCAGTGTGTCATCCATTGTCCGTTATTACCATCAGTGTGTCATCCGTTGTCCGTTATTACCATCAGTGTGTCATCCGTTGTCCGTTATTACCATCAGTGTGTCATCCGTTGTCCGTTATTACCATCAGTGTGTCATCCATTGTCCGTTATTACCATCAGTGTGTCATCCGTTGTCCGTTATTACCATCAGTGTGTCATCCGTTGTCCGTTATTACCATCAGTGTGTCATCCGTTGTCCGTTATTACCATCAGTGTGTCATCCGTTGTCCTTAATTACCATCAGTGTGTAATCCGTTGTTCGTTATTACCATCAGTGTGTCATCCGTTGTTCATTATTACCATCAGTGTGTCATCCGTTGTCCGTATTTACCATCCGTATGTCGTCCGTTGTCCGTTTTTACCATCATTTGTCATCAGTGTTTTTTCAGTATGGATAAAGAAAGAAATTCCAAAGCTTCTCCTATACTCTACTTTGCAATGTTACACATGGACGGCACTCGGATGGCACACTGACATGTCTCAAGTGTTTGTTTTTTTTGCACAGACTCACGGTCTGTGTAAAAACACGGTGAGCAGCCCCATAAGTTATAATGACGAGGGGTGATATCTGTGGAAAAAAAATGGATGATGCTTACTGGAAACACGGACATGTGAAAAAGGCCTTAGACATTGACTGTTTTCAGCTTATTAAAATAAGAAAAAAAATTCACAGCAACCGAGAAGGCAAGAAAGAAAAACCCAGCAGCAGCTGCATGATTTGCATGCAAGGCAAAGCAGCATCCAAGCTGCACGTAAAGCATATTGCCATTTCTCAGAAGACGTAGGATCCAGGAAACCTGCTCTGCCGATCTATAAAGGTTAAGGAGGCTGCTCAGAGACGCCGCGCATGTTGATTCACTGCCTGGCGTTCAAGCTTGTTATTAGTCAGCAGGCGGAGGGAGGGTGAAGAACAGCTCAGGAGCGTTTTATTCATTCTGATTCACACCGAGCAGGGAGAGCGCTAATCTGTGCTCTGGGCGCGCCGGACCCGAGGAGACGGTCGCTAGGATACAGCATGAAGCCTTCTCGTTTAGTTGGGGCTGTACATATTACACCAAGCTAATGAGATGCTCGCCCAAGTGAGGGAACCGTACCCCTGTGTCACGTGTCAGGATCAGGTACGGGCAACTGCGTGCTACCAGCTCGGAGATCGGCTTTCTGACACGCGGGAGGCCAAGCAACCACGCTTCAGTAGCTCAACTACCTGAATGCATCAGCCGCTATATAATGTTACAGTCTGAGGAAAAACTGGGCTGCACCAGAGAGAGGAACCCAATTAACCAGCACGATACAGAGGCCACATTCAGCCCCACTATTTAGAGACTTCATGAATCGATAGTAAATATGAAAACAGACAACATCAGATATAATTCCTTTTTTCTCATCGGATCTTTCACTCTCAATTCTGAGGTATAATCTGATGACAGATTTTCCCATTACGGAGATAGGAGATGGCAGTTGGTGCTTTTAAAATTCTATGAAGAGGAGGGGGAGAAAGTGGGAGGAGATAAGACTGACATTCTGCTGCAAGTTCGCCTGAAAAGACAGCGGTCGGTCTCCATAGAACTGTACGAGCACCAACTGCTGACTCCTATCTCAGTAATGGGGAAGTCTTCACTGAACACAGATTTTACTCCAGAATTGAGAATTTTGGATGAATTGATCCATCATGGAAGAGAAGGAATCAGATTTATCTAGTACGATATCTTACAAAGTTTCTTATTTTTACATTTATTAATTACTAGCTCTAGTATCCGGCGTTGCCCAAGATAGTAACTAAGTGCCTCTCTCTCTCTCTCTGTGCATGTCTCTCTCTATGTCAGTGTGTGTCTCTCTCTGTGTCTCTGTCTCTCTTTTTGTCTGTGTGTCTCTATGTGACTGTCTATGTGTATCTGTCTCTGTGTGTCTCTGTGTGTGTGTGTCTCTGTGTGTCTCTGTCTGTGTGTGTGTGTGTGTGTGTGTGTGTGTGTCTGAGTCTGTGTGTCTGTGTGTGTGTCTGTGTGTCTCTGTCTCTGTGTCTGTCTCTACTGAAATCATATTACCTCTCACACATTAGCTTCTTATACCAAAAATATCCTTTGCTGTTTATAGCAATCAGAGCTCCTATTAATGACCTGTAGCTCCCAGCTCCACTGACTGTAATGTAAGCAGTTTTTTTGGCAAATAACTGTAAAGTGAAGGGTTAAATTTTCCTCTCAAAACATAGTCTAAGACGTTCCCTGAGTTAAATGAAGTGGCTGTGCAAAATTTCATGATTGTAAATGCAACGGTATGGATTTCTTTAGCGGACATACACATATACACACACACACACACATGCGCACACACACACATGCGCACACACACATACACACTCAGCTTTATATATTAGGTTTATGAAAAGATAAAAATACAATGATGGCTACTCTATAAGTACAATAGCTTGGTTAATTAATAATTGTATTATCCCCTCCCCACATTACAATGGGTCGTTGTATTTGAAAGCGGTTGGGTCTTTTCAGACACCAGGATCTAGGTCTTATTGCTAGCTATGCGCCTCCTATGGGTAGATCTCAGCCATTGGGTGCTCTCGACGAGCAAAAAATTACAGGAGACAATGGCTGGTGCCATCATTTATTTTCCATTCTATAAAAAGGCACATTTGTTAAAATTCTCTAAAACTCTCATTGTTGCCCTTAGCAGCCAATCACAGGGCAGCTGTTATTTTTCCAGAGCTGTTTAAAAAATGAAAGCTGAGTTGTGATTGGTTGCTATGGACAACAAAGACAGTTTTGATAAATGAAGCTCACAGGGAAGGGGGTTTCAGGAAACATGGCGGAAATAACAAGGTGTGAACATTCACAGGGGAAATATCTGAGGCTGGCATTCAGTGGTATCAGTCTGCTGTAATCGGAAATGGTGAGGATGTGAACCTAGGTTACTTTCTTCTAACCTGAAGACGTGAGACAGTGAATAAAGCTGAGTGGTGAGTGTCAGCGCGTCTGGAAAGCACCTCCTTTATGGTAATGAAGAATATATAGACAAACTGACACATTTCTCTGAACACGAAAAACCACTATGGGGTTTCACAAACAGGTTTCAGGATGAGAAAGTGCAGAATCTGTTATAGCAACAAACGCAAGACATCCTATAGAATATATAGATCATGGTGACGGGAGGACGATTACCACTAAATATTCCCGTCACTCAGCTCATCTTTCACTTTACTGAGAGAGACATACAAACTTTTAATTCTGCTCTGGCCCAAATAGCGTAAAAAAACAAACAAAACCAAAAACTGCCTTTGAGAAATGGATCTGCCCCTCTAACTGTTCCTCAGGAGAAAATGGAGAGGAATAGAGGTAGACAGAATAGGTTTCTCAAGACTACCAAGTAGTAATTACAGTTATGAGGATTATTTTTATAGCTCATCTATTTTCAAGTACAATGTTTCTTAAAGTGGTTGTCCAATACTCAGACAACTTCCTCTTAAGGACTATGTTTCCTCCAACTAAAATACTCCTCTCCGGTGCACCTCCAGAGGCGATGACACCACCCCAGAGGCGACGGCACCACCCCAGAGGCGACGGCACCACCCCAGAGGCGACGGCACCACTCCAGAGGCGACGGCACCACTCCAGAGGCGACGGCACCACTCCAGAGGCGACGGCACCACCCCAGAGGCGACGGCACCACCCCAGAGGCGACGGCACCACCCCAGAGTCGACGGCACCACTCCAGAGGCGACGGCACCACTCCAGAGGCGACGGCACCACTCCAGAGGCGACAACACCACCCCAAAGGCGACGGCACCACCCCAAAGGCGACGGCACCACCCCAGAGGCGACAGCACCACCCCAGAGGCGACGGCAGTACTCCAGAGGCGACAACACCACCCCAAAGGCGACGGCACCACCCCAGAGGCGACGGCACCACCCCAGAGGCGACGGCACCACTCCAGGTACGACGGCGCCAAACCAGATGCAACGGCGCCAAACCTGACGCAACGGCACCACTCTAGTGGCAACCATGCTATTCCAGAGGCAAAGGCACTAGTACTCCCACCACTCATGTGACATTGTCACAATCCCTGTGGCCAATCAGTGGCTGCTTCACTCTTGCCTTCTTGGGACATAACTGACATCTTGGGGGGGATCATCCACAGCTCTGACTTCCTCAGGAGGTCAATTACATCTGGAGGGGAGATTGAAGCTAATTGAAAGCAGGGATCGCAAGACATAATATCACACGAGCCCCAGGAAACCAGTGCCAAAACCGCTGCAACAGCAAGGAGTTCAACTGTAGTTTTACTTGGGAGAAACATAGTGATTGCAGATTGATAGTATAAATAGTGGACAACCCCTTTAAAATATGTTTCCTGAGCCACGATTAATTTAAAAGTGGTATACACATCTTTGACATCTATGACATATCCACAGAATAAGCAGTAAATGTACGATAAATGCAGGTCCCAACCTGCACCCCTTGGTAATATAGAGAGGTGGCCTCGCTTGAGCAGCTCCCTCAGAATACCACTGAGCAAGTATGGGAGGTCCAGAAGTGGGACCCGCCTATTTCAGAGATGTATGGTACCTTAACCCCTTCACGACTGGCCGATTTTTCGCTTTCCGTTTTTTCTTTCACCATTCTTCTTCCGAGAGACGTAACTTATTTATTTTTCAGTCAATATGGTCATGTGAGGGCTCATTTTTTGTGGAACGAGCTGTACTTTTAAATGAAACCAAAAGTTTTACCATATAGTGTACTTGAAAACGGCAAAACAATTCCAAATGCAGAAAAATTGCAAAAATAAGTGCGATAGCACTATTGTTTTTGAGATATTTTATTCACTGTGTTCACTGTATGGTAAAACTGATGTGTGTGTGTGATGCCTCAGGTCAGTGCGAGTTTGTAGACACCAAACATGTATAGGTTATTTTTTACATAAGGGGTTAAAAAAATCGGAAGTTTGTCCGAAAAAAGTGACGCACATTTTACGCCATATTCCGTGACCCGTAGCGTTCTCATTTTTCTGGATCTATGACTCAGTGATCGCTTATTTTTTGCGTCTTGAGCTGACGGTTTTTAACGGTACAATTTTTGCGCAGATGCTACGTTTTGATCGCCTGTTATTGCATTTAGCACAAAATTTGTGGCAACAAAAAAAAAAACTTAATTTTGGCGTTTGGAATTTTTTTGCCGCTACGCCGTTTACTGATAAGATTATTATTTATAATTAATCTTATCATTAAGATTAGATCTGGCGTTTCTGAACGCGGTGATACCAAATGTGTGTATATTTTTAATTTTTTTAACCCTTTAATTTTCAATGGGGCGAAAGGGGGGTGATTTGAACTTTTAGGTTTTTCTTTTTAAATTTTTTAAAACTTTTTTTTTATTTTACTAGTCTCCTTAGGGGACTACATGGATCAGCAATCCGATCGCTCTGCCATATCTGCTGATCACAGCTATACAGCTGTAAACAGCAGATACGCTCATTTTCTGCTTCACTCGGCTCTGGGCCGAGTGAAACAGAAAGTAATTCATGTGAGCTATAGGAGTCATAACATGACCCTGTGCTACCGTGACAACCACCGGAAGTCACGTGATCATGTCACATGACTTCCGGTATCGGCCGGTAAGTAAATGTTTACCGCTGATGCCGTTATAATGGCGCTGTCAAATATTGACAGCGCCATTTAAGGGGTTAAACGGCACAAACAGATAACGTTTCTGCTCGTGCCTAGCAGGCACACATCTCAGCTGTGAAAATCAGACCGTGGGCAGTAATGCCGGCGTCACACAGGTCGATCTATTGTGCGATCGCATGAGCGGTCGTACCCGCCCCCGTCGTTTGTGCGTCACGGGCAATTTGTTGCCCGTGGCGCACAAAGTCGTTAACCCCCGTCACACGCACTTACCTGCTGAGCGACTTCGCTGTGAGCAGCGAACATCCATTTCCTGAAGGGGAAGGGACGTTCGGCGTCACAGCGACGTCACACAGCGGCTGGCCAATAGAAGCGGAGGGGCGGAGATGAGCTGAGTAAACATCCCGCCCACCTCTTTCCTTCCACATTGCTGGCGGGACGCAGGTACGGTGTTGTTCGTCGTTCCCGGGGTGTCACACAGAGCGATGTGTGCTGCCCCGGAAACGATGAACAACCGGCGCACAGAAGAAGAAACGACTTTTTGAAAATGAGCGACGTGTCAACGAGCAACGATAAGTGAGTATTTTTGCTCGTTCCCCGTCGCTCGTATCTGTCACACGCTACGATATATCAAACGATGCCGAATGTGCGTCACTTACGACGTGACCCAGCCGACATATCGCCCGACATCTCGTACCGTGTGACGCCGGCATAACACTATGACCGCTAGGACATAAGATTACTGCCCGTGGTCGTTAAGGGGTTAAAGAGTAGAAAGCCTATTTATGTTACGCCACGACAGTATACAAAGCGCCTTGGATTTCGGGTAATGTTGGCAGGAGATGCGAATATAAAGCTCACTAAGGTGTGCAAGATCATCAACAAATGTGTAACAGCGAAGAATAACTAGTTACATACTTTTGTAAGTTAAAAAAAATAATATTTTAAGATATTGGCACTGTAAGACTAGTCGGCAGATTATTCGGGATGATGCATAGCATATGGTGCATGAGTGGGCCGGGGTGTCATAAAAGCATACAAGATGTATGAAATCTGTCACTAGTACAACAAGCACTTACTTCATATCCCAACCGGGCTGCTCTCTGCAAGAGCGTCTCGCCAGCGTTCTTGTTAACAATGAGACGGCGGGCTTCAGGGGGCATCGGGCGACTGGGTGTGATGTCTTGAATATGGCTGAGCAGTGGTGACATCTGGGATGGAGTCTGCATCAGAGACATCTGATCTGGCACCTTCACCGGGGAGTTGTCTGGTGAAAACTCAATCTGTTTCCGAAACCCTTTTAGGCTGACCTGTAAATTGAAATAAAATGTATGGCCATTAGGTGATGAACCTGAAAGCCGCATCCATTCTTGGTGACACAGGCTGTTGTCGCGGCTAGTAGCCTAGAATTATCTACTTATAACGATTAGAGAAGCGCAGAGACCGGGGAATTTATGGCCGAGTAGATGTCTGAAGTCAGAGGCCACACACTTAAGAAAAGGGAGATGGGATCTGTATATTATACATTGTAAATGGCTTCTTAATTGCAATAATTACATCAGTAATGAACGGACAAGTTGATCGTATCTGTAGAAACTTTTTTTTTTTGCAAGGGCCAACAAATCGCCCTCTGTAAATAAAAGCTGTGCACAGAAAAGCTCCGCAACGTGAGGTCAACATGTATAATACAGTACAAAGGGGCAAACGAATGCACAAGCCCAGCAAGACATAATATAATGTAACACAATGAAGGACTTCAAGACGTCTATGGAGAAGCAGGAAATATTAGAAATCTATAAGCGGATGACCTTTCAGTTGCTCTGCAATGTAGTTAGCACGGAACCAGCTATTAATCCCTTCACTTGTGAAATGCTGCCTGTCGCAAAAAATAATATGTTGCGGATCGCTCAGGCGTAATTCTCCAGGAACACCACTTCAGGCAATTAAAGATGGACGAAAATAAAAATATCCTGCAAATTACCTAGCAGGCAGATCACTGCTTTCTGAACGTATAGGACAGCAGGCTTTTAGAGGAAATAGTGTACATGTGTTCATGACTAATGCTTTATAGGTAATTACACTATTCACACACTATCCAATTTGTGATAATACTTATTCACATCATCAATATACCGGCCAAAAGTGCTACACTGGTCAAAAGTCCGAAACATAAGTGAGATCAGCTGAAACCTGTTACAATGGATCTAAAAAGTCTATACACCCCTATTAAAATGTCAGGTTTTTGTAACGTAAAAAAAAAAACACCCTTAATATCACCCATAACCTGTACAAATCCATTGAGAAACAAATGAAAAACATTTTGAGGAGGAAAATAACAAAACTAAAAGAATGTGATTGCATAAGTATGAACACCCTTTTATAATTGAGGATGTGGTTGTGTTCAGAATTAGCCAGTCAGTAACATGTTAAATAGAAGTCAGTACACCACTACCATCATTTACAGGGACTCTGATTAACTCCATGTAAAGTTTAGTTGTTCTGGTAGGATTTTCCTGACATTTTATTACTTGCATTTTGCAGGAAAAGCGATGGTCCATAAACAGCTTACAACACAGCAAAGGGATCCCATTGTTGAAAATGATCGGTAATTTGCAAGGAATTAGATATAGCTTGGAACAGGGTGAAGACAGGCATCAAGACATGGCTTAAATTTAGCACAAAAGTGACCTAGCACTGGAAGTCGAATAAAAATTGATGAAATGTCAAGAAAATTAGTCCAGGAGGCTGCCAAGAGACCTACAGCAACATTAAAGGAGCTGCAGTAATTTCTGGCACGCACTCGTCATGTATTGCATGTGACAACCATCTTCTTGAAATGTCTGGCTGTGGGGTAGGATGGCAAGATTGAAGCCTTTTCTTACAAAACATCTAGGTTTTGCTAAAACCTACACAAATGTGCTATAAACATGTGGGAAAATGTGTTATGATCTGATGAGACCAAGGTTGAACTTTGTGGTCATGAGGCGAACGATATCACTCCAGGGGAGTGGAGTAATGGGGACATACCTAGATATCCCAGTCACCTCATCCCCAGGCACAATTTTAACATCTGATCTCCGAAATACCAGTGTTGCAAAATAAAACATACATGGCTGCAATAACAGAACTAGTGTCCGATTTAGGCTTCATTCAGACGTCTGTTTTTCATGGACATTTTCTCTCCGTGTTTTTCACCCCTTGTAATCTACGGAGCTGTTCACATGTCTGTATTTTTTCAGACTGCATATCCGAAAAACAATTAAAATCAGAGACAGAGTCTCTTTTTGATCCCAATTACGAATGAAAATTATCTATAGAAGTCTATGGGTCCATAAAAATCCCAGGCAGCACACGGATGACGTCAGTGTGTAATCTGTGTGTGGTCTGTGACTAAAGCGGGCTTTACATGCTACGATATATCATATGATATGTCGTCGGGGTCACGTTGTAAGTGACGCACATCCGGCATCATTTGACATATCGTAGCGTGTAACAGCTACGAGCGATTGTGAACGAGCAAAAATACTCACCTTATCGTTGTTCGTTGACACGTCGCTCATTTTCAAAATATCGAACGTCCTTCTGTGCTCCGATTGTTCATCGTTTCCGAGGCAGCACACCACTCCGTGTGACACCATGGGAACGATGAACACAGCTTGCCAGCATCCCGCCGGCAATGCGGAAGGAAGGAGGTGGGCGGGATGTTTACGTTCCGCTCATCTCCGCCCCTACTCTTCTATTGGCTGGCCGCTGTGTGACGTCACTGTGACGCCGAACGTCCCTCCCCCTTCAGGAAGTGGATGTTCGCCGCCCACAGAGAGGTCGTTTGGAAGGTAAGTACGTGTGATGGGGGGGTTACAACATTGTGCGACACGGGCAACAAATTGCCCGTGACGCCCAAACGATGGGGGCGGGTGCGATCGCAAATTCGATCGCACGATTAATTGCAGCGTGTAAAGCAGGCTTAACACTGTAATGGATAGGAGAAGCTTTGTAATTCACTTATTTTTCATATGAAAAAATCACGGATGGTAAAAACTGACACAATGATCGAACACCGATTAAAATCAGATCGAAAGCACCGGTGAAAGTCGGGCCATAGCTGACATCTGATGATGCCTTGGATTGCCGGTGATTCGAGTTCGGGCGACATTAATCAACACACGGGTTCCCTGTAGGACCTGTTTCACATCATGTTTTTCTAACTATTGAAAGCGACACGTTTTATATTATAAACCCCAAAAACTGATCTGTTGAAAAACTAATCCAGAATGGATGTATTTTAAACTATATCTGTTATTCTTTTAGCATGTACGTTGCGTTATCCTTCTTTTTAAAGAGACCAAAAAAGATGGAAAAAAAAGGATTGAACCGTATGAAAGTATGTTACATCCATCTCTTCCATAGATTGCAATGTTCTAAAGATGGAACTGGTTTTTAAAGGATGAAAAGTGAAGCAGACTCTGATTTTAGCATTCTGTAAAATGAAGGATCGAAACGTAGATATGCACAAATGTATACACAAACGGATACGTCAAGTGCACCAAAAATACACGGCAGAAGCAATATCCTTATAGCGATCATGCATGCTGTGTAAGTAAGTCTTCACTTGCCCTTAAAGTCGGGCCTAGATGGAAGGGCCTATATTCCTTTAAATCTATCTATGTATATACATGATGCATGCACTGAAAAAACAAGGCGACAGAGGCCCACGTACCTTTTCGTCTGCGCTTCCGTTCTCCATGCTGTCATCCCTGGCTAGCAGGCTTCTCCGCTTTCTCTCCAGAGGAGTCATGTGCTTTGTTTTGAATTGCCGTTTTCCAGAGGGTTTCTCGCAGTCTGTGTAATCCTCAGGCAATGACGCGACTTGGAGACTCCCCTCTTCATCTGTACATTGCACGTACGCCTTGCGGCCCTCTCTAATCTTCTGCTGCTTGGCTGCTAACCTGGGGGCTGGAGTAGGGTGCGTCTGACTCTGCCGCTTGCTGCTTGGGCAGCCGAGTGGAAAGCCCTTCGTATGCGCAGACACTGGGATTTCTGAGGAGAGGAGAGAATTCAAGATGCTAAGCGCTGCACAGCTGGAGCCGAGGAATGAATATGGATTCTTACCGAATAAGCCGTCTTAACCCTGCAATTCCCACCGCATTAATAATTAAACAGCAATTATCTCCCTTCTAAGGCATAAATAAATATATAACAGATTAGTCTGCGCCCCCAACAGACAGCACGGTACCTCCATTAAGATCCTCCAGGTCACTGGTGCTTTTGATTTCGGCTTTAGCTCTGAATGGCTTTTCCTCCACACTTTTGTGCTTGTTTTCGGCATCTACGATCTCCCGGCTTTCTGGAGCCTCCTTTCTGCCCAGCTGGCCCAGTTCCCGTAGGTGCTGTAGGTGCCTCTGCTTTTTGGGGTGCAGTCCTGTGAGCTCGATGCACACTTTCAAGTTTGTGACCTCATTGCAGTGGGACTCTTCCAAGGATTTTTTAGAAAGTTCCGGCGCTTCCCGTTCGGTCCAATCATCTAATACAATATCCATCAATTAGTATACAGCTAAAAAGGCACATATAGACTCACAGTACAGTACATATTGTCATGTAAAGTCTCGATATTCTCCTAATGGATTGATGTCTACCAAGTTGATGGGATCCATCAATTAAAAAAAAATGTTAAGCAGCGAGTGATTCAACTGAAAATCTTAAGATAAAAAAATAGTAAGAAAATAGGGAAGCGGTATACCCCGACCGTTATGTATATTACTAGGGGTTACATCATCTCGCCGTGCCGTCAACTTCTGTATTTTTACAACTGCAATAAACTTAAGACGTCTACTCACCAGTCTTTTTCCTCTTCACCCTGGCATCTTCCTGTGCTGCTTCTTCGCAGGTTGAAAGTTGGTCCTGATCGCTGAGAAAGGACTCGAGAGGTTGTTTCCGCTTCAGCCCCGCACATTGTCCTTGCAGGTTTACATCTATTAGGAGCTCGGCTTTCTGATTTGCGCTATCACAGGAAATGAGTTTCTCCGGATGACTGCCTTCCCCGTGCGCTGCCTTTACTGTGTGATGTGATGTGTCAGGCAGACTTCCACTAGTCGTCTTCACATCACCTGGAAGGCACACAAGCAAGGGTTAAAATGCGCCCTTTAAATGCTGTATTCAGAGGTCAATCTTAATGCACTCTTCATCTCCTAAATACAAATAAGTCCAAGATTCCGTATAATGTAGCGTGTTATGCTTAGAGTAGGGCCCTGTTCACATACTGCAGCATTGCTTTGTAAGGTGCACAAAATACACTGCTTTTGAAAGGTCTCAGTATAATGAATGTAATTTCCAAAATGTCAAACACTTTTTGTCATCCTCGTTTTTCCTTCCTTCTATTTCTAAACCATCAATGTGTTTTTCACATCTTTAGGGGTCAATTTTCTGGGCTTTTGTAGCATTTCTCACCCATGTAAATAAAACCCTAAAAAGGCGACTAAAAACACTACACGGACAGATTTTCCCATTATGGAAATAGATGACAATTGGTGCTTATAAAATTCTATGGGGAAGGGAGGAGCTGCTGCAAGTTCTCCTGAAAGGGCCGCTACCATTCTGAATATAACCTTATGAGCACCAACTGCCATCTCAGAGCTCAGTACTGGGAAGATCTGTCTGCACTATTTAATGTTATTTTAGGAAGGTTGAACTAGATGGACCTAGGTCTTTTTTTCAACCTAAGTAACTATGTAACTATGTAAAAATGTGAAAATGAGGGATACGCTTTACATGAACTACGACCTCACGGGGCAGTTGATGGGGAGGAGGGTGACTGCTGAGGGGACTAAGTCACTTGGAATCACTTTCTCCCCTTTGCAAACACACATACCTAAGACACAGAGATAGGCCATGTTCACACGTCAGTATTTGGTCAGTATTTTACATCAGTATTTGTAAGTTAAAATGAGGAGTGGAACAATCAGAGGAAAAGTATCATAGAAACATGTCACCACTACTGTATTTATTAGCCACGCCTGGTTTTGCCTTACAAACAGTTGTGTAAAATACTGACTAAATACTGAACATGTGAACATGGGTTAACATAAAGCATTCAAAGTAGGGATGAAAGAATTTCCACCACAAGAGTCCAGAACTCGTGAAGGATCTGCAGTTCTGCCTTCTCGCTATTACCCAGAACTCGTGAAGGATCTGCAGTTCTGCCTTCTCAATATTACCTAGAACTTGTGAAGGATCTGCAGTTCTGCCTTCTCGCTATTACCCAGAACTCGTGAAGGATCTGCGGTTCTGCCTTCTCTGTATTACCTAGAACTTGTGAAGGATTTGCAGTTCTGCCTTCTCGCTATTACCCAGAACTCGTGAAGGATCTGCAGTTCTGCCTTCTCTGTATTACCTAGAACTCGTGAAGGATCTGCAGTTCTGCCTTCTCGATATTACCCAGAACTCGTGAAGGATCTGCGGTTCTGCCTTCTCTGTATTACCTAGAACTCGTGAAGGATCTGCAGTTCTGCCTTCTCGATATTACCCAGAACTCGTGAAAGATCTGCAGTTCTGCCTTCTCTGTATTACCTAGAACTCGTGAAGGATCTGCAGTTCTGCCTTCTCGATATTACCCAGAACTCGTGAAGGATCTGCGGTTCTGCCTTCTCTGTATTACCTAGAACTCGTGAAGGATCTGCAGTTCTGCCTTCTCGATATTACCCAGAACTCGAGAAGGATCTGCAGTTCTGCCTTCTCTGTTTTACCTAGAACTCGTGAAGGATCTGCAGTTCTGCCTTCTAGATATTACCCAGAACTCGTGAAGGATCTGCAGTTCTGCCTTCTCTGTATTACCCAGAACTTATAAAGGATCTGCAGTTCTGCCTTCTCGCTATTACCCAGAACTCGTGAAGGATCTGCAGTTCTGCCTTCTCGATATTACCCAGAACTCGTGAAGGATCTGCAGTTCTGCCTTCTCGCTATTACCTAGAACTTGTGAAGGATCTGCAGTTCTGCCTTCTCTGTATTACCCAGAACTCGTGAAAGATCTGCGGTTCTGCCTTCTCTGTATTACCTAGAACTTGTGAAGGATTTGCAGTTCTGCTTTCTCGCTATTACCCAGAACTCGTGAAGGATCTGCAGTTCTGCCTTCTCTGTATTACCTAGAACTCGTGAAGGATCTGCAGTTCTGCCTTCTCGATATTACCCAGAACTCGTGAAGGATCTGCGGTTCTGCCTTCTCTGTATTACCTAGAACTCGTGAAGGATCTGCAGTTCTGCCTTCTCGATATTACCCTGAACTCGAGAAGGATCTGCAGTTCTGCCTTCTCTGTATTACCTAGAACTTGTGAAGGATCTGCAGTTCTGCCTTCTCGATATTACCCAGAACTCGTGAAGGATCTGCAGTTCTGCCTTCTCTGTATTACCCAGAACTCATAAAGGATCTGCAGTTCTGCCTTCTCGCTATTACCCAGAACTCGTGAAGGATCTGCAGTTCTGCCTTCTCTGTATTACCCAGAACTCCTGAAGGATCTGCAGTTCTGCCTTCTCGGTATTACCCAGAACTCGTGAAGGATCTGCAGTTCTGCCTTCTCGGTATTACCCAGAACTCGTGAAGGATCTGCAGTTCTGCCTTCTCGGTATTACCCAGAACTCGTGAAGGATTTGCAGTTCTGCCTTCTCGGTATTACCCAGAACTCGTGGAGGATCTGCAGTTCTGCCTTCTCGCTATTACCCAGAACTCGTGAAAGATCTGCAGTTCTGCCTTCTCGGTATTACCCAGAACTCGTGAAGGATCTGCGGTTCTGCGGAAGGATCTGCGGTTCTGCCTTCTCGCTATTACCCAGAACTCGTGAAAGATCTGTAGTTCTGCCTTCTCGATATTACCCAGAACTCGTGAAGGATCTTCTCGCTATTACCCAGAACTCGTGAAAGATCTGCAGTTCTGCCTTCTCGGTATTACCCAGAACTTGTGAAGGATCTGCAGTTCTGCCTTCTCAGTGTTACCATATTACTGGCAGAGTAGAGAATTAACACAAACTTTCCATATACAGCATTGCATCAAATACCAGAATACATGTTATTTCCACCCTAAACCCTAAAAAAAAAAAAAATATTCCACTTCAAAGCTCAAAATTGTACTCGCTCCATTCTGGCCTAACCACCCTAACTTCCGAACAGTACCTGCACAGTCTTAATATTCCTCCGAGCAAGGAAATCCACAGAGGGTCCTTGGAAGGTCTAGAATAACGACTTGGAGAGCACGGAGGCTGAATCTGTTTTTCTGGAGTGACTACAGGAGTGAGATCACAAACTCCTCCGCAGGTCTAAGTCACTCGCTGGCGTCTCAGGATTTTTAAATTTGCCTGTAGATTCATTATCTCCGCGTATCGAGCGTCCACGTGACTCGCACAGATGTGATGCTGGCACGCCAGTAGCTTAGATCATTCGATCATTTGATCTGAGAACAATCATATGACTCACGCTGCACATGCATCCCATAATCTCTCATTCGCAGAGAGAAGCGGCTCCACAGATAAATCACCATAGCAACATTTACTAGTCTCCCGGGCAACCAGGACCGCTTCACCGCCACTCGTACCAGGGCCCCCGATTCCCAAACAGGATAAAAGAATGTGAAACCACTTAAGGACAATGACCCGGGATCATTTTTTCTCCTCCAGTGTTTGGGCAGCTGGAGGACTTGTGCCATTAGCACAGCAGGACAAAAACACAATATTAACTCAATGTAATTGGAATAATGTGCTGCAAGATCGACAGCAATGGGAGAGGACAGACTCTAAAAGACCGCAACACAGGAGAGGCCTGAAAATGACCGCCGCAAAGGAAGAAAGCAGGGTTTATAAATGACCAGATCTCTACCGCTATCTCATTTAAAGGAAAAATGACACAAAGTATTAAGCTGCTAAGGAAATTACTTTTTTCTTATGTGTTTATGTGATATCTATTGTAATGCCTGGCTGGGAGGCTGCCTGCTGTATCTGAAAGCATCTGGCCACTGGGTAATATTCCTCCGATCTAAAAAAGCTTAACCTTTATTTCTACGATCAGGGGCTTACAGGCTGGCAAACAAAAATGTTATTTCTATAGGTTTTTCTTCTGGAAAATTACTAGCGTCATAGCATTGGCATGAGCCTTCACGCTAGGTCTCTTTTATTTGTAAGATTACTGTAGATGGTGGCAGAAAAGGGTTAAAAGCCAGTGAAAAGAATCTACTTGGAAACAGATGTTTCGCACCGCAGAGCTGTGAGGCTGTAATGGAACAGAAAATCTTCTCGGCTGGCTGTAGCCACCAGCGCGGGTTGTGATGATTTCTGCCGACTTCTGCACAGGGCACGCAGTGGGGATTTACGCAGCCCTGCGTTCCAGACCTGAGTGGCAATTAACACAGAATGAGTTCCAATACCCATTAACGAGGCATTGTACAGTAACCCTAACCCCTATTGTGTCACTAATGTGATGAGCATCGTTACGAGACACAGCGGAAATGGTGCCGAAGTTGTGGAGCAATAGGGATGATAATCAGTTTATTCTGCCTCATTTTATAGATCTGCACTGCCTGAGAGGTTTCCCTTTTGCAGCTACAGAAGTGACAGGTCGGGGGTCGCTGGCGCTCAAGCTGGTAACATAAAAGGCAAGAGCTCGCACTTATTTCTCGCCCATTGTGGTCATTGAGGGACCACACAATCCCCAATCTCAGGCTTTTGGCCAGTGCAAATAACATCTCGCTTCTCGTGGTCTTTGAGGGACCACACATTCCCCAATCTCAGGCTGTTGGCCAGTACTACTAACATTTCGCCTGTCGTGGTCATTGAGGGACCACACATTGTCCAATCTCAGGTTTTCGCCCAGTCCTAACATCTCGCTCGTTGTGGTCATTGAACGACTACATATTCCCCAATCTCAGGCTGTCAGTCAGTGCTACTAACATCTCGCTCGTTGTGGTCATTGAACGACTACATATTCCCCAATCTCAGGCTGTCAGTCAGTGCTAGTAACATCTTGCTCATCGTGGTCGTGGAGGGACTACACATTCCCCAATCTCAGGCTGTCACCAAGTGCTACTAACATCTCACCAATCGTAGTCATAAAGGGACCACACATTCCCCAATCTCAGGCTGTCGGCCAGTGCTACTAACATCTCACCCATAGTGGTCATAGAGGGACCACATATTCCCCAATCTCAGGCTGTTGGCCAGTGTTACTAACATCTCGCTCGTCGTGGTCATTGAGGGACCACATATTCCCCAATCTCAGGCTGTCGGCCAGTGCTACTAACATCTCGCTCGTCGTGGTCATTGAGGGACCACACATTCCCCAATCTCAGGCTGTTGGCCAGTGTTACTAACATCTCGCTCGTCGTGGTCATTGAGGGACCACACATTCCCCAATCTCAGGCTGTCGGCCAGTGCTACTAACATCTCACCCATAGTGGTCATAGAGGGACCACACATTCCCCAATCTCAGGCTGTTGGCCAGTGTTACTAACATCTCGCTCGTCGTGGTCATTGAGGGACCACACATTCCCCAATCTCAGGCTGTCGGCCAGTGCTACTAACATCTCACCCATAGTGGTCATAGAGGGACCACATATTCCCCAATCTCAGGCTGTTGGCCAGTGTTACTAACATCTCGCTCGTCGTGGTCATTGAGGGACCACATATTCCCCAATCTCAGGCTGTTGGCCAGTGCTATTAACATCTCGCTCGTCGTGGTCATTGAGGGACCACACATTCCCCAATCTCAGGCTGTTGGCCAGTGTTACTAACATCTCGCTCGTCGTGGTCATTGAGGGACCACATATTCCCCAATCTCAGGCTGTTGGCCAGTGCTGTTAACATCTGGTTCCTCACTTCCACAAATGTGGGATTTCTGGGGTCTTATACAGCGTTTCATAGTAATAGCAGGCTCCAGACTGAATATAGCTACAGGCCAGCTCGTCCCTTCACCAAACAGATTTATATTCCCATCCACATTATACCGCCATAAACGCGGCAGATTTATCCGTAAACCTACAGCCAGCGTTTACAGTAAGCTCACAAACAGCAGGACAAAGCTAACCAGAGTGGATTATACGAGGCTTTGGTGAACACTACTAAGGTCTTAAAGAAAAACCACAAGACACTGACGTCTGGCTATTGGCACGATGCCCACGCTCTCGATATCACCTAATCCTTTTGCTTCAGTATCTTTATTGTACCACTGCCTGGAAAATGTTGAAGCTAATGAAACACACGCAGCACTTCAGCCTAGCGCCTAATATCTCAATGGCTTCAGACTACGGATCTAGCGGAGACAATTTACTGGCCGGCACCGCTCGGACTTCCTCACCTTCACTTTCGCTGACGGCAGAATCCCCCAAGACGGAGGCAGCTGGATTAACATTCTCTGCAGAAAGCTTCGCGTCGGACATATTGAGTTTGCAAGTCTCCAAGTCTTTGGTGGGTGTGTGGTCTTCCCGTTTCTTCATTTCAAGTTCCGAGAAGCGCATCATAGCGCGCTAAAAAGAAAGGTGTAATGAACAAAACATCCAGCTGCAAAGCATGTACAATACCAAATAACCTGACCTGCATATGGATATGTACAAAACAACATATCGGCAAAAATAAACCTGCAAGTTTTCATTTTTATAGGATCTTAGATCACGTTCATACACAGATTTTGGGTAAGCATGCTTAGGTACAAAGGCACAGGTAAAGGGGGTCGGAATTAGAAAAACATGGCTGCTTTCTTTCAGGTCCACATGAATCTATGGGTTGTGCCAGGTATTGAGACTCCTCTCTATTGAAGTCAATGGGGCCAAGATCCATTCCCACCCAACCGATGGGCAGGTGGGACACTTTTTAGAAGACAGCCACTAAATTTCTCTAATTCTGGAAATCCCTTTCCTCCCTGGTACATAATTAGCCAATTTATTCCCAGAAATAGATCTAATAAATGGCTGAATAGAACATTTAATAATAGAAGGGCTATTATATTTGTGATTTTTCACAGTATATTACCATTTGTGTAATAAAACATTACAGTAAATCCTGGCTTTATATTTCCAGATGAGCTATTTGGGCCTAAGGTGCAGTCTCCTTTAACAGAAGGACAGTGGTTGGGAATTTGTGATGTGACTCTTGACATTGGAGAATTAATACCGCAGTCAGTTCCAATGCTCTGCCCGGTCATTCTCTGGAAATTATTCATGAAAAGCACACTTATGCCCTTCTCACTTCATGCTGCCAGCCGCTCCGCAAGGAAGGAGGGGCTCAGCTTTAACTGTTCGCAGGGACGGTGGAACACAAGCCATCGGAGAAATGATTTGCCGAGAAAGCAGTTCCAACAACCGCAGATGTTCAATATTAGTGTGGGGAATTTTGTAAAGCCGAATATATTTTATGATAGTCATATTTAGACAGGATTCAAGATTTGTGGTCCGAGTACAGACAGCGATGCACACATTTAACCGAAACGCGACAGCCTTTTCTATGCTGCGTTCAGGTCAGCGGATGGTCTGTGCATCGCAGTCCGAAAACACGGATGTATGAAAACGTATTGTAAATGCCATGCTGATCTCCCCATCCTGAAGGGAGTTACTAGCCACAAGGTCAGGACAACTAGGTCTGCTGCAGTTTAGATGTTTAAGGCTGCTTTCCCACCTCCGGTTTTAGCAATCCGGCTCTAAAACCTATGCAACGGATGCGGCGAAAAAAATCGCATCCTTTGCATAAGTTTTTACATGTGGCCCATCCAGTATTTGCCGGTTGCGGCACGCTACTGAGCATGCGCAGTGCAAAAAACGCATGCGGTGGCCGGATGCGGTTTTTGCCGCATCCAGCGTCCATAGGCATGCATTGGAAAAAGCGCATGCGGCGCGATGGGGTTTTTTTTCGCCGGAAAAAAAAAAACGTGCCAGGCAACGTTCCATCCGGCCGCCGTATGGGCTAAATATGCCGCATCCGGCAAAAACCGGACCGAACGCAAGGCCATGCGGCACAATCGGCACTAATGAAAGTGTATGCGGTAAAAATGCAACCGGCGGCAAAAAAAAAACGGTTGCGTTTTTTCTGCAAAGAGCCGGATTGTGCCGCTCAGCAAAAACCGGATGTGTGAAAGCAGCCTTATAAACAAACATTTTAAGGTTGGAAAGATTTAAATGGAGAGAAATTGTCATGAACAGTCTTACGCTTCATATTCCTATATACCAAAATGTCTCAAGGGTTAACACGGCAATGGCGTCACATGTCACATATCAGGATTCTTAGATCACAGAGGAGGGAACAGCGTTACTAATACAGCCGGGCCTATGGCAGCGTCACCTCTGATTGCATCCCTGCATGGAGGGCCATAATTAACAGGAGCTTATGAATACCACAAGCCTTCATGACCCGCTGACCTCTCTTGTACGAGACACAACTTTATAGAGCAGCTCTTTAAAATGCGGAAGCATGCCTAGATACACAAGCGACATCGATCGTACAATAGAGCTGTGAATTAAACAAATGCGTCTGTCGTTCTTCCTCCTAATAATGAGCAGACTCAGACTATTGGAAAGGTTAAGGAGGAGGAAATTACAGCCAAAGGGAACATATTCGGATGCTTTGCTACATGCAAGGTAAACGTCGAATTAGCAAACATACATTTACAGCGGGATGTCAGACACGGAAACCATGGCCTGTCACATACTCGGAAATGAAGAAAATAATGCAGTAGAGTCTAATAAGAAAAACTTTAAGGACTGACCTCACAGTAAGCAGCGGATGGACTTAAAATACTGTCCTCTTGTATGCCTTCCATCTAAGTAATTAAAATGGGCACTTATTATCTGGATAATCATCCAATACATTTTGACATGTACAATGTAACACTATTGGCTCATTTTGGCAACAAGAACATAGCACAAGACTATACTTTATATACGGTGACCTTACTATGGATCATTATATACACATCATTATGTTTGTACATTTCAGTATGCAGATAGGAAATGTAATTTATTATTCACAGATAATAGTGCAGATAAGACATCACAAGGGTTGGGCTAGTGCATGCACCAAGTGGCTACGTGTTGCTCTACTTCATGACTGTCCATTGAAAGGTACACTGCTTAATATGCTATACAAGGAGGTAGGACACTTCGGAGGCACTCACCTGTAACGCCCGCTGCTCGCGGCTTAGTTGGCTTGAGTCCGCGAATAATTCAGTGGTCACGCACTTAAACCGGTCGCCAACATAGCCAGCAGAGTTTGCGATCCTTTTAGTTAATTTTGAAGATTTGGTTTTCCCAAAGTCATCTGAACTGTCTCTCAGGAGGGCCTCAGCGGCCTCCGTGTCCAAATGGCCATTTGCCATAACAAAGGGCTGCGGTGTTTCCGGTAGTTGGCCATACAATCCAGTAGGAGCATCCCGATTTTGGCTAGGCATCAGGAATTGAGCACCTAGCTCTGCAGCAGTAACATCCATAGTTTGGTTTCCAGATATATTCTCCTCTCTGGTCTGGAAAATGGGTGAATGCTGAGATTGTTTGGGAATGTGGAAGGAATCATGAAAATCGGTCTTTCTTGGTGTCTCCTCCCTGGACAATAGAAAATCCCTGATCTGGGTTCCCTGTTCTGGTTTCTGAAGATCATTTAGTACATGCTTTTCAGGTACAAAACCATTAATGGCAAAGTTTGATTCGCACTTTGGATCTCTTTCCCCATTGGAGCATAGCATCTCCGTCTTAGACTGATGTTTGATTGTGACCACACTGGGCTGTTGAGACCTCAAGCTCTTATCTGAAGAAGCTTCCAAATTGAATTTTGGCGTGGAATCAGATATATCCAAGAGCCTCCTCCCAACAGGTTCCTCATACCTTGGTCTTTCATGCGATCTAGACCTTCGCTCCGACTTGTCATCTTTGCTTATCTCCAATGTAGTAGGTGGTAACAAAATTGGATGCACCATACCCAGTGTCTCTTGATAGGCCATGTAATCTCTGTTGGTTGGTAAACTGTAAGAAATCCCAGGTTTTGGAGCCATTGGACTTGGAAAAAGGCTCCCATTAGGCAATAAAACTGGGTGAGGATACACAGGAGCTTTTCCATGTAAATGTAAATGAGACAATGCGAGGCTTTCAGACACTGGATAGGGGATAAAACTGCTGGGATAAGCCAAGGGTGTAGAGCAGAAGGGCTCAGTTTGGGGCAAGAACATGGGTGCAGGGGGCAGTCCACTCTCACTCACTTTTATGGTAGGTTCCATTATGGAAGGCTTTGCTACCTTGCTGCTCTTACTAAGTGAACTAATGGGTGGAAGTTGTGGTTGCACAGCTGACTTACTGCTCTCTTCAGGACTTTTACCTTCTCCATTGGCATTTGGTGCAGGTGAAGCGGATGCCGGACGTCCTGCACTGGAGATGCATCCAGAACTGCTTGTGATTACTACTTCAGAGCTTCCCATGCGGGGACATGACGAACTTCTCTGTTGTGGCATGACCCTCTCCAATGCTTTGTTTTTAAGTGGCATAATGATGCCATTCATGTCTTCAGTGCCGCTCATACCAGGTACCACCCATGAGGAAGGAGCAGTACTAATGATTTCAGGTCTGAAGAGAGCATTGACACCAGCAGAAGGAGATATGGCTTCTTTCTGAATGTCCCTGGTGCACATGCTAATGGCGTTTCCAGATCGCCCTGAATGCAACATAGCTGACATTTCAGCATCACTAAGCTTTGATGACAAATCCAGTGGTTTTTCAGTCCCTTCTTTGTGGGGTGTTTGCTTTTCTAGCAAGCTGGGTGACTTGTCGTCCTTTCTTTCCTTTGTATACCTTTTTGTGGGTGCTTGCATCTGTGGATTTTCTCCATCAAGGATTTTGTTAGTTTTAGTGCTAGACGGCCTTAGAGGTGCGAGGTCACTGTTTATACTGGTGTGTGGTTTTGTGTGGGTGAGAGTTGTGGGCGGTGTTGAGATCTTAACGAACGACTGATAATCAGAGTAGCTGTCTCCAACTGGTTGAGTGGAGTGATGAAGCCTAGGAGATGGCCTCTGAGAAGGTGCCAACAGCAGAGAGGCTTCGGGTGACATACTACTAGCCATAGACTTTGTGCATGGAACCCTAGGCTGCTTATTGGCTTGCAGGTGAGTGTATGCATGGGGATCAACAGTGGCCCCAGGATTAATCCCCATTTTCCATGGTAAGGTCTTTTCTATGCAATGAACATTAGTGGGAATAGCAGGAGCTGCTGATGGTGCAGGGATCCTCATAGGTGGTGCCAGGGTTGATGGAATATGGGACGTCACATAAGGAGAAGGTGGAAGATATACAAAGCGTTCACCATTTGGGCAAATCGGTGAGTAGGTCAAATGCTGTGGCAAACTGTAAGCCGACTGCTGAGGTAGAAACGCCTTATACATGTTTAGAGAATACTTATTTGGTGAATCGATGAATGGATACATCGCTGGTGATGCACTCTCCATATAGGAGTGCACCCAAGGAATCCTTAAATAATTAGCACCATTAACGCCAAGTGGACTTTGTTTGTCATTTACTGTTCTGTCCAAAACCAGTGCTTCACTTGTAGGGACAGGTGTCTTTTGCAGTCCAGGTGGGGTTTTAAACAAGGAGTTGAACCCATTAGGCTGTTTTCCAGTCATTTGGGCAGTATCCATCGTTTCAGCAGCATTTGGCTTAAACTGAAGTTCGGGATTTCGGTCAGGTGCATATCCAAGCCCTGGTATTGAATTGGATGGTTCTCGAACTTTTTCCGTGCCAAGGCCACATAGACTAGAGTAGACCATGCCTCCCGGGACTCTTAAACCTTCCTGAATTAGACCAGTACGGTCCATGCCGAGCACGGTTAGGCTGTCCATTCGATGCACGGCTGCGGCATCCACCTGTCCAAAGAAGAAAATGTAAACAATCAGAAGTGAACTGAAACACGGCTTGCAAAACTACATTGTATGCTACAAAGTACATCAAGGAGGAGGACAAAGTGCTGGTGATCACCTTACAGGATACTGATGGTTCCGACTGGATTTGGGATTGATATGACTGACCTAGGACCATGCAGCGTGCCGAGGAGGATGACCTCCAGCATCATCTGCCTATATAACTAAACTGACACCATTAATACCTGGTTCATACAATACATTACACCACTTCCAAAGAGAATAGCGTGCACTATAAAGGGCACTATACATTATACACCTCCCTGTCATTTCTACCCACCACTATAATCTATAGCATGAGAACAGTCAATGTGATAACTGTAGGACTCTGCGGGGTGATTAGTCTATCTATATGTCCCTCCCTCCACATCTACAGTGAACATATGTCAATGCGTAATACAAAAAGAAACAACAAAGAGCAGATTCATCAAAGCTAATACGGTGGCATAACAAGCTTTGGAAAGTTGCATAATTTTGGCTCAACTTGAGGTAGAGCTAAAATGTTGTGACTTTTGGTGCTCACGTTATTTTTATCCAGCTTTGACAGAGTATTGGACAGAGCATTGGCATTGGCAGCATTGGCGCCACCAGAAATCTTACTCCAGTAGGGACTGGAGTAGGATTTGTGGCGAGGCGGCCAACGCGCCTGATTCGCGGGGAGGTATGTGCATTTTCACAAATCAGGAGCGTCAGACTCCAGCACATCTCATCAAGACCCGTGTGAACAATGTTGGTGTTAATGAATAGGCCTAAAGTGTGAATGGATGCATAATCCTTTTTCAGGGAATCTTACCAAGGTGTGACCGAGATGATCCTCTCTCAGCTCCAGTCTGGCTTTCTGAATGTCACCATCATTGATAAGAATTTTCCTAAGAGATTTAAAGAAATGTAATTAATTATATTTGTATTAAAATGTGACAAGCCTGACCACTTTTCTTTTAAAGGGAATCTGTCAACAGATTTTTGCTGTGTAATCTGAGAGCAGCACAATGTAGAGGCTGAGAGCCTGATTCCAGCGATATGTCACTTACTGAGCTGCTTGGTGAATTTTGCTAGATTCCTTATTTTCTTTGTTATAGATGTAGCAGTGCTCATAATGCTGCTCTGTGTATTACCCCGCTCACACCACGGACTGGCAGCTTCTGGTGTACACTGTGCATTGTGAGCAAGCTGCCTATCAGTTCTGCGAGCAGGGTTACACGGCGTTACTGCTGGTCACATGAAACAGTGATAATCTCCTGCTGTTAAAACACTCATTGTATTGAAACTAGAGCACACTGCCTAATAAGTGACACATCCATGAAATCAGGGTCTCAACAGCTATAGTATGCTGCTCTCAGATTAAATAGCAAAAACCTGCTGACTGATTCCCTTTAGGCAGCATTAAGGGCTTGGCCGAAATAGAAACTTTTTTTTAATCTGTGGTTGCTCTTAAAACAAACAATGGTCTCACCCTCAACTTCCATCACCCCTGTGGAGCCACTCTGTAAGTGATACCGTCCCCATTCGGAAGTCATATGATCGCTGTGGCCTGTGGTTGCCTGCAGCGGTCAGTTAACTAGAAGAGCACGACACTATGTTTCGCTCATCTAGTCATCAACCAATCAAAGCTTTCAGCGATCATCTGACTTCCGAATGGAGCAGGGATCACTTCCGAAGCCAACGCACCTCTGGAGTGGCCTGTGCTGGGCCGTGTGGGTGCTGAAAACTGGGTATGCCTGATTGTTTTTTTGTTTTGTTTTTTTAAGCCCATCCTTCTTTCAATGCGTACTTTTTTCTTTTTGGAAAATGACACTTTTGAGGCCATTTCAATATCTACAAATACTTTCTATTATAAAGGTGTCATCCAGGATTATCCTATGGATCTACAGCATATATACAGCTCTGGCAAAAATTAAGAGGCCACTGCAAAATTGTCAGTTTTTCTGATTTTTCTCTTAATAGGTATATTTTTGAGTAAAATGTAAATTGTTCTTGCCACACAGCTAGGTGAATCAATGTGTGGATGAAGGACCACCACATCAAAACCCTGTGATGGCCAGCCCAATTTCCAGACCTGAACCCCATTGAAAACCTCTGGAATGTAATCAAGAGTAAGATGGATAGTCACAAGCCATCAAACAAACTGCAATGCTCACATTTTTGCGCCAGGAGTGGCATAAGGTCACCCA
Organism: Anomaloglossus baeobatrachus; assembly: GCF_048569485.1. Lineage (NCBI taxonomy): Eukaryota > Metazoa > Chordata > Amphibia > Anura > Aromobatidae > Anomaloglossus > Anomaloglossus baeobatrachus. The sequence goes on along the minus strand of NC_134354.1, from coordinate 178,993,606 downwards.
AAAACAGTGTGAAAGACTGGTGGAGGGCATGCCAAGACGCATGAAAGCTGTGATTATAAATCATGGTTATTCCACAAAATATTGATTTCTGAACTCTCCCTGAGATAAAACATTAGTATTGTTGTCTCTAAATGACTATGAACTTGTTTTCTTTACACTATTTGACCTGTGAAAGCAATGCATTGTTTTGTTAATTTGACTATTTCTCATTTTCACAAAATAAATACAAAATGTATTGCTTGGAAATTGGAGACGTTGTCAGTAGATTATGGAATAAAAGAACAATTTACATTTTACTCAAAAATATTCCTATAAAGAGAGAAATAAAAAAAACTGACAATTTTGCAGCGGTCTGTTAATCTTTGCCAGAGCTGTGTATATCACAGATTTAACCTCTCTGGTTCCTGACCACTAATCTTGGCTCCTGGCTTCAGGGGATATCACATGATGTACAGTATGGCAGCTGCATTGTGTTATTCAGATGTTTGGCATGAGAGAGGCTCCTTTAATTCCGTGCGGGAGATGATCTATCACGGATCTCATCAGCACGCTCATGCAGTTTAGTGTTCTCATCACGATCTGAGTAAATGAGGCAGTTCCGCGGGCCGCCTGTAGATGTCGCTGTTGCCGCCTGTGAAGGAGCTGAAAAGTCCTCAGTAATCAGTCAGCGCCGGGCTATAGAGGATCTGTCTCCGGAGCGGAGCAGCGATGATGGGGGTTGGGAGACAAAGCCTCGTATTGTCCGTACACGGCAGCCTCTGTAGGCTGCAGGGATCGGGATATTACTTATTGGAGCACAGATCGGGGGGTTTTACATCAGTGCTCCCTCTATGTATATTATATCGTATATAAATTGTATTGCATATATCAGGCCTGGGGAGATAGGTGGGGTTTAATCAGCTACAGACCGTATACAAAGGGGCTGAAGGGGTCGGTGGGTTATATCTTCTATAAATTATATCTTCTATAAACCGTGTACATCGGGGCTGGAGGGATCGGTGGGTTATATCTCTATAGACCGTGTACATTGGGGCTGGAGGGATCAGTGTGTTATATCTCTATAGACCGTATACATCGGGGCTGGAGGGATCGGTGGGTTATATCTCTATAGACCGTATACATCGGGGCTGGAGGGATCGGTGTGTTATATCTCTATAGATCGTATATATCGGGGCTGGAGGGATCAGTGTGTTATATCTCTATAGACCGTATATATCGGGGCTGGAGGGATCGGTGTGTTATATCTCTATAGACCGTATACATCGGGGCTGGAGGGATCGGTGTGTTATATCTCTATAGACCGTATACATCGGGGCTGGAGGGATCGGTGTGTTATATCTCTATAGACCGTATACATCGGGGCTGGAGGGATCAGTGTGTTATATCTCTATAGACCGTATACATCGGGGCTGGAGGGATCGGTGGGTTATATCTCTATAGACCGTATACATCGGGGCTGGAGGGATCAATGGGTTATATCTCTATAGACCGTATACATCGGGGCTGGAGGGATCAGTGTGTTATATCAGCTATAGACAGTATACATCGGGACTGGAGGGATCATATCTCTATAGACCGTGTACATTGGGGCTGGAGGGATCGGTGGGTTATATCTTCTATAGACTGTATACATCGGAGCTGGAGGGATCGGTGTGTTATATCTCTATAGACCGTATACATCGGGGCTGGAGGGATCGGTGTGTTATATCTCTATAGACCGTATACATCGGGGCTGGAGGGATCAGTGTGTTATATCAGCTATAGACAGTATACATCGGGACTGGAGGGATCATATCTCTATAGACCGTGTACATTGGGGCTGGAGGGATCGGTGGGTTATATCTTCTATAGACCGTATACATCGGGGCTGGAGGGATCGGTGTGTTATATCTCTATAGACCGTATATATCGGAACTGGAGGGATCGGTGGGTTATATCAGCTACAGACAGTATACATCGGGACTGGAGGGATCATATCTTCTATAGACCGTATACATCGGGGCTGGAGGGATCAGTGTGTTATATCTCTATAGACCGTATACATCGGGGCTGGAGAGATCGGTGGGTTATATCTCTATAGACCGTGTACATCGGGGCTGGAGGGATCGGTGGGTTATATCTTCTATAGACCGTATACATCGGGGCTGGAGGGATCGGTGGGTTATATCAGCTACAGACAGTATAAATCGGGGCTGGAGGGATCGGTGGGTTATATCTTCTATAGACCGTATACATCAGGGCAGGAGAGATGAATGTGTTATATCACCTACAGACCGTATACATCGGGACTGGAGGGATCAGTGGGTTATATCACCTACAGACCGTATACATCGGGACTGGAGAGATCAGTGGGTTGTATCAGCTACAGACAGTATACATCGGGACTGGAGGGATCAGTGGGTTATATCACCTACAGACCGTATACATCGGGACTGGAGGGATCAGTGGGTTGTATCAGCTACAGACAGTATACATCGGGACTGGAGGGATCATATCTTCTATAAATAATATTTTCTATAGACCGTATACATCGGGGCTGGAGGGATCGGTGGGTTATATCTTCTATAGACCGTATACATCGGGGCTGGAGAGATCGGTGGGTTATATCTTCTGTAGACCGTATACATCGGGGCTGGAGGGATCGGTGGGTTATATCTTCTATAGACCGTATACATCGGGGCTGGAGGGATCGGTGGGTTATATCTTCTATAGACCGTATACATCGGGGCTGGAGGGATCGGTGGGTTATATCTTCTATAGACCGTATACACCGGGGCTGAAGGGATCGGTGGGTTAGGTCGGTTATTGATCATGTTCATCTCCACAAGGCTGCATGAATCGGCAGATAATATGGGGTACATATAGTTAAAGATCAGAGATTAGTTATGGACGGTGTGGGATCGGGAGATTACATTGGACGCACATCGTGCTGCAGGGATCGTGCAGATACATGTTGCTCCATCACTCGCGGAGCCTATAATGTGGATGCCTTGGGGCCATTACCTGTCCTCGTTGATGCCGCACATGCGGACCCGCTCATTGCTCATCCAGCTGTGCACGTTCCCATACAGGGGGGTAGCGGACAGCATGTCGCCCCTTCAGCAGTGCAGCCTCCCCTGTCGTCCGTATGTCCCCCTGTGCGGAAACATTAGAAGGAGGCGGTGAGATCGGCAGCAGCGCTCCCCGGGACATTCCCAGCAGTGAGCGCGGACGATGCAAATCGAGGTCGTCAATGGGTCAAGGGAAAAGCAACTTCCGAGCTGATCTCATTAACCCGCTCCGCGCTGGAGCCATTTGTCACAGTCACTCTCGGCCGATAGCGCTTAATTGCTGTCATTATCAGCCGTCTGCTGTGCCGGCTTATTAACCCTTGCGGCGCACAGCTCCCCGGACCACACAGATAATCCCGCACACTGCTGCTATTAACCCTTTCCGGCAGCAGGAAGAACAATGGCCGTTGTGTACAATGCGGGCGGGATATTTATGGCTACATCGGCCACGTCTTTATACACGAGCCCCGCGTGGAGCCGCGCGTGTATAAATCACAGGCGTCTCCTGACAGATGAGCTGTCAGCGCGGGGAGATCGTGCGGCTCCGGGAGCAGAGGACGGCTATACAGCACGATCAACTGCACGTCCCGCTCTGTGGGGGGACCGGGGATCAGCGGCTCCGGTACCGAGACACCCCCGGTACCCGGCTCCATCTGTATTCTGGGGCTGCTACAGACGGGTGAGGATCGTGTTTCCTGCCCCCCGAGCTCCCTGCTCGCTCATTATCCCCGCGGTGCGGCACCAGACACAGCAGCTCGGTGCAGAGGTGTGAGCCCGCGGGTGACGTGTCAGGAACAAGCTGCGTCTTATTAACAGGATTATCGCGGCGCGTGATTTATTCCAGGGCTGGAGTGTAATTGCTCCGGGGGGAGGGCGCTGCTAAATGCCGGGTTAATAAGTAAGAGGAGGGGGCGCACGGAGCGCTGCTGCCGGGAGGACGTGGCGCGCGGCTCTGCTCCCCGGGGCTTCAGCGGTGCGGACCGATAGCGCAGCCTCCCAGTGCCCGGAACATCACTGCACCACACAGTCACCCGCCGCGGGCACCGCCCTCACCCGCACCATCCTCTCACCCGCTGCCGCCGGGCATCATCCTCACCCACACCCTCCTCTCACCCGCTGCCGCCGGGCACCCTCCTCTCACCCGCTGCCGCCGGGCACCCTCCTCTCACCCGCACCCTCCTCTCACCCGCTGCCGCCGGGCACCCTCCTCTCACCCGCTGCCGCCGGGCACCCTCCTCTCACCCGCTGCCGCCGGGCACCCTCCTCTCACCCGCTGCCGCCGGGCACCCTCCTCTCACCCGCACCCTCCTCTCACCCGCTGCCGCCGGGCACCCTCCTCTCACCCGCTGCCGCCGGGCACCCTCCTCACCCGCACCCTCCTCTCACCCGCTGCCGCCGGGCACCCTCCTCTCACCCGCTGCCACCGGGCATCATCCTCACCCACACCCTCCTCTCACCCGCTGCCGCCGGGCACCCTCCTCACCCGCACCCTCCTCTCACCCGCTGCCGCCGGGCACCCTCCTCTCACCCGCTGCTGCCGGGCACCCTCCTCTCATCCGCTGCTGCCGGGCACCATCCTCACCCACACCCTCCTCTCATCCGGTGCCGCCGGGCACCATCCTCACCCGCACCTTCCTCTCACCCGCCGCAGCGCATTGTCCTCTCACCCGCTGCCGCGCATTGTCCTCTCACCCGCTGCCGCGCATTGTCCTCTCACCCGCTGCCGCGCACCCTCCTCTCACCGCCCGGCCACAACTTGCACCTTGCATCTGCCCTATGTCCGCTCCAATTGTAGTCACGCAGGTCTCCATACACAGATGAGGCCCGTCCGTCTGCAGGCATATACGGGCGCAGGTCTCCATACACAGATGAGGCCAGTCCGTCTGCAGGCATATACGGGCGCAGGTCTCCATACACAGATGAGGCCCGTCCGTCTGCAGGCATATACGGGCGCAGGTCTCCATACACAGATGAGGCCCGTCCGTCTGCAGGCATATACGGGCGCAGGTCTCCATACACAGATGAGGCCCGTCCGTCTGCAGGCATATACGGGCGCAGGTCTCCATACACAGATGAGGCCCGTCCGTCTGCAGGCATATACGGGCGCAGGGCTGCTCTTATGTGCAGCTTTCATGAACTTCACCTGAGCTTATAGAAAAATCAGAATAACTCCTAGGTCACACGATGCGTATTCGGTATATGTTAAATCCGCATCTCATTACCGTGTGCAGACTGGACGCGTGTTATGTGGCTCGTCCCCGCGGCCTCCTGCACCCTCCGTGAGGATTTTAACTAAACCCCGGGTCGCACCGTCAGTCGGGATTGTGTTGCAATTCCACAACTACGGTATGCGTAAGAAACGCATGAAAGAGCGGAAAGTATGCCCAGGAATGGATGTAGAAGCGCAGCACACACGCAATGCGTGAACCCAGCCTAACCACGTGTGCTTTTTACCCTGTGGTACTTGGACTGGTGACAAGAACCGCAGCACGAAACCTACGTGTAAACATTCCCTGAGAAATCACACAGGGCTTTTCTTTCTTCTGGTCTCCACGTATCTGCAGCCTTTGCTAAATGTGTCAAGCTCTGACGATCGTGCCGTGTCAGCGACTCTTATAATGTCAGCTATACACTAGCCAGCAATGACGATCGTGCCGTGTCAGTGACCCGTGTGTCAGCTATACTCGGGGCGTTGTGCAGACGACCGTGCAGCGCGCCGTGTGATCCGCTCCGTCTGCACGGCTCGGGCGCACAGCACAGCGCTCCTGCCTTCCTCCCGCTGTGCGATCAGAAAAGCCTCCTCCACCGCACACGGCCTCCTCTACACACAACCTCCTCTACAGGCAACCTCCTCTACACACAGCCTCCGCCACAGGCAGCCTCCTCTACACACAGCCTCCGCCACAGGCAGCCTCCTCTACACACAGCCTTCGCCACAGGAAACCTCCTCTACACAGAGCCTCCGCCACAGGCAGACTCCTCTAAGCACAGCCTCTGCCACAGGCAGCCTCCTCTACACACAGCCTCAATGCAGGCAACCTCCTCCGCACACAGCCTCCTCTACACAAAGCCTCTGCTACGGGCAGCCTCCTCTACGCACAGCCTCCGCTGCAGGCAGCCTCCTCTACACACAGCCTCTACTGCAGGCAACCTCCTCCACACACAGCTTCCTCTACACACAGCCTCCGCTGCAGACAGCTTCCTCTACAGACAGCCTCCTCTACACATAGCCTTCTCTACACACAGCCTCCGCCGCACAGTTTCCTCTACAAACAGCCTCTATACATAGCCTCCTTTTACAAACCGCCTCCGCCGGAGACAGCCTCCTCTACACACAGCCTCCTCTACACAGCCTCCTCCAAAAGTAGCGTCCCTACAAGCAGCCTCCTCCACATATAGCCTCTCCACACACAGCCGCCGCCGCAAGCAGACTCCTCTAAGCACAGCCTCCGCCACAGGCAGCTTCCTCTACACACAGCCTCAACTGCAGGCAACCTCCTCCACACACAGCCTCCTCCACACACAGCCTCTGCTACAGGCAGCCTCCTCTACACACAGCCTCCGCTGCAGGCAACCTCCTCCACACACAGCCTCCACTGCAGGCAACCTCCTCTACACACAGCTTCCTCTACACACAGCCTCCGCTGCAGACAGCTTCCTCTACAGACAGCCTCCTCTACACATAGCCTTCTCTACACACAGCCTCCGCCGCACAGTTTCCTCTACAAACAGCCTCTATACATAGCCTCCTTTTACAAACAGCCTCCGCCGGAGACAGCCTCCTCTACACAGCCTCCTCCAAAAGTAGCGTCCCTACAAGCAGCCTCCTCCACATATAGCCTCTCCACACACAGCCGCCGCCGCAAGCAGACTCCTCTAAGCACAGCCTCCGCCACAGGCAGCTTCCTCTACACACAGCCTCAACTGCAGGCAACCTCCTCCACACACAGCCTCCTCCACACACAGCCTCTGCTACAGGCAGCCTCCTCTACACACAGCCTCCGCTGCAGGCAACCTCCTCCACACACAGCCTCCACTGCAGGCAACCTCCTCTACACACAGCTTCCTCTACACACAGCCTCCGCTGCAGACAGCTTCCTCTACAGACAGCCTCCTCTACACATAGCCTTCTCTACACACAGCCTCCGCCGCACAGTTTCCTCTACAAACAGCCTCTATACATAGCCTCCTTTTACAAACAGCCTCCGCCGGAGACAGCCTCCTCTACACACAGCCTCCTCTACACAGCCTCCTCCAAAAGTAGCGTCCCTACAAGCAGCCTCCTCCACATATAGCCTCTCCACACACAGCCGCCGCCGCAAGCAGACTCCTCTAAGCACAGCCTCCGCCACAGGCAGCTTCCTCTACACACAGCCTCAACTGCAGGCAACCTCCTCCACACACAGCCTCTGCTACAGGCAGCCTCCTCTACACACAGCCTCCGCTGCAGGCAACCTCCTCCACACACAGCCTCCACTGCAGGCAACCTCCTCTACACACAGCTTCCTCTACACACAGCCTCCGCTGCAGACAGCTTCCTCTACAGACAGCCTCCTCTACACATAGCCTTCTCTACACACAGCCTCCGCCGCACAGTTTCCTCTACAAACAGCCTCTATACATAGCCTCCTTTTACAAACAGCCTCCGCCGGAGACAGCCTCCTCTACACATAGCCTTCTCTACACACAGCCTCCGCTGCACAGTTTCCTCTACAAACAGCCTCTATACATAGCCTCCTTTACACACAGTCTCCGCCGGAGACAGCTTCCTCTACAAACAGCCTCCTCTCCACACAGCCTCCGCCGCACAGCCTCCTCTGTGACTTTCCTCGCAGCTGCGGACGAGCTGGATCGCTGACTTCACCCCTCATGTTTCAGAAGGGAGCGCAGCTTTACCTCTCAGCCATTTCTTACACGGTGCGGTCCAACACCCGATCCGATCTGTCCCAGCAGCAGTGTGGGCGCCTGAGCCCTGATAGGAGCAGCTCCTCGTCATTACCCATCTGCTGGGACCTGTAGTTCCCGGCACACAGCTCCCCTGGCTCTCGCAGTGACAGAGTTAATGGCTGGAGGACACGTGACAGCAGACAGATCGCTCGCAGTGCGGGGAAACAGCTTCTTCCACACAATGATCGCATTTCTTCCGAGCGCGGGGTTCTTCAGCCAAACTATGCGCGGACTTGCTCCAGCAGGTTCAGTGTTTGTGTCTCACCGCCGCCCACAGCCCCAGCTCGGCCACAACGGCGACATTTCACGGAGAGCGCATACAAGCAGCGCCGAGCCCGGCCGGAACGGCGACATTTCACTGATATAACATACAAGCAGCGCCGAGCCCGGCCGGAACGGCGACATTTCACTGATATAACATACAAGCAGCGCCGAGCCCGGCCGGAACGCCGACATTTCACTGACATAACATACAAGCAGCGCCGAGCCCGGCCGGAACGGCGACATTTCACTGACATAACATACAAGCAGCGCCGAGCTCGCCCGGAACGCCGACATTTCACTGACATAACATACAAGCAGCGCCGAGCTCGGCCGGAACGGCGACATTTCACTGACATAACATACAAGCAGCGCCGAGCTCGGCCGGAACGGCGACATTTCACTGATATAACATACAAGCAGCGCCGAGCTCGCCCGGAACGCCGACATTTCACTGATATAACATACAAGCAGCGCCGAGCCCGGCCGGAACGCCGACATTTCACTGATATAACATACAAGCAGCGCCGAGCTCGGCCGGAACGCCGACATTTCACTGATATAACATACAAGCAGCGCGGAGCCCGGCCGGAACGGCGACATTTCACTGACATAACATACAAGCAGCGCCGAGCTCGGCCGGAACGCCGACATTTCACTGATATAACATACAAGCAGCGCCGAGCCCGGCCGGAACGGCGACATTTCACTGATATAACATACAAGCAGCGCCGAGCCCGGCCGGAACGGCGACATTTCACTGATATAACATACAAGCAGCGCCGAGCCCGGCCGGAACGGCGACATTTCACTGATATAACATACAAGCAGCGCCGAGCCCGGCCGGAACGGCGACATTTCATAGATATAACATACAAGCAGCGCTGAGCCCGGCCGGAACGGCGACATTTCACTGATATAACATACACGCAGCGCCGAGCCCGGCCGGAACGGCGACATTTCACTGATATAACATACAAGCAGCGCCGAGCCCGGCCGGAACGCCGACATTTCACTGACATAACATACAAGCAGCGCCGAGCCCGGCCGGAACGGCGACATTTCACTGACATAACATACAAGCAGCGCCGAGCTCGCCCGGAACGCCGACATTTCACTGACATAACATACAAGCAGCGCCGAGCTCGGCCGGAACGGCGACATTTCACTGACATAACATACAAGCAGCGCCGAGCTCGGCCGGAACGGCGACATTTCACTGACATAACATACAAGCAGCGCCGAGCTCGCCCGGAACGCCGACATTTCACTGATATAACATACAAGCAGCGCCGAGCCCGGCCGGAACGCCGACATTTCACTGATATAACATACAAGCAGCGCGGAGCCTGGCCGGAACGGCGACATTTCACTGACATAACATACAAGCAGCGCCGAGCTCGGCCGGAACGCCGACATTTCACTGATATAACATACAAGCAGCGCGGAGCCCGCCCGGAACGGCGACATTTCACTGATATAACATACAAGCAGCGCCGAGCCCGGCCGGAACGGCGACATTTCACTGACATAACATACAAGCAGCGCCGAGCTCAGCCGGAACGGCGACATTTCACTGATATAACATACAAGCAGCGCCGAGCCCGGCCGGAACGGCGACATTTCATTGATAGCACATACAAGCAGCGCCGAGATCAGCTCCCAGGGACCCATTACGGCCCCAGTGAGGGCGGCTGGCATGGCGCTATGTGACTAATCTGGGGGGGATTATTGCCCTAATGCTTGTTCACACAGGGGGTTTTATGGCTCAATAATTCAAGTCCCAAATACAGAGTAAAACAAGTCTGGGCCGCGCACACCGAGATCTTTTGGAGAGTTTTCAAAATTGAAACTGTCCAAATCTTAAAAAAAAAACAACAGCTTGGGAGACTTGTGCTCAATTTCTGCTGAAAAAACTCAGCAAACAAACTCTGTGTGCACATACTCTAAAGGGGGCTTTACACGCTACAACATTGCTAATGCGAACTCGTTGGGGTCACGGAATTGGTGACACACATACTCTAAAGCGGGATTTACACACTGCGATATCGGTCCCGATATCGCTAGTGTGGGTACCCGCCCCCATCTGCTGCGCGACATGGGCAAATCGCTGCCCGTGCCGCACAACATCGCCCAGACCCGTCACACATACTTACCTGCCCGGTGACGTCGCTGTGACCGGCGAACCACCTCCTTTCTAAGGGGGCGGTCCGTGCGGCGTCCCAGCGACGTCACTGAGCGGCCGCCCAATAGCAGCGGAGGGGAGGAGCTGAGCGGAACGTAACATCCCGCCCACCTCCTTCCTTCCGCATAGCGGCCGGGAGGCAGGTAAGGAGATGTTCCTCGTTCCTGCGGCGTCACATGGAGCGATGTGTGCTGCCGCAGGAACGAGGAACAACCTCGTTACTGCTGCAGTAACGATATTTGAGAATGGAACCCCATGTAACTGATGAGCGATTTTGCACATTTTTGCAACGATGCAAAATCGCTCATCGGTGTCACACGCAACGGCATCGCTAATGCGGCCGGATGTGCGTCACAAATTCCGAGACCCCAACGAGGTCGCATTAGCGATGTCGTAGCGTGTAAAGCCCCCTTTAGGCTCCGCACATACTCTTAGGCTCCGCACATACTCTTAGGCTCCGCACATACTCTTAGGCTCCGCACATACTCTTAGGCTCCGCACAACACTACAATCTCTGCAGCTCTCGAATCAGCCGTCCCCCTCACACACACCAAAACCCGCACAATCAACAGGCACCCCTGGCACACCAGTCAGACTAAAGAACTGAGACGGGTTTCCAGAATTGCTGAGCGCAGATGGAAGAGGTCTCATTCCACTGAGCACTTCATTGCATATAAAGAGTCCCTCACCACTTTCAAGTCCACACTCACTGCTGCAAAACAAACCTACTTCTCATCTCTCATATCCTCTCTCTCTCACAACCCTAAACAGCTATTCAACACTTTTAATTCTCTCCTCCGTCCTCCAGCATCACCTCCCTCTCCTCTCCTCTCAGCTGAAGACTTTGCCTCTTTCTTCAAGCAGAAGGTTGACAACATCAGAGCAAGCTTTGGCCCACAATCACCACAGCCCCTCATCATAGCTACTCAGCCTTCTTCCTCCAAATCCAGCTTCTCCACCATGACAGAAAACAATCTTTCCACTCTACTCTCAAGATCACATCTAACCACCTGTGCACTGGACCCGCTCCCATCGCACCTCATCCCCAACATCACCGCAGTCCTCATCCCAGCCCTAACCCATCTCTTCAACCTATCACTAACAACTGGTGTATTCCCTTCATGCTTTAAACATGCCTCAATCACACCCATCCTCAAAAAGCCCTCCCTTGACCCTTCTTCTATGTCAAACTATCGCCCCATATCCCTTCTCCCCTATGCCTCAAAACTACTGGAACAGCATGTCCATCTTGAACTGTCCTCATACCTCTCCTCCTGCTCTCTCTTTGACCAGCTACAATCTGGCTTCCGACCGCATCATTCCACTGAAACTGCCCTAACTAAAGTCACTAACGACGTACTAACCGCCAAAGCCAAGCGACACTACTCTATCCTCCTCCTCCTGGACCTGTCCTCTGCCTTCGACACAGTAGACCATTCCCTCCTACTACAGATTCTCTCATCTCTGGGCATCACAGACTTGGCCCTATCTTGGATATCCTCATACCTAACCGACCGAACTTTCAGCGTCTCCCATTCTCACAGCACTTCCTCATCTCGCCCCCTATCTGTCGGTGTCCCCCAAGGCTCAGTTCTTGGACCCCTGTTGTTCTCCATCTACACCTTCTGCCTGGGACAGCTCATAGAGTCCTACGGCTTTCAGTATCATCTCTATGCCGATGGCACACAGATCTACCTCTCTGGACCTGACATTACCTCTCTACTAACCAAAATCCCACAATGTCTGTCTGCTATTTCATCCTTCTTCTCTGCGCGATTCCTAAAACTTAACATGGACAAAACAGAATTCATTGTCTTTCCTCCTCCTCACTCATCTCTTCCAACAAGCCTTTCCATCAAACTCGATGGTTGCTTACTCTCCCCAGTCTCACAAGCTCGTTGCCTTGGAGTGACCCTCGACTCTGCTCTATCCTTCAAGCCACACATCCAAGCCCTCTTCACCTCATGCCGATTACAACTCAAAAACATCTCCCGGATCCGTGCTTTTCTTAACCAAGAATCAGCAAAAACATTAGTGCATGCCCTCATCATCTCCCGGCTCGACTACTGCAACCTCCTGCTCTCTGGCCTCCCTTCCAACACTCTTGCACCCCTCCAATCTATCCTAAACTCTGCGGCCCGCCTAATCCACCTCTCCCCTCGCTACTCCCCAGCCTCGCCACTCTGCCAATCCCTTCACTGGCTTCCCATCACCCAACGACTAAAGTTCAAAACACTGACCATGACATACAAAGCCATGCACAACCTGTCTCCTCCCTACATCTGTGACCTAGTCTCCCGGTACCTACCTGCACGCAACCTCAGATCCTCACAAGATCTCCTTCTCTGCTCCTCCCTTATCTCCTCTTCCCACAATCGCGTACAAGATTTCTCCCGTGCATCCCCCATACTCTGGAACGCTCTACCTCAGCACATCAGACTCTCCCCTACCGTGGAAAGCTTCAAGAGGAACCTCAAGACCCACCTCTTCCAACAAGCCTACAACCTACAATAGCCCTCAGTCCAGTACACCACTGCGCAACCAGCTCTGTCCTCACCTATTGTACCATCACCGATTCCCTGTAGACTGTGAGCCCTCGCGGGCAGGGTCCTCTCTCCTCCTATACCAGTCTGTTATGTACTGTTAATGATTGTTGTACGTATACCCTTTCACTTGTAAAGCGCCATGGAATAAATGGCGCTATAATAATAAATAATAATAATAATACTCTTAGGCTCCGCACATACTCTTAGGTTAGGCACTTCTGAGGTAAAATTTGGAACTTTGTCAGGAAAAAACATATCAGTAATTGACATTTTGTGTTCACATTGCGTTAAAAAGATTTTGGAGCAGAAACTGAGGGAAAAACGCTTCAAATCCTCCTCAAAAAATGAAGGAGCGGCCACTCCATAACTCCAGTGACCGTAGCGCTCAGGTTTTCTCATTGATTATATTAAGCATTTCTGTGTGGATTTCAGAGCAGTATCCGTGTAAGGATCCTGCCAGTGTGAACGCACCCATCCGAGCTCGGAATAGCCTCCTATTCATGTGAATGGTGCTGGTTATTTCTGGGAGCAGAAAGCAGCAACATGTCAAGTTTTTTCTACTAGAAAACAAGTTCCAAAAATGACAAATGAATCAACAGAAGCAGAAAAAAGCCCCATAAAAAACACATAAAAACACACAAAATGCACCATAAAGGCGTCAGGGTTCTCATATTTCTTCAGTGCTTTTCACATATGAATAAAAAATGACAACTTTTTCCCAAACCTTCCAATATTAATCTGTGACAGGGCACAATTCACACAGTATGCCAAATCGTCCAGAAAATACTGTCAGCGTTTCATCCATATTGTCCGCTGTATGTAATCAGTGCCCGTGTTTTACATTAAAAATGTAACAATTATAAAGATCAAATACTGTTCCCCATCTTAGTCTGATGTTTATTGCGCAGCCATTGATTATAACGGACCAGTCTGCTCCCGATCACAGTGGTGCCCGCTGCCATTTGTCACCTGCAGACGTCCATGTGAACCGGCACAGGGCTGCTGTCGGCCGTTCACACGGACGATTAATACATTGTCTGAACCAATCATAGGCCTCATTCACACCTCAGTTTTAATTGTAGGAGTTCATTCCATGTTTTTCATAGCCTCTTCCGGTCACATCTGAGTGTTTATAGCCCAGTGATCCTTACAAGATATATTTAGTCTCTGGTAAATCTCACCAGTAAAAGTCTATGGGATGGTAAAGAAATTACACTGCTCTAAAACTGTGGCACAACTGACCAAACTCTGCAGACGCTAGCCAAACTCCGCCAACGCTAGCCAAACTCTGCCGATAGCGGCCAAACTCCGCCAACGCTAGCCAAACTCTGGCCATAGCGGCCAAACTCCACCGATAGCGGCCAAACTCTGCAGACATCGGCTAAACTCTACCAACGCTAGACAAACTCCGCCGACAGCGGCCAAACTCCACCGATAGCGGCCAAACTGCACCGATAGCGGCCAAACTGCACCGATAGCGGCCAAACTCTGCCAACCAAACTAGGCAGACCTGGCCAAATTCCGTCGGCATCGGCCAAACACTGTCCACGCTGGCCAAACTCGACAATTTCGTGAACAATTTTTTTGTCTATGAGAAATGTCACTGAGGTGTGAAGGCGCCGTGATTTTGTGGCTCGGGTCAGGATTGTACATGTGGCTGTGATTTTGTGGCTCGGGTCAGGATCGTACATGTGGCTGTGAGTTTGTGGCTCGGGTCAGGATCGTACATGTGGCTGTGATTTTGTGGCTCGGGTCAGGATCGTACATGTGGCTGTGATTTTGTGGCTCGGGTCAGGATCGTACATGTGGCTGTGATTTTGTGGCTCGGGTCAGGATCGTACATGTGGCTGTGAGGTTGTGGCTCAGGTCAGGATCGTACATGTGGCTGTGATTTTGTGGCTCAGGTCAGGATCGTACATGTGGCTGTGAGTTTGTGGCTCAGGTCAGGATTGTACATGTGGCTGATTTTGTGGCTCAGGTCAGGATCGTACATGTGGCTGTGAGTTTGTGGCTCAGGTCAGGATTGTACATGTGGCTGTGAGTTTGTGGCTCAGGTCAGGATCGTACATGTGGCTGTGATTTTGTGGCTCAGGTCAGGATCGTACATGTGGCTGTGAGTTTGTGGCTCAGGTCAGGATCGTACATGTGGCTGATTTTGTGGCTCAGGTCAGGATCGTACATGTGGCTGTGAGTTTATGGCTCAGGTCAGGATCGTACATGTGGCTGTGAGTTTGTGGCTCAGGTCAGGATCGTACATGTGGCTGATTTTGTGGCTCGGGTCAGGATCGTACATGTGGCTGTGAGTTTATGGCTCAGGTCAGGATCGTACATGTGGCTGTGAGTTTGTGGCTCAGGTCAGGATCGTACATGTGGCTGTGATTTTGTGGCTCGGGTCAGGATCGTATATGTGGCTGTGAGTTTGTGGCTCAGGTCAGGATTGTACATGTGGCTGATTTTGTGGCTCAGGTCAGGATCGTACATGTGGCTGTGATTTTGTGGCTCGGGTCAGGATCGTACATGTGGCTGTGATTTTGTGGCTCGGGTCAGGATCGTACATGTGGCTGTGATTTTGTGGCTCGGGTCAGAATCGTACATGTGGCTGTGATTTTGTGGCTCGGGTCAGGATCGTACATGCGGGCTGTGATTTTGTGGCTCGGGTCAGGATCGTACATGTGGCTGTGAGTTTGTGGCTCAGGTCAGGATTGTACATGTGGCTGATTTTGTGGCTCAGGTCAGGATCGTACATGTGGCTGTGAGTTTGTGGCTCAGGTCAGGATTGTACATGTGGCTGTGAGTTTGTGGCTCAGGTCAGGATCGTATATGTGGCTGTGAGTTTGTGGCTCAGGTCAGGATTGTACATGTGGCTGTGAGTTTGTGGCTCAGGTCAGGATCGTACATGTGGCTGTGATTTTGTGGCTCAGGTCAGGATCGTACATGTGGCTGTGAGTTTATGGCTCAGGTCAGGATCGTACATGTGGCTGTGAGTTTGTGGCTCAGGTCAGGATCGTACATGTGGCTGATTTTGTGGCTCAGGTCAGGATCGTACATGTGGCTGTGAGTTTATGGCTCAGGTCAGGATCGTACATGTGGCTGTGAGTTTGTGGCTCAGGTCAGGATCGTATATGTGGCTGTGAGTTTGTGGCTCAGGTCAGGATTGTACATGTGGCTGATTTTGTGGCTCAGGTCAGGATTGTACATGTGGCTGTGATTTTGTGGCTCAGGTCAGGATCGTACATGTGGCTGTGAGTTTGTGGCTCGGGTCAGGATCGTATATGTGGCTGTGAGTTTGTGGCTCAGGTCAGGATCGTACATGTGGCTGTGATTTTGTGGCTCGGGTCAGGATCGTACATGTGGCTGTGATTTTGTGGCCATATAAAGCACAGCCGTGGCCGAGCCCCCCTCTGAGGAGATTCTCAGCATGGCGCCACTTCAGGCCATTCCCGTGGGCGGACGGTCGGTGGACCTACAGACTGGAGCCGGGTGGAATAAGTACAGGGTGTATCATACAATGGCGGCAATGCGGCCTCTGCGACTCCACGGACTCGATAGTGTTGGTGGCAGATTCATTGTCCCCGTATTTCTCTCACTCTGCACAGGTCCCGGCCACAGACAGATCCACGCGGGCCACGTGCGGGGTGAATCCCCGCAGAACTCGGCAGGTGACGTCCATTGCTGTCCCCCGCCCGGCTGGCAGCGCAGTTTAGGTTGAGGCCAGAGCGGGGACAGAAGTCTCTGCCAATTTCCTGCCGTCCGTGACGCGATTCTCCTCAGCATACAAATTACACGTGCGGAGACCGCGCCATCCTAATGAGCGGCCGCGGGAGCCCAGGAATAGGAGTCAGCCCAGAAGTGGTTAATGGCCGGTAATGATCCTGGCGCATTACTGTCTGCGGGCAGCGCCGGCCCCGGAGACTTGTGTCCGGTAATTACCATGGGGCGCTTCCCACTGAGCAGCGCTTGGTGCCGGCCGCGATGACTCCCCCGCCCGCACGGCTTTATTGCGCTTATGTAATGGCCCATGTCGCCTAATTGCTTCCGTACCGTGTCCTCTGCTGGTACCGCTCCGGGCACACACCGCTCCTGACCGAGAACACCGCACCGCTCCTGACCGAGAACACCGCACCTGACCGAGAACACCGCACCGCTCCGGGCACACACCGCTCCTGACCGAGAACACCGCACCGCTCCTGACCGAGAACACCGCACCTGACCGAGAACACACCGCTCCTGACCGAGAACACCGCACCGCTCCTGACCGAGAACACCGCTCCTGGCCGAGAACACCGCACCTGACCGAGAACACACCGCTCCTGACCGAGAACACCGCACCTGACCGAGAACACCGCACCTGACCGAGAACACACCGCTCCTGACCGAGAACACCGCACCGCTCCAGGCACACACCGCTCCTGACCGAGAACACCGCTCCTGACCGAGAACACCGCACCGCTCCGGGCACACACCGCTCCTGACCGAGAACACCGCACCGCTCCGGGCACACACCGCTCCTGACCGAGAACACCGCACCGCTCCGGGCACACACCGCTCCTGACCGAGAACACCGCACCGCTCCTGACCGAGAACACCGCACCGCTCCTGACCGAGAACACCGCTCCTGACCGAGAACACCGCTCCTGACCGAGAACACCGCTCCTGACCGAGAACACCGCACCTGACCGAGAACACCGCACCTGACCGAGAACACCGCACCGCTCCGGGCACACACCGCTCCTGACCGAGAACACCGCACCGCTCCTGACCGAGAACACCGCACCTGACCGAGAACACCGCACCGCTCCTGACCGAGAACACCGCTCCGGGCACACACCGCTCCTGACCGAGAACACCGCTCCGGGCACACACCGCTCCTGACCGAGAACACCGCTCCGGGCACACACCGCTCCTGACCGAGAACACCGCACCGCTCCGGGCACACACCGCTCCTGACCGGGAACACCGCACCGCTCCGGGCACACACCGCTCCTGACCGGGAACACCGCACCGCTCCGGGCACACACCGCTCCTGACCGGGAACACCGCACCGCTCCTGACCGAGAACACCGCACCGCTCCTGACCGGGAACACCGCACCGCTCCGGGCACACACCGCTCCTGACCGGGAACACCGCACCGCTCCTGGCCGAGAACACCGTACCGCTCCGTGACGGGAATTTACTGCTCGTACCGTTCCGGGCCGGGCATACTGTGCCGCTCCGTGTATACCGTACCGCTTCTAACAGGGCACACTGTACCACTCCGTGACGGGAACTTACCGCTCGTACCGCTCCGGGCCGGGCACTCTGTACTGCTGGTACCGCTCCGGGCAGGGCACTCTGTACCGCTCCGGGCCGGGCACTCTGTACCGCTCCGGGCAGGGCACTCTGTACCGCTCCGGGCCGGGCACTCTGTACCGCTCCGGGCCGGGCACTCTGTACCGCTCCGGGCAGGGCACTCTGTACCGCTCCGGGCCGGGCACTCTGTACCGCTCCGGGCCGGGCACTCTGTACCGCTCGTACCGCTCCGGGCCGGGCACTCTGTACCGCTCGTACCGCTCCGGGCACTCTGTACCGCTCCGGGCCGGGCACTCTGTACTGCTCAGGGCCGGGCACTCTGTACCGCTCCGGGCCGGGCACTCTGTACTGCTCAGGGCCGGGCACTCTGTACCGCTCAGGGCCGGGCACTGTGCCGCGCAGCTCCGGGACGTAACAGCAGCCCGCGATCCGCGCACTCCACGAGCCTCGTATAATGAGCGCCAGTATAAAGAAGGTCACAGCGGCCATAAAACGGGGCAATTAGTGCTTTCCAGTGGCGGCGGCTCCGCTCAGCCGCGATAATTACACACCGGCGGAGTCTGGCGCTGACGCCCGGACACATCCACATTTATTTACTTTCCAAACAGCCCTGGAGACGCTTCTGGAGCCCGCGTCCGTGTCCTCCGCTCCGGTGACTGCTCTGAGGTCAAAAGTGCAACTAACACAACCCACGATCGTCCAGTCGGAAAAACTGCCGATCCCTGCACCGCCATCCATCACTCATTAACCCGATCATCCCCGGCCGAGCTGCGTGACGGCAGAACAAACGAGGAGTCGTCAGGTGATCGCGGCAGAGACGCTTCCCTCCTAATCCCGACACATCCTGCTCCCCGGGACTAATAACGCGTGCGCTCCCGAGCAGACACTTAACCCTTCGCTCCCCGCAGCCTCCGAACCGTGGGCAGTATACTCCAGAAAACCTTCCATTACTCCTTGTTAATAATTCAGCTCGGCGGATGCTCCGCTGTCTCCTGCCCGCACACAAGATTAATGATGTTCTGCTGCAATCAGCGGCGCTGCGGGGCTCCGCCAGTGATCGGGGTCACCGGCCCCTCGGCTCATATTAGCGGATGCTTTATGTGCGCTGCGCCCGGTGTCCTCACACATCATCGTGACCGGAGCTGTCATGGGGAATCAATAGTGTCAATGACGGCGTCACTCGCCAGACTCCGTACGTGCAGAAGTGCGCATTCCGGGCAGCCACTGCGACCACCAAGGGATGGCCACTGACCGCAGAAGGACGGCCACAGACCAACCACAGGATGGCCACCGACCAACCACAGAAGGATGGCCACTGACCAACCACAGAAAGATGGCCACCCAAAAACCACAGGATGGCCACCGACCAACCACAGAAGGATGGCCACCGACCAACCACAGAAGGATGGCCACTGACCAACCACAGAAGGATGGCCACCGACCAACCACAGAAGGATGGCCACCCAAAAACCACAGGATGGCCACCGACCAACCACAGAAGGATGGCCACCGACCAACCACAGGATAGCCACCGACCAACAGGATGGCCACCGACCAACAACAGAAGGATGGCCACCGATCAACCACAGAGGTATGGCCACCGACCAACCACAGAGCCATGGCCACCGATTAACCAGAGAGATGGCCACCAACCAACCACAGAGAGATGGCCAGTGACCAACCACAGAGAGATGGCCACCGACCAACCACAGGATAGCCAAAGACCAACCACAGAGAGATAGCCACCAACCAACCACAGAGATGGCCACCAACCAACCAGAGATCGCCAAAGACCAACCACAGATGGATGGCCACCGACTTCAGAGGGATGGCCACTGTCCATCGATGTGTGGTCACCAACCACTGAAGGATGGCCACTGACCACAGAGAGATAGCCACCAACTAACTTCAGTGGGATGGCCACCGACTTCTGAGAAATGGCCATCGACAGCAGAGAGGATGGCCACCAACCAACCACAGAGGAATGGCCACCAACTGCAGAGGGATAGCCACCGACTGCAGAGTGATGGCCACTGACCACTGAGGGATGGCCACTTACTGCATAAGGAATGGCCACCAACCAACCACAGATGAATGGCCACTGACCGTAGCGGGATGGCCACCGGCTGCAGATTGATGGCCACCAACCAACTATAGGGGGATGGCCACCAACTGCAGAGGGAAAGGCCACCAACTGCAGAGGGAATGGCCACCAACCAACCACAGAGGAATGGCCACCAACTGCAGAGGGATGGCCACCAACCAACTACAGCGGATGGCCACCGACAACAGAGGAGATGGCCACAAACAGATTCGTCTGCACTACTACCCCGTGTACTGCGCCCAACGCTAAACAAGTGAAATGCAGACAGCGCAGTGATCGTTCTCATATTATTTGCACATATATATATATATACACTACACACAAATACTATATACATAGTGACTCATGGTGGCTCGGTTACCACCGTGTAGCTCTCCGCCGCGGATCGTCCCTTCCGTACATTCATGTCGTGAGCCGAGGACACAGGATGCGACACTCCGGGACTTTCCCCGATGTCCAAAATTACCCATCCCCCTCCCCCTCCGGATCTCACATCGTGGTGATCAGTGACACGCAGCACCCTGCACATAATGCATTGTAATTCCCGATCAATACAACCATATCGCTGCAATAGATCAGTGGCAGACATAAAAGGAAACTTCTTACAGACAATTCCGGAGATGTGATCGCAGCTTCACAGGACATAAGTAGCGATAACACGTATCACACCCCGATGTGGGCGATCCTTCCATACAGAGATCGGGCCACACTTGTACCGTACAATGGTGACTACCTGCTTCCTCCCCGACAAGTGTTAGATCGCTCAGAAACTCTGCGCACAACCCCGCTCCTAGCACACACTGCGGACCGCCGAGCCCCGATACGCCGATCAGACGCCGATAACTCGTAGCCACCGCTGATACTCCGATCCGCCGCTGATACTCCGTGCCGCCGCTGATACTCCGAGCCGCCGCTGATACTCCGAGCCGCCGCTGATACACCGTGCCGCCGCTGATACTCCGATCCGCCGCTGATACACCGTGCCGCCGCTGATACTCCGATCCGCCGCTGATACTCCGTGCCTACCTGCGGTGCCGGGGATCGTCCTCGTAGCGAAGCTTCAGGCAGCAGAGGTCCGTGTCCGGCACTGATCCTCCTTGTAAATCGCTGTGAACAGACAGTCCAGCATCCTTCCACGCATAAAGTATAATCCTGCGAGTGTCGGATCGTTCCCGTAGTGACAGCCTAGCCCCGATCTGCCGCGAGCCCCGATCCGCCAGCAGAGCTCGGTCTCCGCGCTGCTCTCTCCAGACGCGCAGCGGACGCACTAAAGTTTATTATTGTTATTTGCAGGCTGGTGCGCACAGCGGAGCCGGAGTGATACGTCCCTCCCCGGGAGGAGGAGGCGCCGGCTGCTGCTGGGTGGGGGGTGGGTTAGCGAGGTCAATCTCCGAAGCCCCCAGGAAAGAAGAAAGATGAGCGGTGGGAGGCGGCAGCAGGAGCCGCGCCAGCCCCTCCCCCCCTGCTTCCTCCCTCTCCTCCCCCGGTGTTAGCGGCTGTGGTGCCGGGGAAGCCCGGGGCAGAGCCGCACGGAGGGCGCAGAGTCCGCTAGTGCCGCTCCTCCGGTGATGTGCCGGTTATTCCGCCTGCAGACGTGATGTCCCGCTGACACTCCCCAGACAGGCGGCAATTACCTTCCTCCCATCCCCCTCGTTCTTCCTGCCTGTCTCCCCATCATGTCCTCATTACACACACGGCGCTGAGGGCTGCGCTAATTCTTTCCATCCTCAGTGTAATCTCTTCCTGTAACGGTCTCTTTCCTCTGAGCAGCACGTCTCTGCCTGGGACGATCGCTGCCTTTATCTCTGCGCCCAGCACAAGCAGGCGGTGGGCACAGATGTGTATAGGGCTGTGTACCCATCCCCCACAGCTGCATGTCACCTATAGATGCACAGAACAATGCCTGGCAGTGATCAGCCGAGTGAGGCGGCTGCGGATACAGAACAGTCTGCAGCGTGTCACAGAGTCCCATAAGTTACAGTTCACACACTGCGCACATCAGGACAATGCGTTTAATGTCATTTCTACCTGGCTGTAGTGATCCACGCAAGAGCATGTGCAGCGGTGACAGGTGAAGCGGCATTATGTGCCCCATGTTACAGCAATACTGCTGATCCCCGGGGTGTGGGCCTCGTCCTCACAATGCCCCTGTATTATGTGCCACTTCACTCCTGAGTGGAGAGCCGGACACATCCCCTCCGGGCCTGCACCTCTGTATGATGGCGCTGCACATGTACGAGGGCTGAGGCACGGCGTGGTGTTGGGGACCATACGATCCTCTGTGATATGCGGCACACACAGTCGTGCACAGTGTCTGCGGGATCCAATCCATCACATGGTAGATCAACCGGTTCCCCCAATGATGGAAGGTGAGTGCCGAGTACCGAGCATGGTAGTGCTCGCTCATCACTAGTTACGAGTACCGCACACCCCACACATAGTAGTGCTCGCTCATCACTAGTTACGAGTACTGCACACCCCACACATAGTAGTGCTCGCTCATCACTAGTTACGAGTACCGCACACCCCACACATAGTAGTGCTCGCTCATCACTAGTTGCTAGTAACGAGCACCCGCGCATGGTAGCGAGCAGCCAAGTGTGGCAATGCTAGGTCATCACTAGTCATTACAAGTATTGAGCACCTGAGCATGGTAGTGCTCGCTCATCACTAGTTACCAGTACTGAGCACCCGAGCATGGTAGTGCTCGCTCATCGTAGTTATGAGTACCGAGCACCCAAGCATGGTAGAGCTCGCTCATCACTAGTCACGAGTACTGAGCACCCGAGTGTAGCAGTGCTAGCTCATCACTAGTCGTTTCGAGTACCGAGAACCTGAGCATGGTAGTGCTTGCTCATCACTAGTTACGAGTATCACACACCTAAGCATGGTAATACTCGCTGATCACTAGTAACTAGTGATGAGCGAGTACTACCATGCTCAGGTACACGGTACTCAGAACTAGCGATGAGCGAGCACTACCATGTTCAGGTGCTCAGTTCTTGTAACGACTTGTGATGAGCGAGCACTACCATGATCGGTACTCGTAACTAGTAAAGAGCGAGCACTATCATGCTCAGGTGCTTGGTACTCATCACTAGTGATGAGCGAGCTCTACCATGATCGGTACTAGTCACTAGTGATGAACGAGCTCTACCATGATCGGTACTAGTCACTAGTGATGAACGAGCTCTACCATGATCGGTATTCGTAACTAGTGATGAGCTAGCACTGCCACACTTGGGTACTCGCTACCATGCGCGGGTGCTCGTTACTAGCAACTAGTGATGAGCGAGCACTACTATGTGTGCGGTGTGCTGTACTTGTAACTAGTGATGAGCGAGTACTACCATGCTCAGGTACGCGATACTCAGAACTAGCGATGAGCGAGCACTACCATGTTCAGGTGCTCAGTACTTGTAACGACTTGTGATGAGCGAGCACTACCATGATCGGTACTCGTAACTATTAAAAAGCGAGCACTACCATGCTTGAGTGCTTGGTACTCGTCACTAGTGATGAGCGAGCTCTACCATGATCGGTACTAGTCACTAGTGATGAGCGAGCTCTGCCATGATCGGTACTCGTCACTAGTGATGAGCGAGCTCTACCATGATCGGTACTCGTCACTAGTGATGAGCGAGCTCTACCATGATCGGTACTAGTCACTAGTGATGAACGAGCTCTACCATGATCGGTACTAGTCACTAGTGATGAGCGAGCTCTACCATGATCGGTACTAGTCACTAGTGATGAGCGAGCTCTGCCATGATCGGTACTCGTCACTAGTGATGAGCGAGCTCTGCCATGATCGGTACTCGTCACTAGTGATGAGCGAGCTCTGCCATGATCGGTACTCGTCACTAGTGATGAGCGAGCTCTGCCATGATCGGTACTCGTCACTAGTGATGAGCGAGCTCTGCCATGATCGGTACTCGTCACTAGTGATGAGCGAGCTCTGCCATGATCGGTACTAGTCACTAGTGATGAGTGAGCTCTGCCATGATCGGTACTCGTCACTAGTGATGAGCGAGCTCTGCCATGATCGGTACTCGTCACTAGTGATGAGCGAGCTCTACCATGATCGGTACTCGTCACTAGTGATGAGCGAGCTCTGCCATGATCGGTACTCGTCACTAGTGATGAGCGAGCTCTACCATGATCGGTACTCGTCACTAGTGATGAGCGAGCTCTACCATGATCGGTACTCGTCACTAGTGATGAGGGAGCTCTGCCATGATCGGTACTCGTCACTAGTGATGAGCGAGCTCTACCATGATCGGTACTCGTCACTAGTGATGAGCGAGCTCTACCATGATCGGTACTAGTCACTAGTGATGAGCGAGCTCTGCCATGATCAGTACTCGTCACTAGTGATGAGCGAGCTCTACCATGATCGGTACTCGTCACTAGTGATGAGCGAGCTCTACCATGATCGGTACTTTAGGAGTACTGAGCACCCGAGCATGGTAGTGCTCGCTCATCAGAGTCAGGACCTCTGCTGCTCCCGAGACTGCAGGGGCCACAGCTTATGCCTAAGGCCAGGGTGACACCACCATTATCACGCTGCACATGATCATGCTTTCCTCGGCTGATAATGGTTGTGTCTGGAAACTGAAGCTTCACTGATGATCCGAACCTCATCCGACACATAGAGCAGAATAGCGCTGCCGGCCCTACACAGCTACCCTGGTCCGTGATATGGACGCTCTCTGAGCCCTAAAAGACACACCCACACACCCACACACACACACCAATCTGAAATGGAACCTGACGATGCCCACTGCTCACCCACAAGTGATGAGACTAATCAGGGCAGAATGGTCAGGGGGATTCTAGGCTTTCTACCACACATCCGTGATGCATCCACTGAATATCCATCTGATGTGACCCCCATATCGTGCGCCCCCCCCCCCCCCCCCTGAGATCTTTCTACCACTCATCTCTGTGTGTGAGATATGCACAGCAGATCCATTCCGGGGGGGCCCCCATATTGTGCCCCCAGCACGGAGCCTCCGCTCCAGTTCCCGTCCGCAGCGATCCGCGGTGATTTCTTACAATTTGCATTCACACAATCCTTGAACTTCCTCGCTGGCTCCGAGATTCGTTTGAATGTGAACGCGGAGAATACCGTATTTACCCGAATATAAGCGCTCCTAGAGAAACAGGAGAAGAAAGGAAATCCTGCGCTCGCTGCGCTCTTCCAGGCTGCAATATTCCGGTGCGCAGAGCAGCAATGCGCTGAAGAGACGGCTCTAGGCTCAATATAATCATTAGTGGCCGCAAGACACAGGCTGAGCCCTGCTGAGAAGTGAAATGTGCACTATGTGGTGCGTGCAGAGAACGATCAGCAGAAGATATACCGATAACGGCCCGATCCCTCCCCGTCTGCACAGTGGGGTCTTCACCTGCCCCTGTATTCTCTGGATGGGGGTCAGGAGGGCGTGCATCGCTGCTATGTATCCTCGTGCGTTCTCAGCAGCCATTACAGACGCACGCTCGCGCCCTTCCATGTTCAGGATTTCTGTGTATTGGGGCAGGTTATGAAGGATCGGGGTAATGGGATGAGGACGGTGGACCACATCCTGACACTGTAATGGGGCTAGTAGTCACCCAGCTTTCCCATGGAAGGAGAGGACACTTGGCGATCATTAGGCTTGTTTTCCCCGCACCCGCCCTTATCAGTCGCCCGATCCCTTCCACGCTAGTTCTGTACCTTGCCCGGAGCACAAGGATTGGCAGCTCCGGAATGTGCCTTTAATTGTATGGACTCGGCCGTCTGAAGAGTGCGGCACCAGGCAGCGGAGGGTGATCATCGCCCTAATACGCCACCATTACACAGCAGATTATCACCGAGCAGCCCGATAATCCCTGCTGCACTACAGCACATAGAAGCCCCGATAATCCCTGCTGCACTACAGCACATAGAAGCCCCGATAATCCCTGCTGCACTACAGCACATAGAAGCCCCGATAATCCCTGCTGCACTACAGCACATAGAAGCCCCGATAATCCCTGCTGCACTACAGCACATAGAAGCCCCGATAATCCCTGCTGCACTACAGCACATAGAAGCCCCGATAATCCCTGCTGCACTACAGCACATAGAAGCCCCGATAATCCCTGCTGCACTACAGCACATAGAAGCCCCGATAATCCCTGCTGCACTACAGCACATAGAAGCCCCGATAATCCCTGCTGCACTACAGCACATAGAAGCCCCGATAATCCCTGCCGCACTACAGCACATGGAAGCCCCCGATAATCCCTGCTGCACTACAGCACATGGAAGCCCCCGATAATCCCTGCGCACTACATCACATAGATGCCCCCATAATCCCTGCTGCACTACAGCACATAGAAGCCCCCGATAATCCCTGCTGCACTACAGCACATGGAAGCCCCCGATAATCCCTGCTGCACTACAGCACACAGAAGCCCCGATAATCCCTGCTGCACTACAGCACATAGAAGCCCCGATAATCCCTGCCGCACTACAGCACATGGAAGCCCCCGATAATCCCTGCTGCACTACAGCACATAGATGCCCCCGATAATCCCTGCCGCACTACAGCAGATAGAAGCCCCCGATAATCCCTGCTGCACTATAGCACACAGAAGCCCCGATAATCCCTGCTGCACTACAGCACATAGAAGCCCCGATAATCCCTGCCGCACTACAGCACATGGAAGCCCCCGATAATCCCTGCGCACTACATCACATAGATGCCCCCATAATCCCTGCTGCACTACAGCACATAGAAGCCCCGATAATCCCTGCTGCACTACAGCACATAGAAGCCCCGATAATCCCTGCTGCACTACGGCACATGGAAGCCCCCGATAATCCCTGCCGCACTACAGCAGATAGAAGCCCCCGATAATCCCTGCTGCACTACAGCACATGGAAGCCCCGATAATCCCTGCTGCACTACAGCACATAGAAGCCCCCGATAATCCGTGCTGCACTACAGCACATAGAAGCCCCGATAATCCCTGCTGCACTACAGCACATGGAAGCCCCCGATAATCCCTGCCGCACTACAGCAGATAGAAGCCCCCGATAATCCCTGCGCACTACATCACATAGATGCCCCCAATAATCCCTGCTGCACTACAGCACATAGAAGCCCCGATAATCCCTGCTGCACTACAGCACATGGAAGCCCCCGATAATCCCTGCCGCACTACAGCAGATAGAAGCCCCCGATAATCCGTGCTGCACTACAGCACATAGAAGCCCCGATAATCCCTGCTGCACTACAGCACATGGAAGCCCCGATAATCCCTGCTGCACTACAGCACATAGAAGCCCCGATAATCCCTGCTGCACTACAGCACATAGAAGCCCCCGATAATCCGTGCTGCACTACAGCACATAGAAGCCCCGATAATCCCTGCTGCACTACAGCACATGGAAGCCCCCGATAATCCCTGCCGCACTACAGCAGATAGAAGCCCCCGATAATCCCTGCGCACTACATCACATAGATGCCCCCAATAATCCCTGCTGCACTACAGCACATAGAAGCCCCGATAATCCCTGCTGCACTACAGCACATGGAAGCCCCCGATAATCCCTGCCGCACTACAGCAGATAGAAGCCCCCGATAATCCGTGCTGCACTACAGCACATAGAAGCCCCGATAATCCCTGCTGCACTACAGCACATGGAAGCCCCCATAATCCCTGCGCACTACATCACATAGATGCCCCCATAATCCCTGCTGCACTACAGCACATAGAAGCCCCGATAATCCCTGCTGCACTACAGCACATAGAAGCCCCCGATAATCCCTGCTGCACTACAGCATATGGAAACCCCGATAATCCCTGCTGCACTACAGCACATAGAATCCCCCGATAATCCCTGCTGCACTACAGCACATAGAAGCCCCGATAATCCCTGCTGCACTACAGCACATAGAAGCCCCCGATAATCCCTGCTGCACTACAGCATATGGAAGCCCCGATATTCCCTGCTGCACTACAGCACATAGAAGCCCCGATAATCCCCGCTGCACTACAGCACAAGGAAGCCCCCGATAATCCCTGCCGCACTACATCACATAGATGCCCCCAATAATCCCTGCTGCACTACAGCACATAGAAGCCCCGATAATCCCTGCTGCACTACAGCACATAGAAGCCCCGATAATCCCTGCTGCACTACAGCACATAGAAGCCCCCGATAATTCCTGCTGCACTACAACACATGGAAGCCCCCGATAATCCCTGCTGCATAATACATGCAAACCCGCCGAAAATCCCTGGTGCACTACATGGAAGCCCCCGATAATCCTTACTGCACTACAATACATGGAAGCTCTTAATACCTGGTGCACTACAGATGAAAGCCCCCAATAACTGGGGCAGTACAGATGGAAGCCCCTAATAACCGGTGCAGTACAGATAAAAGTCCCCCATATCTGGTGCAGTACAGATAGAAGCCCCTAATAACTGGTGCAGTACAGATTGAAGCCCCCAATAACTGGTGCAGTACAGATAAAAGCCCCCAATAACTGGGGCAGTACAGATTAAAGCCCCTAATAACTGGTGTAGTACAGATTTCAGCCCCCAATATCTGTGCAGTACAGATGGAAGCCCCCATATCTGTGCAGTACAGATGGAAGCCCCCATATCTGGTGCAGTACACATGGAAGCCCCCCATATCTGTGCAGTACAGAGGGAAGCCCCCATATCTGTGCAGTACAGATGGAAGCCCCCCCATATCTGTGCAGTACAGATGGAAGCCCCCCCATATCTGGTTCAGTACTGATGGAAGCACCCATATCTGTGCAGTACAGATGGAAGCCCCCCATATCTGGTGCAGTACAGATAGAAGCCCCTAATAACTGGTGCAGTACAGATTGAAGCCCCCAATAACTGGTGCAGTACAGATAAAAGCCCCCAATAACTGGTGCAGTATAGATTAAAGCCCCTAATAACTGGTGTAGTACAGATTTCAGCCCCCAATATCTGTGCAGTACAGATGGAAGCCCCCATATCTGTGCAGTACAGATGGAAGCCCCCATATCTGGTGCAGTACAGATGGAAGCCCCCCATATTTGTGCAGTACAGAGGGAAGCCCCCATATCTGTGCAGTACAGATGGAAGCCCCCCCATATCTGTGCAGTACAGATGGAAGCCTCCCATATCTGGTGCAGTACTGATGGAAGCCCCCATATCTGTGCAGTACAGATGGAAGCCCCCATATCTGTGCAGTACAGATGGAAGCCCCCCATATCTGTGCAGTACTGATGGAAGCCCCCCCATATCTGGTGCAGTACAGATGGAAGCCCCCCATATCTGGTGCATTACAGATAGAAGCCCCCCATATCTGGTGCAGTACAGATAGAAGCCCCCCATATATGTGTAGTACAGCTGGAAGCCCCCCATATCTGTGCAGTACAGATGGAAGCCCCCCATATCTGGTGCAGTACAGATGGAAGCCCCCCATATCTGGTGCAGTACAGATGGAAGCCCCCCATATCTGGTGCAGTACAGATGGAAGCCCCCCATATCTGGTGCAGTACAGATGGAAGCCCCCCATATCTGTGCAGTACAGATGGAAGCCCCCCATATCTGTGCAGTACAGATGGAAGCCCCCCATATCTGGTGCAGTACAGATGGAAGCCCCCCATATCTGGTGCAGTACAGATGGAAGCCCCCCATATCTGTGCAGTACAGATGGAAGCCCCCCATATCTGGTGCAGTACAGATAGAAGCCCCCCATATCTGTGCAGTACAAATAGAAGCCCCCCATATCTGTGCAGTACAGATGGAAGCCCCCCCATATCTGTGCAGTACAGATGGAAGCCCCTCATATCTGTGCAGTCTGCTGGAAGCCCCCCATATCTGTGCAGTCAGCTGGAAGCCCCCCATATCTGTGCAGTCTGCTGGAAGCCCCCCATATCTGTGCAGTACAGATGGAAGCCCCCATATCTGTGCAGTACAGATGGAAGCCCCCCATATCTGTGCAGTACAGATGGAAGCCCCCCATATCTGTGCAGTACAGATGGAAGCCCCCATATCTGTGCAGTACAGATGGAAGCCCCCATATCTGTGCAGTACAGATGGAAGCCCCCCATATCTGTTCAGTACAGATGGAAGCCCCCATATCTGTGCAGTACATATGGAAGCCCCCCATATCTGTGCAGTACAGATGGAAGCCCCCCATATCTGTGCAGTACAGATGGAAGCCCCCATATCTGTTCAGTACAGATGGAAGCCCCCCATATCTGTGCAGGACAGATGGAAGCCCCCATATCTGTGCAGTCAGCCGGAGCCGCACTTTGGACCGGCAGTCCCTGGCTGCGGGCGGAGAGGCGTGTGACCGCGGGCGGCCTGCACTGTCTGCTCTGGGTGTGCGCTCGTCTTTGTGTGAGTCCTGGATGCCGCCTCTCTCGCCCTCTGCTGCCTGGGCCCTCCTTTGCCGCTCTCCTCCCTCTCCAGCTTGGCGAGCCGCCAGTTTCCACTGTCTATGGCCTCAGAGTCCTCACAAGAGCTGCAGGCAGCTAAGCTTCCAACACCTCTCCCTGTTCTGTACATGAGCGCTTCACTCCCGTTAACCCTCTCACACTGAGCGCGCAGCCTGAGGCTCATAACCACCTCAAACCCGGCTCCGACACCATTACGTGCTCCCCCTTCCACCCCGGGAGGATGTGCCGGAAAATGTGACCGCGCCACTTCTCCGCTATTTCCATACTGTCGGGCACCAGCGCCGTGCCAAACACCAGGTCCTCAGGCCGAGAGCACGACTGCAGCCACTCTCACCGGAGCGCCGGCTCTGCCGGCTGTGCACCATGGCAGATGAGCCATATGGTGGAAATGGAGGCTCTAGTGCAGCCTGAAATATTTATCAGACCTGTTCCTGCCCCGAAAAAGCCTTCATAGTGACTGATCACTATTCCCACCTCCCGGATAATGGTCTGATCTACGATCACGGATCACTAGATCACCACAGTTCAGCCCACAGCTAAGAATGACAAGATCACCACTATTCAGCCCACAGAGAAGAATCACTAGATCACCACTGTTCAACCCATAGCGAAGAATGACTAGATTACCACTATTCAGCCCATAGCGAAGAATCACTAGATCACCACTGTTCAGCCCATAGCCAAGAATCACTAGATTACCACTATTCAGCCCATAGCGAAGAATCACTAGATCACCACTGTTCAGCCCATAGCGAAAAATGATAGATCACCACTGTTCAGCCAATAGCGAAGAATGATAGATCACCACTGTTCAGCCCACAGAGAAGAATCACTAGATCACCACTGTTCAGCCCATAGCCAAGAATCACTAGATCACCACTGTTCAGCCCACAGAGAAGAATCACTAGATCAGCACTGTTCAGCCCATAGCCAAGAATCACTAGATCACCACTGTTCAGCCCACAGCTAAGAATCACTAGATTACCACTGTTGAGCCAATAGTGAAGAATGATAGATCACCACGGTTCAGCCCATAGCGAAGAATGATAGATCACCACTGTTCAGCCCATAGCCAAGAATCACTAGATCACCACTGTTCAGCCCATAGTCAAGAATCACTAGATCACCACTGTTCAGCCAATAGTGAAGAATGACTAGATCACCACTGTTCAGCCCATAGCCAAGAATCACTAGATTACCACTATTCAGCCCATAGCCAAGAATCACTAGATTACCACTATTCAGCCCATAGCGAAGAATCACTAGATCACCACTGTTCAGCCCATAGCCAAGAATCACTAGATTACCACTATTCAGCCCATAGCGAAGAATCACTAGATCACCACTGTTCAGCCCATAGCCAAGAATCACTAGATTACCACTATTCAGCCCATAGCGAAGAATCACTAGATTACCACTATTCAGCCCATAGCCAAGAATCACTAGATTACCACTATTCAGCCCATAGCGAAGAATCACTAGATCACCACTGTTCAGCCCATAGCCAAGAATCACTAGATTACCACTATTCAGCCCATAGCGAAGAATCACTAGATTACCACTCTTCAGCCCATAGCGAAGAATCACTAGATTACCACTATTCAGCCCATAGCGAAGAATCACTAGATCACCACTGTTCAGCCCATAGCCAAGAATCACTAGATTACCACTATTCAGCCCATAGCGAAGAATCACTAGATTACCACTATTCAGCCCATAGCGAAGAATCACTAGATTACCACTATTCAGCCCATAGCCAAGAATCACTAGATTACCACTATTCAGCCCATAGCGAAGAATCACTAGATTACCACTATTCAGCCCATAGCGAAGAATCACTAGATCACCACTGTTCAGCCCATAGCCAAGAATCACTAGATTACCACTGTTCAGCCCATAGCAAAGAATCACTAGATCACCACTGTTCCGCCCATAGCGAAGAATGACTAGATCACCACTGTTCAGCCAATAGCCAAGAATGACTAGATCACCACTGTTCAGCCCATAGCCAAGAATCACTAGATCACCACTGTTCAGCCCATAGCGAAGAATGACTAGATCACCACTGTTCAGCCAATAGCCAAGAATGACTAGATCACCACTGTTCAGCCCATAGCCAAGAATCACTAGATCACCACTGTTCAGCCAATAGCGAAGAATGACTAGATCACCACTGTTCAGCCCATAGCAAAGAATGATAGATCACCACTGTTCAGCCCATAGCCAAGAATCACTAGATCACCACTGTTCAGCCAATAGCCAAGGAGCCCAACGTTACTGCTCAGCAAAATAAGGCACAGTTCACACCAGCGTAATAATAATCGTCCTATTTTCTTTCAGATTTCTCCTCTGTATTGTCATCCATATGGCATCTGTCTTAGTTATTAAAATTTACAAGCCCACATTCCTGTGTTATAGACTTGCTGTGTGCGTACAAATGAGATGCTCTGCAGATGACTCATGTGGATCCGATTTGTTTGGAGCACCGTAGACCTGACGAGGCGAGTCTTATCTGACACTCGTGCATGATGCCATGGTTTTCACCTTCATCTGAACAGGTCAATCATATAACATCGGTGCAAGTGCGCTCAGTGTTTTCTACAGACAGCACTCACACTGCATTCTCCACATTCAGTGGTCCCGTCAGGGCTTACGTCCAAACCCCCCCACAAAACGACGCACGGAGCCACTGACTATAATACTGCAGAAGGAATCACTTATGTGCTGTTGTGCACCATTTTCGGGTGTATATGCCTGCTGGAGGCAGACACCCAGACGTAGTAGACTGCAGTACACGCCTGAAAATGGTGCACAACAGAGCCCACAGTGACTCTTTCCACACCATTAGAGTCAATGGTCCCATCGGTGCATAGGTACAAGTCCTGAGAACATGCCTATTCCCTGTTCCCCTTAACAGGAGATGTTGGGGACAGTCATGCTGAACCCACACATGCACATTGAACCAAATACAGGGGCCACAACAGAACATACATGGGTATAAGCCATATGGGACATTTATGACATATCAAAAGTCTATGTCATAATTATCTGACACTTCCAGAACACCCACGTAACAAGAGAATAGGGGATCCTATCTATGCAACTTTCCAGAACAGCCAAGGATATTTTGGGTAAATTCCCACAATCTGTGTTACTTGTGTTTTTGCTGCATCCAAAACACAGCGTTTTCCAGTACAAGCAAAGTGGATGGGATTAATAGTGTTCTCATATCCACTGTGCTTCTTTTTTATGCTACGATAAATGATCTGCGGTGCGTTTTTCCAAGCCACAGCATGTCAATTTCTCTTACTGGAACACTCATTTTTCTGTGTGGATTTTCACCATAGACTTGCATTAGATGCGGAAAATCCACAGGTAAAAGACACACATGCGTTTTTGAGCCGCAATGAGAGAAGACCACCACCTAATTCTGGCCCTTTCAAAAGAGACCCCAATTTTATTCAGGCAGTGGCTACTCCATTCTATATGGAGGTCACAGTGGGAAGGAGGATCCCTGCTCGGGACGCCTTTCTATAATATAATCTGGAAATAGGAATAGGAGCTCAGCTCTTATTTTGGAAAATTTGAGCCATTTATTTATTAAATATTTGGCTACAAATGGCTCCCCCATGTAAAATCAGCTGCGTGCAGGAAGTAGGACCTGGTTCTTACTATGTGTACAATATAAAGGCGATGGTCTCTAATTAGGCAATCCCTAAGGCATCAATTCTTAGAAAATTCAAGATCATAATTCTGGAACAGGATATGTCCATTTCTTAAAATATAGGATCTGCCCAAATGTCCCGTGATAGGGCAAAGAATGATGTGCAAGTATGGCTGACAGCTAAGTTTTGTGTGCAGTCCACAGATGGAATATATAAACAGTCTTCATAATTTCTCCATTCAATATATGTCCACTTTTGTCTTTCATATACAGCAGGGGTGGGGAACCTCCAGCCCACAGGTCGCAAATTGTCCGCAATGACTTTTTCTGCGGCCCCCAGGCACATTCACAGGGACCGCAGTGCTCGGGGGCATTTGATTTTACCAGCTGCCTCCCCTTTAAATCCCACTGCGTGATGAGAGGACACCTGTGGTGTGTGACTTCTTCCCCCAACTACTGTGAGTCCGCAACCCAGTGCTGCCCCCCCCAGTGCTTTGTACCCCCTAGTACTGTGTGTACTCAGAGTACTGTGTGTACCCCCCAGTTCTGTGTGTACCCCTAGTACTGTGTGTACCGCCCCAGTGCTCCTGTGCGCCCCCAAGTGCTGTGTACCTCATCAGTGCTGTGTAACCACCACTGCTGTCCATGTACCCCTAGTGCTGTCTGTGCTGCCCTGGTGATGTCTGTGCTTCCCAGTACTGTCCCTGCCCCCCAGTGCTGTCCGCATCACCTAATGCTGTCCATACCACGGTCAGTGCTGTCCGTGTCCCCTAGTCCTGTTCGTGCCCACCTTATGCTATCCGTACTCCCCAGTGCTCTGTACCCCCCACAGTGCTCTGTACTCGCCGCTGTTGTCCGTGCTCCACCAGTGCTGTCCGTACCCCCCTGGTGATGTCTATGTTCCCCTAGTCCTGTCTGTGTCCTCCTAGTGCTGTCACCTACTGCTGTCCATGCTGCCACCTTGTGCTGTCCATGCTGCCACCTATTGCTATCCGTGCTGCCACCTAATACTGTCTGTGCTGCCACCTAATGCTGTCTGTGCTTCCACCTAGTGCTCTCTGTGCTGCCACTTAGTGCTCTCCGTGCTGCCACCTAGTGCTCTCAGTACTGCCACCTACGGCTGTCCATGCCACCGCCAGTGCTGTCCGTGCCACCGCCAGTGCTGTCCATGTTCTCCCAGTGCTGTCTGTGCCCCCCTAGAGATGTCTGTGTCCAGCCCCTCTTGTGATGTATATGCCCCAGCATCTCCTGTGATGTATATACCCCCAGCCCCACCTATGATGTATATGCCCCTCCTATGATGTACATACCCTAGCCTCTCCCGTGATGTATATGCTCCAACCTCTCCTGTGATGTGTATGCCCCAGCCTCTCCTATGATGTACATGCCCCAGCCTCCTTAGCCCCTCCTGTGATGTATATGCCCCCAGCCTTTCCTGTGATGTATATGCCTCCAGCCCCTCCTGTGATGTATATGCCTAAGGCCTTTCCTGTGATGTATATGCCTTCAGCCCCTCCTGTGACATACATGCCCCAACCTCTCCTGTGATGTACATGCCCCAGCCTTTCCTGTGATGTGTATGACCCAGCCTCTCCTGTCATGTTTCCTCAACAACCTCTCCTGTGATGTACATGCCCCAGCCTCTCATGTGATGTACATCCACCAGCCCCTTCTCCTGTGATGTACATGCACCAACCCCTTGTCCTGTAATATATATATGACCCAGCCGCTCCTGTCATGTATTTGCCCCAGCCTCTCCGGCAATGTACATGCCCTAGCCTTTCCTGTGATGTACATGCCCCAGCCTCTCCTGTGATGTGCATGCCCCAGTCTCTCCTATGATGTGTATGCCCCAGCCTTTCCTTTGATGTACATGCCCTAGCTTCTCCTGTGATGTACATGCCCCAGACTCTCCTGTAATGTACATGCCTCAGTCTCTCCTGTGATGTACATACCCCAACCTTTCCTGTAATGTACATGACCCCAGCCTTTCCTGTGATGTATATGCCACCAACCTCACCTGTGATGTATATGCACCCAGCCTCTCCTGTGATGTATATGCCCCAGCCTCTCCTGTGATGTATATGCTCCCAGTCTTTCCTGTCATGTATGTGCCCCCAACCTCACCTATGATTTATATGCCCCCAGCCTCTCCTGTGATGTACATGCCCCAGCCTCTCATGTGATGTGAACGCTCCAGCCTCTCCTGTGATGTACATGCACCAGCCCCCCCTCCTGTGATGTATGTGACCCAGCCTCTCCTGTGATGTACATGCCTCAGTCTCTCCTGTGATGTACATACCCCAACCTTTCCTGTAATGTACATGACCCCAGCCTTTCCTGTGATGTATATGCCACCAACCTCACCTGTGATGTATATGCACCCAGCCTCTCCTGTGATGTACATGCCCCAGCCTCTGATGTGATGTATATGCCCCCAGTCTTTCCTGTCATGTATGTGCCCCCAACCTCACCTATGATTTATATGCCCCCAGCCTCTCCTGTGATGTACATGCCCCAGCCTCTCATGTGATGTGAACGCTCCAGCCTTTCCTGTGATGTACATGCACTAGCCCCTCCTCCTGTTATGTATGTGACCCTGCCTCTCCTGTGATGTATATGCCCCCAGCCTCTCCAGATAAAGACAAACCTGGAAAAGCAGTTGTGAGAAACAACATGATCAATATCACCGAACATCACCGACAATCCAAATAGAAGTAGCTCTATCCACCACAGTGGGGGTGTTAAAAAATTGTTTGACCAAATACTGTATAGCATAGTTCTCAAGTTGATAATTTTGTGCGGCCCCCTACAGTGGTCGATAATACTAATAACACGCTGGCTTCAGTATTTGACTGCAGCAACAATGTAACCTGTTGACGTAACATCACCAGTGCAATCAAACCAGAGAGACTGAGCCAGTTTTGGATTTAGAGTGATGAATATTATATGTATTTTTCTTTGTACCGGTTTCTGATTGTTTGGGGGCCATTTTTCTAAAAGTGGAACCCCTTAAAGATGGAGGTCCTCCATGGTCAATTTGTCACGCTAGGAATGGGGAAATACCGAGCGAACGGCGAAAAGAAGGGGGAGGGAAGAGTGAAACCCTGTGT
Organism: Anomaloglossus baeobatrachus; assembly: GCF_048569485.1. Taxonomy (NCBI): domain Eukaryota; kingdom Metazoa; phylum Chordata; class Amphibia; order Anura; family Aromobatidae; genus Anomaloglossus; species Anomaloglossus baeobatrachus. Next base: position 178,956,004 of record NC_134354.1, on the reverse strand, counting down.
CTAGGAAAGTCGGAGATGGTGACCCCTGATAAAACCTTCCACTGGCCCTTGGCTCCTCTGACCCTCTGACGTTCCTAGATAGGTTCTGCACTTATGCGCAGAACAGGATACCTGGCCCTGGTTGACTGTGAACTGGGCCCTAGGTAACCCCACAAAGTCCTACATAACACAAAGGGAAAACAAACAACTTTTCTCCAAGATGACTTAAGCCCGCTACACACGCTTCAATATATCTCACAATCCGTCGTTGGGGTCAAGTTGTAAGTGACGCACATCCGGCATCGTTTGTGAGGTATCTGCGTGTGACAGCTACATGCGATCAGGATTGAACGCAAAACCGTTGATCGCAAACACATCGTATCATTCTCTAGAATTGAGCGTTTTGTTGCACGAACCTAGTCAATTGTAACGTGTGACATGCCTCATACGATTTTGTTGTCTGATGCTATGTGCGCAGGTGTGCGCTCTGCACCACAGCTTAAAAAAGGTCTGCTTCAGAGCGCAGCTAAAAAGCTGCGTTCTGAAGCGCCTCACAATGTCTGTCATGCACTAATCTCTGTCAGTCCGTCACTATCTCTGTCCCTCACTCTCAGTCCATGTCAGTCTATCCCCCTCTCTCATATACTCACCGATCCCCGATCCGTGGCGCTGCACGGCATTCACACTGCTCCGGCGGCTTTTACTGTTTTGAAAAAGCCGGCCGCCCATTAAACAATCTCGTATTCCCTGCTTTCCCCGCCCACCGGCGCCTATGATTGGTTACAGTGAGACACGCCCCCACTCTGAGTGACAGGTGTCACACTGCACCCAATCACAGCAGCCGGTGGGCGTGTCTATACTGTGTAGTGAAATAAATAATTAAATAATTAAAAAAAACGGCGTGCGGTTCCCCCCATTTTTAAAACCAGCCAGATAAAGCCATACGGCTGAAGGCTGGTATTCTCAGGATGGGGAGCTCCACGTTATGGGGAGCCCCCCACCCTAACAATATCAGCCAACAGCCGCCCAGAATTGCCGCATACATTAGATGCGACAGTTCTGGGACTGTACCCGGCTCTTCCCGATTTACCCTGGTGCGTTGGCAAATCGGGGTAATAAGGAGTTATTGGCAGCCCATAGCTGCCAATAAGTCCTAGATTAATCATGTCAGGCGTCTATGAGACACCCTCCATGATTAATCTGTAAATTACAGTAAAAAAACACACACACCCGAAAAATCCTTTATTAGAAATAAAAACACACACATATACCCTGGTTCACCACTTTAATCAGCCCCAAAAAGCCCTCCTTGTCCGGCGTAATCCAGGATGATCCAGCGTCGCTTCAACCGCAGCTGCATGGAGGTGACCGGAGCCGCAGCAGACACAGCCGCTCCGGTCACCTCCATGCAGCAAATGAAGACAGCCGTGCGATCAGCTGCTGTCACTGAGGTTACCCGCGGCCACCGGTGGATGCAGCGGTGGCCGCGGGTAACCTCAGTGACAGCAGCTGATCGCGCGGCTGTGTTCATTTGCTGTGTGGAGGTGACCGGAGCGGCTGTGTCTGCTGCGGCTCTGGTCACCTCCATGCAGCAGCGCTGGATGCGACGCTGGATCATCCTGGATTACGCCGGACAAGGAGGGCTTTTTGGGGCTGATTAAAGTGGTGAACCAGGGTATATGTGTGTGTTTTTATTTCTAATAAAGGATTTTTTTCTGGTGTGTGTGTTTATTTACTGTAACTTACAGATTAATCATGGAGGGTGTCTCATAGACGCCTGACATGATTAATCTAGGACTTATTGGCAGCTATGGGCTCCCAATAACTCCTTATTACCCCGATTTGCCAACGCACCAGGGTAAATCGGGAAGAGCCGGGTACAGTCCCAGAACTGTCGCATCTAATGTATGCGGCAATTCTGGGTGGCTGTTGGCTGATATTGTTAGGGTGGGGGGCTCCCCATAACGTGGAGCTCCCCATCCTGAGAATACCGTATGGCTTTATCTGGCTGGTTTTAAAAATGGGGGGAACCGCACGACGTTTTTTTTAATTATTTAATTATTTATTTCACTACACAGTATAGACACGCCCACCGGCTGCTGTGATTGGGTGCAGTGTGACACCTGTCACTCAGAGTGGGGGCGTGTCTCACTGTAACCAATCATAGGCGCTGGTGGGCGGGGAAAGCAGGGAATACGAAATTGTTTAATGGGCGGCCGGCTTTTTCAAAACAGTAAAAGCCGCCGGAGCAGTGTGAATGCCGTGCAACGCGGCGCCGGGGATCGGTGAGTATATGAGAGAGGGCTGCTAACTTCAGTTACTCAGGGGATTAGTGGTCACCGGTGAGTCTTCACTGGTGACCGCTAATCAGGACGCGACACAGACACAGCCGCAGCATGACAATGAAGTCGGGTGAAGTTCACCCGAGTTCATTCTGACAGTGCGGCTCTGTCTGTGTCTGCTGTCATCTGCCATTCAGCTCTGCTACATGGCTGTCTGTGTCTGCTGTTAGCGGCCATGTAGCAGAGCTGAATGGCAGATGACATAGTAAAAACGCATCCCACATTACACATGCTTGTCAAGTCAATAAATAAAAAAAAAAAAAGGTGCTCAATGCATACGTCACAGATCACATGATCTAAAGGATCGCACACAAAATTGACCAATTTAACATAGACTACTAACGCTCGTGTGACAGCAAATGAACGACCAACGTGAAATCTGATAGATCCCGTATGCAACCTGGGCGTGTCACATCGCAAATGCGATTGTACAACTAATTGCAACGTGTAAAGTGGGCTTTAGGGAGAGGAACGGCAACATACAATATTTCTCCAGATGTTTATAAGCCGACTGCTTGCAATCAGGACCATATAGAAACTATGATTTTATTTTACTTTGTGGCGATTACTATAATCGGAAACTCTAACAAAGATGACACACAAAAATCCATTCACCCCACAGAGGAAAGGATGGAATATCAAGGAGCGGTTTCTGCAGGGAATTGCAAAGACCTTCTGCAGCCGGACACCACAGGATTGTCTGTCAACCATGACACACCCATGACACAATAGCTCACTGAGCACTCATGTTCTCAAATTATTCCATAATAGTGATGGGTGAACATGCTCCCCACTGTTTGATACTCGATAGAGCAACGGGATGCTCGGGTACTCACAGTTTTGTCAAGTATTGCAGGTGCTTGGATGTGTCGTCCATGAAACAACGACCACAAAGCACAGGGAGAAGTGTTTGCAGTGTCTGAATGGCTCTCAGTATGGTTGAAACAATATTTTCAGATATAGTGTATCAAAAGTTTTTTAAAAAAACTCGCCCTTCCTCCTCTCAATGCTCTGTATATGGCTGGCTGTATGTGAGCGCACAGTCACAGTCCAATCAGTGACTTCCATTATACTCATTACTCGAGGTTGAGCACTTTCAGAGTGCCTGACCTACTCGACTTGAGTACGAGCATCCAAGTATTTTAGTGTTCACCCATTTCTATTGAATAAGTGAGGTATCTGTTTCTTCCCATGAGCCTCAATGAGGCTTGGGCACCCATAAGACTGTTGATGCTTCACTAGTTGTTCTTTTTGGTAAATAATACTGATGGGTGAACACTAAAATGCGCATTCCTTGATTTGGGCTAGTGAGATTCTTAGACAAGCTCAACGCGAGTAACGAGCATTATGGAAAATCAATGATTGGTCTCTTCGGGTCTCCACCCACATACTGCCAGCCATAAACAGAGCATTTCCGGTGGGAGGGAAAGCGGGGTGTTTTTTTTTTGTTGGTCACACTACGTATAATAATGTTGTTCTATTCCCCAGGAGAACCATTCAGAGACTGCCCCTGACTCTCCCTGGGGTGTTTGCACACATCATGCAGTGAAGCGAGCCTGTATGTTGTAGTCATTGTTTCACCGGCTAAATATCTGAGTACCCGCGATACTCGGCTGAGCTCCGTGAGTACCCAAGCACCCCGATGCTTGATCAAGTACCACCGATCACTAGTGTACAACTTTATGGCGAGGTTCTGACCCAATCGCCTAGCCATCACCATTTGGCCCATTCCAGTGTGCTTCAGACTCATTTTTCTCTCAACCTCAAGAACTCACTGTTCATGTGCCAGCAGTTATACGCCACCACTTGACAGGTGCCATTTTCTTGAGATGATCAATGATATTAACGTCACCTGTCAGAGATTATAGTGTTATGGCTGATTGGTGTATATAGCGCTCTGCTGTTAATATTTCATATTTACCGACTCTTAATGACAGTATATATTATATCACACAGAGTAGCCTGTCCATTGAAGTTTTCTCTTCAATACTAGAACACGTGGAAAGTATTTCCAGTGACTTGTGGCGGGTTTGTTCCTTGAATGACCTCGAATTGCTCCATGGATATTGACATCCAGAGCGCACTTGTTGGAAGGGAGGGTGGAGTGAGGGGTGGGACTGTTTTTAGAAACGTCTGTGTAGACGGCTGTTGACCTGCTTTATTCTGCTGCCTGTTTGGAGAGGAGGAGGTTTCAAGGTTCCCTTGCCTCGCTTATCCTGCTACATAGAGGTGACAAATCCTAGGTTTCCCTGGATTACTGTGGGCCTGTCCAAGCAGCCCTCGTGATTGTATGTAAGGTGGAGTTGAGTCAGTCTTGTAATAAAATGCCCCACGTATCCGGCTTTTGCAGTTAAGGATCTGGCATTACAGACAGTAGGATCAGCTAAAAAATAGCTGTGAATCCACCAACAAACTATAGTAGTAATATCAATATATTGTTAGAATTATTGCAATATATTTATTTCTGAATTTCCATGCAGCTTTTCATGGACCTCAATGTAGAATGTGTGCACTGTACCTTTTTACTATGGTGTATGGACATGATATGCGCTAACAGCTATAAACCCCAACTACCAAAAATTGTTTGTATTAGATAAGAGTTATGAATAAAAAGCACAATAGGGTCTTACCCAGGGGCGGAACGATCACGGTTGCAATGACTGAGCCCAGGGGTGCAGGAGGTCCGTTGACCTCAGCCCCTGCTTCAGCTGGATATGCATCCGACTGCACACATCCCGCTGAAATGCATCGCAGCGCAGAGTCCAGTCAGGTCCCTGCACTGCGATACACGCTGTCAGCCAAACAATGGCTGGCAGCTTACATCGACGTCCCAGTGACTGAGGGCAGCGCCTGACAGTGATATCATGTGTTGTCATAGCACCAAGGTCGATGTCAGCTGCAGGCCACTGCGTGCTGCCTACGGGAGCAGGGAGGGTAACATTATTTTTTTGGAGGGGGGTTTGCATTAGACACAGAATGGAGACATATTTAACAGGATGGAGACATATATACCAGGAGGTGAACAATAAAACAAGATAGAGACATATATTCCAGGATGGGAACATACAGTTAGGTCCAGAAATATTTGGACAGTGACACAATTTTCGCGAGTTGGGCTCTGCATGCCACCACATTGGATTTGAAATGAAACCTCTACAACAGAATTCAAGTGCAGATTATAACGTTTAATTTGAAGGTTTGAACAAAAATATCTGATAGAAATTGTAGGAATTGTACACATTTCCTTACAAACACTCCACATTTTAGGAGGTCAAAAGTAATTGGACAAATAAACCAAACCCAAACAAAATATTTTTATTTTCATTATTTTGTTGCGAATCCTTTGGAGGCAATCACTGCCTTAAGTCTGGAACCCATGGACATTACCAAACGCTGGGTTTCCTCCTTCTTAATGCTTTGCTACAGCCGCAGCCTTCAGGTCTTGCTTGTTTGTGGGTCTTTCCGTCTTAAGTCTGGATTTGAGCAAGTGAAATGCATGCTCAATTGGGTTAAGATCTGGTGATTGACTTGGCCATTGCAGAATGTTCCACTTTTTTGCACTCATGAACTCCTGGGTAGCTTTGGCTGTATGCTTGGGGTCATTGTCCATCTGTACTATGAAGCGCCGTCCGATCAACTTTGTGGCATTTGGCTGAATCTGGGCTGAAAGTATATCCCGGTACACTTCAGAATTCATCCGGCTACTCTTGTCTGCTGTTATGTCATCAATAAACACAAGTGACCCAGTGCTATTGAAAGCCATGCATGCCCATGCCATCACGTTGCCTCCACCATGTTTTACAGAGGATGCGGTGTGCCTTGGATCATGTGCCGTTCCCTTTCTTCTCCAAACTTTTTTCTTCCTATCATTCTGGTACAGGTTGATCTTTGTCTCATCTGTCCATAGAATACTTTTCCAGAACTGAGCTGACTTCATGAGGTGTTTTTCAGCAAATTTAACTCTGGCCTGTCTATTTTTGGAATTGATGAATGGTTTGCATCTAGATGTGAACCCTTTGTATTTACTTTCATGGAGTCTTCTCTTTACTGTTGACTTAGAGACAGATACACCTCCTTCACTGAGAGTGTTCTGGACTTCAGTTGATGTTGTGAACGGGTTCTTCTTCACCAAAGAAAGTATGCGGCGATCATCCACCACTGTTGTCATCCGTGGACGCCCAGGCCTTTTTGAGTTCCCAAGCTCACCAGTCAATTCCTTTTTTCTCAGAATGTACCCGACTGTTGATTTTGCTACTCCAAGCATGTCTGCTATCTCTCTGATGGATTTTTTCTTTTTTTTTCAGCCTCAGGATGTTCTGCTTCACCTCAATTGAGAGTTCCTTAGACCGCATGTTGTCTGGTCACAGCAACAGCTTCCAAATGCAAAACCACACACCTGTAATCAACCCCAGACCTTTTAACTACTTCATTGATTACAGGTTAACGAGGGAGACGCCTTCAGAGTTAATTGCAGCCCTTAGAGTCCCTTGTCCAATTACTTTTGGTCCCTTGAAAAAGAGGAGGCTATGCATTACAGAGCTAGGATTCCTAAACCCTTTCTCCGATTTGGATGTGAAAACTCTCATATTGCAGCTGGGAGTGTGCACTTTCAGCCCATATTATATATATAATTGTATTTCTGAACATGTTTTTGTAAACAGCTAAAATAACAAAACTTGTGTCACTGTTCAAATATTTCTGGACCTAACTGTATATATGAGGAGAGGGAACATATATACCCGGAGGGGGACATATATATATATCAAGAGGGTCCCAGGAGGGAGACATACAGTATACACCAAGATGTGGACATATATACCAGGAGGGGGACATATATGTATATATATATATATATATATATATATATATAGACATATAGATATATATACCAGGAAGGAGACATATATACCAGAAGGGGCCCAGGATGGGGGCATATATACCAGGATAGGGACATATATGCCAGGAGGGGCCCAGGATGGGAACATATATACCAAGAAGGGCACATATATACCAGGAGGAGATAAATAAACCAGGATAGGGACATATATACCAGGAGGGGGACATACATATCAGGAGGGTCCCAGAAAGGGGACATATATACCAGGAGGGGCCCAAGTTGGGGACATTTATATCAGGAAAGGGACATATATATACCAGGAGGGAGACATATATACCAGGATGAGGACATATATACCAGGATGGGGACATATATACCAGGAGGGGCCAAGGATCGGAACATATAAACGAGGAAGAGGACATATATACCAGAAGGAAGACAAATAAACCAGGGTGGGGACATATATAGTAGGAGGGGGACATATATACCAGGAGGGGCCCAGGTTGGGAACATATATACCAGGAGGAGGACATATATCAAGAGGGGCCCAGGAGGGGGACATCTATACCAGGAAGAAGACATATATACCAAGAGGGGCCTAGGATAGGGATATATATACCAGGATGGAAACATATATACCAAGAGAGGCCCAGGATGGAAACATATACCAGTAGGAGAATAAATGAACCAGGATGGGGACATATACCAGGAGGGGCCCATGATAGGGACATATAAACCAGGATGTGGGCATATATACCAGAAGGAGCACAAACCAGGATGTGGGACATTTTTACTAGGTTGGGAGGCATATATACACCAGGATGTGCCCTAGGATGGGGGACATATATACTAGGATGGGGGACATATATACAAGGATGACGGGCATATATACCATGATGGGGACATATTTACCAGGATGGAGAACATTTACCAGGCTGGGGAGGTATAAATGAGGATGGGGCCTAGGATGGGGGACATATTTGCCAGGATGACAACATATATACCAGGATGGGGAACATATATACCAGGATGGGGGGTATATTTACCAGGATGGGGACATATTTACCAGGAAGCAGCCCCGGATGGGGGACATTAGAACTGCATGAGGGATATTACTACATAATGGAGGGAAGGCAACTCGTTTGTCTTTTTAGGATTTAGAACGCTAACTATATACATGCATATATGTGTCCAACATGCAATGGGGGCAGGTCCAAATTTGCACTGGGCCCATCGAATTCTAGTTACGCCACTGGTTTTACCCTAAAAAGATACAAAGGGTGATGAGAGTTCTGTGCTCCCCTTGTTGCGTTGTGTGACACACAACCAGTATTAACACGTAATCCATTTGCTGCAGAGTCCACGTACTCAAAAGCCAGGAATAAACAGGAACCAAAGAAAATGTGGAACTTTCCTGCACTGCTGTAAGAATGATGAAGATCCAAATTGCTGAGTAAGTGTGTCCCCACTTCTTCATCAGAAAATTCACCAATTATAATTAGTGGCTTGCCTGATGAAGAGGACACACTTCGAAACGTGTAGAAATAAAACCACCTATATTTTACTCAGCAGTTTGGATCTTCATCATTCTTAAGCATCGCAGAAGAGTTCCACATTCTCTGGTTCCTGTTTATTATTAGGCCTTATTCAGACATCCGTGTTTAACAACTGCGTTCAATCTTAGTTTATCAGAGATAGAGCACGTACCCATGGTAGTCTGTGGGACTGTTTACATCTGATTATTTTTTTTCGCAGAGCGAGTGTCAGCAGAAACAAACGTCCGTTTTTGATCTGAGTCATAGCACGAACTCGCCAAGGAAAGTCTATGGGTCTGTGAAAAGCTGAAATGGCCCTCTGATGCCATCCTACTTGCATCTTAGGCGGGCTTTGCACGTTGCGACATCGCAAGCCGATGCTGCGATGTCACACGCGATAGTCCCCGCCCCCGTCACAGGTACAATATCTTGTGATAGCTGGCGTAGCGAAAATTATCGCTACGCCAGCTTCACATGCACTCACCTGCTCTGCGACCGTCGCTCTGGCCGGTGACCTGCCTCCTTCCTAAGGGGGCAGGTCGTGCGGCGTCATAGCAACGTCACATGGCTGGCGGCCAATAGCGGCAGAGGGGCGGAGATGAGCGGGACGTAAACATCCCGCCCACCTCCTTCCATCCACATAGCCGCTGGCGGCAGGTAAGGAGATGTTCCTCGTTCCTGCGGCTTCACACACAGCGATGTGTGCTGCCGCAGGAACGAGGAACTACATCGTACCTGTCGCGGCACCGGCATTATGGAAATGTTGGAGCCTGCACCGATGATACGATAACGACGCTTTTGCGCTCGTTAATCATATCATCTAGGATTTACACACTACGACATCGCAAGTGACGCCGGATGTGCGTCACTTTCGATTTGACCCCACCGACATCACACCTGCGATGTCGTAGTGTGCAAAGCCGCCCTTAGTGTTGAGGAAGGAAGGTTGAGGAACCATCATCAGTTTTTTTGCACACGAGAAAAGCTGATAAAACACTGGTGGTAAAAATGAATACACTAACCAAAACACCAGATGATAAAATGATTCAAACAACTATTGAAAATCGCTCAGTTTTTCATGTACACAACCCCCACCCCTCCACCCCCATTTCCCAGACATCTGAATAAGGCTACAGGGAATGTCCATGCTATTTCATTATGCCTACCAGATCCCTCTGCTGCATCTTATCTGGGGAAACAGCTGGATGGACAGGTTGAAATCCAATGGAAGATATTGGGGAAGAGATATCACTCTGGCGGTCATCATAGACCTTAAAGCAACCCTCCAGTAAAAAATTTATTTATTAAAATTAAAAAGGTGACTATGCATATCAATTGTAATGTCAAAATACCTGGTGGCCACCAGTAAAAATTTTAAGCGGAACAGTAAATAGATGAAATGATGACCACCATGCTCTAGCCTGGCTCTATTAATTCCACAATGCTACCTCTAGCTTGCTTTTTAAAGAACAATGCAGCTTCTGTTTCGCAATCTTGATAGCAGAAATCAATGTCTGCAGGCAGTAGCACTGGGGACTACATTTACAATGATGTCTTGCCAGATTATCCATCAAAAGCTATAGTTCTATAAATTACTGCAAATTGTGTGCATGAGTCTGGATACTCATAGGCAAGTCTAAGGGGTACTTTGCACACTACGACATTGCAGGTGCGATGTCGGTGGGGTCAAATCGAAAGTGACGCACATTCGGTGTCACTGTCGACATCGGAGTATGTGAATCCTTTTTACTACGATTAACGAGCACAAAAGCGTCGAAATCGTATGATCGGTGTAGCGTCGGTCATTTCCATAAGTTTGGAAGGACCGATGTTACAATGTTGTTCCTCGTTCCTGCGGCAGCACACATCGCGGTGTGTGAAGGCGCAGGAGCGAGGAACATTGCCTTACCTGCGTCCCGGCTGCAATGAGGAAGGAAGAAGGTGGGTGGGATGTTTACGTCCCGCTCATCTTCGCCCCTCCGCTTCTATTGGCCCCCTGCCGTGTGACGTCGCTGTGACGCCGCATGACCCGCCCCCTTAGGAAGGAGGCGGTTTGACGGCCAGAGCGACGTCGCAGGGCAGGTAAGTGCATGTGAAGCTGCCGTAGCGATAATGTTCGCTACAGCAGCTATCACAAAATATCGCAGCTGCGATAGGGGCGGGGACTATCGCACACGGCATCGCTACCATCGGCTTGCGATGTTGTAGTGTGCAAAGTACCCCTAAAGGTCCCCATACACATTAAATAGTTTGGCCAACAGCAATCTCTCCCGACTCCCCCACATGGTTGAGCGCTCAGTTTGGCCCGGCTTTCTTGTGTCCTGTATGAGAGCTGTTACCAGGCTCCTCTGGTATCTAAGTGCGGAACAAAAGGATCAGCTATTGGCATTCCAACATGTCAATCCTTCTCTCCCCCTACATCATCATCTGTCGGACGCCCCCATACACAGACTGCCAATCAATCACACAGATATCGGTGGGTTCTGCTGACTTAGGCCCCCTTCACATTTTGTTTTTACCTACGTTAAGTGGTTCCATCGGAGCTTCCATCTGAACCCCCCGTAAAACGGGTTTCGCATGCATTCGACAACAGGGCCATTGATTATAATAGAGCAAACGGAGTCACATTGTGCACTGTCTTGCACCATTTTTGAGGCGTATGCGCTCTCTGCAGGCGGACACCCAGACATAGTAGACTGCTCCATTATAGTCAATGGCCCTGTTGGCACAGCCGTCCAAAACCTGTTTTGCGGGGGGGGATGGGAGGTTCGGACAGAAGCTCTGACGGGACCATTGAACGTAGCTAAAAACGCAATGTGAAACCAGCCTTAGGTCTAAAGTGTATTTGGGTCTTAATAATCTCTATAAAAATGTAAACCTGCCAGTGCTGGTAGGCTAATAACAATATTTATCATAGTAAAGTTTGTGCATCCTTCTAATGATATTTTCTCATGGCACCTTTTAAATAATACTGGTTGATGCTATTTCGGAATTTAACCTATATTGCTAGTCATTCTTCAGTTGACCATTTATTTCTTTTGGGCACCTTAGAGTATTTTGAGTCTTTTTGATGCTTCTTGGGCCATTAATGGGGTCTGTGCATACATCACCTATTTTATTCAAATGCTATATAGACTATTCGTCACTATCTACAATGCAAGGAAAAAAAGTTGTCATATTGCAGTTTTGTGGCAGGCAACTTATCTACAGAGGAAAGTAGGTGAAAGTGGCTGTGCTAGTATAGGGTATAGCCTAAGCAGAGACAGGACTATCTGGTTTATGTTTAGGCTATGTGCACACGGTGCGTTTTTCTCGGCGTTTTTGCGCGTTTTTCGGGTGCGTTTTTGGCCTCAAAACTGCATGACTTTGCTTCCCCAGCAAAGTCTATGAGTTTTCATTTTTGCTGTCCCCACACAGCGTTTTTTTTCAGCTGCGTTTTTGTGGTGACCACAAAAACGCAGCATGTCAATTATTCCCGCGTTTTTCACTGCGCTTTTCATCCATTGAGTTCAATGGGATGTTGAAAGACGCAATGAGAAACGCAAATAGCTGCGTTTTGGTGCGTTTCTAAGACCAAAAACGCAGCTATAAGCGCAGGAGGTGGGTAGTAAAGTGACGTGTACAGGAAGAGGATTCCTTCTGTCAGTATAGACAGAAGCATGAATCCTCCCGGTAAAGTCACCGCCGCGTCCATCTCCCGTCCTGTGCATGTATGCTGCCGTGCGGCGCCATGTACAGGCAGGAGGTGGAAGCGGCTGCGAAAACAAAAGTTAACAGTAGAATAAAAAAAAAAAAGTTATACTCACCTGTCTGCAGCCTCGCGGTGCCATGCCCGCTCCCAGCTCCTGTCACGGTATCGCCGCTCCCGCTCCGGGTGTGTGCAGTCTCCCCGGGGCAGGACCTTGCTTGCAGGACCTGGCGATGGATCACCTGATGCAGTCACCTGACGCATCAGCTGATCGAGTCTCGGGCTGACGCGGGCGCCCGGCCAGTATCAGCGGATGCGTCAGGAGACTTCATCCCTGATTACCGACAGCTGCTGCAGCGATCGGACAGGATCAGACTCCCGCCCCATCGCTACGGGAGCTGCCGGTAATTCAGCACATAAGTGAGTATTATTTTTTTTTTTTTTCTACTGATGCATCAGCTGATTGTATAATCGGCTTTTATACAATCAGCTGATGTGTGATGTGATTCACATCCTTTAACCTGACACATCATCTGATCGCTTTGCCTTCCAGCAAACCGATCAGATGATATTGGATCCTGATTGGACGGCGCGGGACCCTGACCCAGGATTACTGCGGAGGGGGGTTTATTTCAATAAAGATGGAGTCACTAATTGTGTTGTGTTTTATTTCTAATAAAAATATTTTTCTGTGTTGTGTTTTTTTTTTATCATTACTAGAAATTCATGGTGGCCATGTCTAATATTGGCGTGACACCATGAATTTCGGGCTTAGGGCTAGCTGATAATATACAGCTAGCCCTAACTCCATTATTACCTGGCTAGCCACCCGGCATCAGGGCAGCCGGAAGAGTTGGATACAGCGCCAGAAGATGGCGCTTCTATGAAAGCGCCATTTTCTGGGGTGGCTGCGGGACTGCAATTCACAGCGGGGGTGCCCAGAAAGCATGGGCACCCTGCACTGTGGATTCCAATCCCCAGCTGCCTAGTTGTACCCGGCTGGACTCAAAAATGGGGTGAAGCTCACGTCATTTTTTTTTTAAAATTATTTCATGAAATTCATGAAATAATTTAAAAAAAAAGGGCTTCCCTATATTTTTGGTTCCCAGCCGGGTACAAATAGGCAGCTGGGGGTTGGGGGCAGCCCGTACCTGCCTGCTGTACCCGGCTAGCATACAAAAATATGGCGAAGCCCACGTCATTTTTTTTTTTTTGGGGGGGCAAAGAAATCCTGCATACAGTCCTGGAAGGAGGATGCTGAGCCTTGTAGTTCGACAGCTGCTGTCTGCTCTCCTGCATACACTATTGGATGGAGGATGCTGAGCCTTGTAGTTCGACAGCTGCTGTCTGCTGTCCTGCATACACTATTGGATCGAGGATGCTGAGCCTTGTAGTTCTGCAGCTGTCTGCTCTTCTGCATACACTAGTGGAGAATGAAGAACACATTGAAGAAGGAAATGACATCAGACCTTTTTTTTTTTTGTTCACTGATAAAAAACGCAGTGAGCAAAAACGCAGCAAAACGCAGCAAAAAAACGCACCAAATCGCGTGCGTTTTTTGCCGCGTTTTTTCGACGCAGGTACGTTTTTGTGCGTTTTTAGCGGCCAAAAACGCACAAAAACGCAGCGTCAAAAAAACGCAGCGTGTGCACATAGCCTAAATCGGCTATTAGTTACCATTGTCTCCAGGCAGCCACCTTCCTGCATATATAGGTAAGGGAAGTGGCTGCCTGTCCAAGAAGTTGCTCTCTCCTGACTATGAGGTTCCATGGAATTACACATTTTTGCTTTGTATACAATGCAAACAAAATAAAATAGTGAGGAGCTGATGGGTGCACTGTACAACCAGATTTTAATTGTCTGCCTTACCCCTCACCGCTAGATAACAAAAGCATGAGATACAAATAGCTTGGCAGCCTTACTGTATGAACAGTGCAGTGACTGACAGGGTCACTGGCGTACAAGCAGAGATATTTCTTCATCTGCTGTCCCATATGCACTAATGCTGTCAGTCACTGTGCTTCCTCCATGATTGCAGGAGGAGGTGGAGGTGATTGGTCTGCCACTCTGCACTTCTACCTGCAATCAATTAGTCTAGACAAACATGATTGGAGTTATTGGGGGAAAAAAGCCGGATTGGGATCATTTAGTTGCTAGGATTGTGTCCTCATCATAAGAAAAAAGTGGATTTTACAGCAGATCGTGTTCTAATCATTGACCTTCAAAATCTAAAACTGTACAGTGAATATTTACACTCCCACATGAGGACGTTGACGATGTTGCGTATGTATATACCTCCTGAGGCGTACGCAGAATCAGGTGACCGGTGCCAGCAGACTCTTTAATCAAACTTCTTTGGGTACCTCCATTTCATATGCACTATTAAGTTGCCTAGACTCTTTAAAGAATAGAAACCACATTGGGATTAACCAGAGTAGTGTCTCTTGTTGAGAACTGCCAAACCATCACATTACACATGTGTCCATTTCTTTCAGCATTCAGGTTTTTGATGCCGTCCATCAGTTTGGATACACTTAAAGCTTTGGTGTGGAAACGTACCCCTTAACGATGCCCCAAGTGTCATCATCTTTCAGCAAATCGGCATCAAGATAAGTATACCATGAAAGTCTGTAACTACTAGTCCATGTGTGTACACAGTTTATGTATTTCTCAGGAATCAGTTCCTGGGGTTATTGAGGTTTTATGTTTTGAGGCCCCCCTAAATCTGACAAAGTTTTCAGACACTTTTCAAATCTTCATCAACTATTAGTAACAATATGAATGATTTTCCTCTTACAGTCATTTCCAGTTTGGAATGTCACACAGAGTTTTGCACAAACTTTGCTGACTATCATGGCAGCGTTGGCCTCTTTTCAGATTGCAGATCTGACACTCCACCCAATGTTTTCTCTGGTGTCTGGGATCAACTTAGGGGTACTTCACACACAGCGAGATCGCTACTGAGATCGCTGCTGAGTCACGTTTTTTGTGACCTCATTAGCGATCTCGCTGTGTGTGACACTGAGCAGCGATCTATGGGGAGATAAGGTATGCACACCAGTGACTATGTAAGGGGAATACATGAAATAGCAGAAACTGCTGTGTGAATACTGACTTGAAAAATCCAATAGCTATATGTAAGAGTGAAAATGTGATAAAATGGAATCTGCATTACTGCCATGAACATATGAATAAAGAGAAATTTAGCTACTGAATTGATCAATGCAATAGAGCCCCAACACTACGCCAAAGTATTTCTCTACGTTGGGGTCCCTAGCTTGTGTGTGTCCTCTCATGCAGTTAAAAAACTTACCGTGCATGGGAAGCTGAGACCCAGGCTATTTATGCATATGATATGGATTGGCAATAGGTGTGGTTGGGGAGGGTTCACAAACGAAAAACTACTAACAATAAGGAATAACGTTTGGAACACCATTCTAAGTCTGAACTGGGTGCAAAAACCAAAAAAAACATCACTATGGGGAGATAAGGTTCACCCAGTTCAGACTTAGAATGGTGTTCCAAACGTTATTCCTTATTTGTTAGTAGTTTTTCGTTTGTGAACCCTCCCCAACCACACCTATTGCCAATTCATATCATACGCATAAATAGCCTGGGTCTCAGCTTCCCATACACGGTAAGTTTTTTAACTGCATGAGAGGACACACACAAGCTAGGGACCCCAACGTAGAGAAATACTTTGGCGTAGTGTTGGGGCTCTATTGCATTGATCAATTCAGTAGCTAAATTTCTCTTTATTCATATGTTCATGGCAGTAATGCAGATTCCATTTTATCACATTTTCACTCTTACATATAGCTATTGGATTTTTCAAGTTAGTATTCACACAGCAGTTTCTGCTATTTCATGTATTCCCCTTAGGCCCCCTTCACACGTCCGTGATACACGTGCGTGTTTGGTCCGTTTCCGTATATACCGGAGACACGGCCAAACGTGCACCAATGTTAATCTATGATTGTGGTCACACGTGCGTTATTTCATTATGTCCATGTGTGCGTGTCCGTGATCCGTATGTGTTTGCGTTTTGCACGGATGCATGTCCGTTATCTGCACGGAGCACGCACACGTGGACACAATGAAAGTCTATGGGTATGTGCACACACGTTAGTAAACACGTATGCATCTACCTATAGTCCGTGTCCGTTTGGTGTTTTTATTTCTAGTGATGTCGGCCATTCTTTCTATTTCTGTGTATGTCGGTCAATCTCCCTGAGTCCGTCGGTCGGTCTCTCTGTCTGTCTGTCCCTCTCTCACAGTCTGTCGGTCAGTTTCCCCCCCTCTCTCATACTTACCGTTCCCCGATCACCGGCGCGGCGCTGCACGGCAGTCACACTGCTGCGGCGGCTTTTACTATTTTGAAAAAGCCGGCCGCTCATTAAACAATCTCCTATTCCCTGCTTTCCCCGCCCACCGGCGCCTATGATTGGTTACAGTGAGACACGCCCCCACACTGAGTAACAGGTGCCTCACTGCACCCAATCATAGCAGCCGGTGGGCGTGTCTATACTGTGCAGTAAAAGAAATAAATAAATAATTAAAAAAAAACGGCGTGCGGTCCCCCCCATTTTAATGCCAGCCAGATAAAGCCATACGGCTGAAGGCTGGTATTCTCAGGATGGGGAGCTCCACGTTATGGGGAGCCCCCCACCCTAACAATATCAGTCAGCAGCCGCCCAGAATTGCCGCATACATTATATGCGACAGTTCTGGGGCTGTACCCGGCTCTTCCCGATTTGCCCTGGTGCTTTGGCAAATAGGGGTAATAAGGAGTTAATGGCAGCCCATAGCTGCCACTAAATCCTAGATTAATCATGTCAGGCATCTCACCGAGATACCCTCCATGATTAATCTGTAAATTACAGTAAATAAACACACACACCAGAAAAAATCCTTTATTAGAAATAAAAAACACACACATATACCCTGGTTCACCACTTTAATCAGCCCGAAAAAGCCCTCCATGTCCGGCGTCATCCAGGATGGTCCAGCGTCGCATCCAGCGCTGCTGCATGGAGGTGACCGGAGCTGCAGCAGACACAGCCGCCCCTGTCACCTCCACGCAGCTAATGAAGACAGCCGCGCGATCAGCTGAGCTGTCACTGAGGTTACCCGCTGTTACTGGATCCAGTGACAGCGGGTAACCTCAGTGACAGCTCAGCTGATCGCGCTTCTCACCTCATTTGCTGCGTGGAAGTGACCGGAGCGGCGGTGTCTTCTGCAGCTCCGGTCACCTCCATGCAGCAGCGCTGGATGCGACGTTGGACCATCCTGGAGTACGCCGGACATGGAGGGCTTTTTCGGGCTGATTAAATTGTTGAACCAGGGTATATGTGTGTTTTTTATTTCTAATAAAGGATTTTTTTCTGGTGTGTGTGTTTATTTACTGTAATTTACAGATTAATCATGGAGGGTGTCTCATAGACGCCTGACATGATTAATCTAGGACTTATTGGCAGCTATGGGCTGCCAATAACTCCTTATTACCCCGATTTGCCAACGCACCAGGGCAAATCGGGAAGAGCCGGGTACAGCCCCAGAACTGTCGCATATAATGTATGCGGCAATTCTGGGCGGCTGCTGACTGATATTGTTAGGGTGGGGGGCTCCCCATAACGTGGAGCTCCCCATCCTGAGAATACCAGCCTTCAGCCGTATGGCTTTATCTGGCTGGCATTAAAATTGGGGGGGACCGCACGCCGTTTTTTTAAAATTATTTATTTATTTCTTTTACTGCACAGTATAGACACGCCCACCGGCTGCTGTGATTGGGTGCAGTGAGGCACCTGTCACTCAGTGTGGGGGCGTGTCTCACTGCAACCAATCATAGGCGCCGGTGGGCGGGGAAAGCAGGGAATAGGAGATTGTTTAATGAGCGGCCGGCTTTTTCAAAATAGTAAAAGCCGCCGCAGCAGTGTGAATGCCGTGCAGCGCCGCGCCGGGGATCGAGGAACGGTGAGTATGAGAGAGGGGGGGAAACTTCAGTCATTCGGGGGATTAGCGGTCACCGGTGAATCCTTCACAGGTGACCGCTAATCAGTACTCGACACAGACAGAGCCGCGGTATGAGGATGAAGTCGGGTGAAGTTCACCCGAGTTCATTCTCATCGCGCAACTCTGTCTGCTGTCAGCCGACATTTATAAACGACATTGTGCATCACACACACGGACATTCCACACGGACATTCCACGTACACATACACGTTAATTCCACACGCACACACGGACGTTCTACACACACACACACGGCTAGCATACGCAATTCACACAGGTGCCACACGGACCATAAAAACGGACACAAAAACGGGACACGGACCCGAAAAACGGCCCGTAACACACGTGCGTGTTTTTCACGGACGTGTTAAGGGGGCCTTACATAGTCACTGGTGTGCATACCTTATCTCCCCATAGTGATGTTTTTTTAGGTTTTTGCACCCAGTTCAGACTTAGAATGGTGTTCCAAACGTTATTCCTTATTACTGAGCAGCGATCTGGCCCCTGCTGTGAGATCGCTGCTCGTTACACACAGCCCTGGTTCGTTTTTTTATTGTTGCTCTCCCGCTGATAAGCACACATCGCTGTGTGTGACAGCGAGAGAGCAACAATCCTGAATGTGCAGGGAGCAGGAGCCGGCATCTGACAGCCTGCGGTAAGCTGTAACCAAGGTAAACATTGGGTAACCAAGGTGGTTACCCGATATTTACCTTCGTTACCAGCCTCCGCAGCTCTCACGCTGCCAGTGCCGGCTCCTGCTCCCTGCACACGCTAAGCTAAGCAGTGTGCGCTGGTAACTAAGGTAAACATCGGGTAACCATACCCAATGTTTACCTTAGTTACCAGTGTCCGCAGCTTCCAGACACCGGCTCCATGCAAGCGCAGCGTCGCTTCCACATCACTGCTGGCTGGGGGCTGGTCACTGGTCGCTGGTGAGATCTGCCTGTTTGACAGCTCACCAGCGACCATGTAGCGACGCAGCAGCGATCCTGACCAGGTCAGATCGCTGGTGGGATCGCTGCTGCGTCGCTAAAGTGTGACGGTACCCTTAGGCAGACTCGTGTGTCAACCTGCTGTGTGCTGATTTATAGGCAGACTAGCAAAAGTTAATCTCTAATGGTCTGCTTGATCCTTTGATCACATATTGTAGGGAGGCCTATCACATCTGCTCCCCTCCTATTTATTTTGGTTGAATGCTTCCAGCTATAGTTTGTTTAAGGGCTCATTCGCACGTTGCATACTAACATGCATTTACGCTGCGTATTGCACTGCAGCGTAAATGCATGCGTCCTGCGTCCCCTACACAATCTATGAAGATTGTGCATGAGACGTGCGCACGTTGCTTTTATGAACGCAGCGATTTGGGTGCTAAAATTTTGACCGAAATCCGTGCGTTCATAAAAGCAGCATGTCAATTATTTCTGCGTTCTGGATGCAGCCCCCACTCTGTCTATGGTGGGGGCAGCAGCCATAGCGCATGAAATCGGCTTTTTTTAACAAAAATACTGCATCCATTATGCAGTCTTTCTGCAGCGATTTGTCACGCACATGTGCTGTCAAATTGCTGCAGAATATTCTGCAGTTACGTTCGCATGAGCCCTTACATTGCTGTGTGAGGTGTGGTGTCCCAGCCTGTCTGGTGAAAGTTGTGCTTATTGCTTGGTGTGGTTGTGGAGTTTACCTCTGTTGTGTTGTAGCTTCCTTCTTGTTCTTGTTTTCCTCCTGAATCTCTTATTGTCTTTGTGCGTGCTGTGTGACAGGGTTTTGGTTTTCCCTTGCCTGTCTTTATCTGTGGGTTTTAGCACTCATGTCTTGTCCCTACCTGGTGGGAGGGGGAAGCAGATCAGGACTGGTCAGGACCAAGGCCAGTAAGGAGACTCAGGCATCTCCACCATCAGGAGTATACCTGAGATTAGGGATAGCATAGGGCCCTAGCTTGAAGGACAGATTAGGAGTCCCAGTTCCCCTCTGACATTGAAATATTGTTAGGCCTCTTGAACACAGGTTCTGTGTGGCAGCACGTGTAGTCCCTGTCGCCCAGTACTATGATTCTGCATTACTGAGATATTCTACCCTTGAAGCAATCCTTCATAAAAGGCATCCGATGGAGCACACAATTATTGTTATAATTGATAATCTGACAATTTGTGAATCTAGGAATGTTACTTGATGTACATAGCACATAATCCACACATAAAGCATGTATGCTTTCCTCTGTGTATTATTGCCATTTATCCTTCATTTGGAATAAACGGAGGTTTTCATCTTCCCTTGTGATGTTGCATATATAGTGGGCACAAGGCCCACCCAGCAGCACAGCCTTGTGAATCTGTAAACTGCAGCTTCCAGAGGATGTGGGATTATGAGCACACGCCACTGCTCCCGGATACGATGACTGACTGCACTTGAAAGCCATATAAATATTTCATTTCTTTCAATAAATCAGGTATGAATCCTCTACTGGTTTAAGTCTCAATCGTGCATCTGGGAGAGTCCTAAATTTCGTTAGCGTGTCTACTCACCCCACCATGTATTTTAAAATAATGAACTGGCTGGAGGAAGGAAGCGGGACGACAATATCCTGAGTGAAAGGCAATTTTCTAATTTTAGTCCTATATAGCCGAGTGTTATTGTACTTCATCTCATCAAATATCATAAATTTATGAATCAAAACATATCTACCATTAACCATGCCTGTGACTATAATATTCAGGCTAAGTTCTGTTGCGTATTCGCTGGTGCAAAGTCCGCTGCGTTGTACAGTGCCAAGAAACTGCACGAGAGTTTAAGAAATCTTATGCATGCGGCAAAATATATTTGCAGCGGATATTGACAGGAGCTGTGGGTTTGAGATCTGCAGCTCGTCATTTTGTGCTGTTAAAGTAGTTAAAAAATTTCTTTGCATTGCAAAGGGAGAAAACTGCGGCTTCCTCGCATCTTAGGCTAGTTTCACACTTGCGTTAAACGGGATCCGTAGCATTGCGTTGTGTGACGCATGCAACGGATGCGTTGCATATAGTGGCACAACGCATGCTACAGATCGTACAAAATAACGCAATCCGTTGTAGTTTTTTTTCCTTGTCTTTACACATCTGAGCATGCGCAGTTGTGTAAAGACAGCTGCGTTAACGGAATCAGTCAAATGACGCATTCTAACGGAATCCGCCATCATAGGCGTCCATTATAAAAACAACGGACGCCTAACGGATTCCTGCAGGTTGCGTTTTTTTGACACTCCGCCAAGCACAGAAAAACGTTACATGCTGTGTTCCATCTGCCCGACGCATCGTCAAAATAACGACGCTGCGTCGTCCAGCGGATGCAACGCAGACACTTGTGTTACAGTGCGTCGTCCATACAAGTCTATGGAGAATAGCGCAGTGCTTTAACGGACTGCGCTATTTTCCATAGTGACGGAATGCGCTGAACGCAAGTGTGAAACTAGCCTTAATTACAATGATATTTGCAGCAATAAATGTCACTGTGGTATCTCTGCTGCAAAAGGTCCGCAGTGGAGATGCTACGTGGGCACGTAACCTGAGGTGGTCTACTCGCCACAACAAACTAGTGGTCATGTTTAGATATATATACCCTGTTTTTCCAAAAATAAGCCCTTCCCAAAAAATAAGCCCTAACTTGATTTTTAGGGATTTTTGGACTAGGCTTTGAATATAAACCCTACTCCAAAAATAAGCCCTAGTTAGTTAGCACCCCAGTGCTAGATTATGTCATGTGATGTTAGGTTATGTCACTAACATCATGGAGGAATAACCTAAAGCTGTAGGCACTGGATTAGGCATAATGTAGCTCCCAAATCATCCTGCTGCTTCCTCCCACCATGGCAGGGTAAAATCTGCTTACCCTCTCCCGAGTCCCGCCTCCTGAGTGTTGTCACCTGGGTCCCACCTCCTGGCCGCTACTGCGCTGTGGCGTGGGCTTGGCTGCCGCTCCAGGATCCCATCTCCTGCCTCCCGAGTGCCGCCTCTTGGGTCCTCCTGACCAGCCCCGCTTTCTCCTGCAGAAGCAACCATGTGTCACGTCACAACCACCATTCCCGAGTCCCGCTCCAGACTCCTGCCTTCTGCCCCTTCCCGGCCGCATAGAGAAGAGTGACACTACCACACAAAGTGTTTTGAGAGTGGCAGTAAGTGTTAGCATAAGAGACAATCATACTGCACCAGCAATTGTGAATGTAAGTTAGGGTTAAAATTATTAACCCTAAAGCTGGCCATAAACCTTTAAAGTAAATTTAAGCATAAATCTGTGATTGTTTTTCATGGAAAAAAATAAGCTCTCCCCCAAAAATAATCAGTAGCCCAATTTTTTGGAAACAAAAATAATATAAGACCCTGTCTTATTTTTGGAATAATACGGTAGCTTGATTTTCATCTCTGTTCACTGCCGTTCTAGGTTCTGTTCTTACCAGACCCATATTAAACAGATCTATCATTTAATAACCCCCACAGATGTCAGGTTTTCAATAGGTCACACATCACAACACACACTATTTTGACATTCAGGAGTTGACAGAACAGAGCCATGATGCCAGTATGAACAAAGCCTAATAATGGAGAACTGAAAATCACCAAGAAATCTTTTACCTAAGAGCATACTAGACAGTGTAAGTTAATAGCCCATGAACTGTAAGAGCACGAAAAGTTAATTATTGACATGTGAAAACAAGTCAACTGGGAAGTCTTATAAACCTGTTACAGGACAATTACGGATGTATTAAGAACAAAAGCATGCAATTCAATCCTACATCTATGTTACATGTAGGTATGTGTACGGAAAGTTCTTCAACAAATCTACACTGACTAGAAAAAAAAGATTCCATGGGGAAAATCCATAGTATTAGATCCATGGTTGCCTTAGCATCACGGGCATCCAACAGAGTCTCATGGGCTTTAGTGACCACAGATTGCCCTTTTCTGATCATTCATGGTGGATCTGTGATGGTTATTTTGTTCACTGATCAGTGTCTACCATTATATCTGGACTGGTCTTGATTTTAATTGGATATACATGTCTTTTGGTATAAATTACATTTCAAAGGCTGCTCTAAAAATCTAACATAGTAGTTCAATGTTTCTTTGTTTGGCATGTCAGTATTGTGTAACAAAAAGCACTAATGGGCATAAGAAAGTGGTCTAAAGGTACCGTCACACTAAGCAACATCGCTAGCAACATCGCTGCTGAGGCACAACTTGCTAGCGATGTTGCTGTGTGTGACATCCAGCAACAACCTGGCCCCTGCTGTGAGGTCGCTGCTTGTTGCTGAATGTCCTGGACCATTTTTTAGTTGTTGCTCTCCCGCTGTGAAGCACACATCGCTGTGTGTGACAGCGACAGAGCAACAACTGAATGTGCAGGGAGCCAGCTTCTGCGGACGCTGGTAACCACGGTAAACATCGGGTAACCAAGAAGCCTTTTCCTTAGTTACCCAATATTTACCTTAGTTACCAGCGTCCGCCGCTCTCAGCTGTCAGTGCCGGCTCCCTGCACACGTATCTGGAGTACACATCAGGTAATTAACCCGATGTGTACTGTGGCTAGGAGTGCAGGGAACAGGGAGCCGGCACTGGCAGTGTGAGAGCGGCGGACGCTGGTAACGAAGGTAAATATCGGGTAACCAAGGGAAGGGCTTCTTGGTTACCCGATGTTTACCGTGGTTATCAGCGTCCGCAGAAGCCGGCTCCCTTCTGCCTGAACACGTAGCAGAGTACACATCGGGTAATTAACCCGATGTGTACTGTGGCTAGGTATGCAGGGAGCCAGCGCTAAGCGGTGTGCGCTGGTAACCAAGGTAAATATCGGGTTGGTTACCCGATATTTACCTTAGTAACCAAGCGCAGCATGCTTCCACGTGTAGCGACGCTCCAGCGATCCCTGCCAGGTCAGGTTGCTGGTGGGATCACTGGAGCGTCGCTTAGTGTGACATCTCACCAGCGACCTCCTAGCAACTTACCAGCGATCCCTATCAGGTTGTATCGTTATTGGGAACGCTGGTAAGTAGTTTAGTGTCACTGGGCCTTAGGGCTGCTTCTCACTTGCAAGTTTCTCGCAGTAGAGCAATGCGAGAAAAACTCGCATTGGAATCGGACACATGTTAGGCAATGATTCAGCTCGCATTTGCGATTTTTTTCTCAGTCTAAATCGGACTGAGAAAAAAATCGCAGCATGCTGCTTTTTTGCGAGTTTCTACTGCGAGTCTCTCCAATGCAAGTCTATGGGAGTGTGTAAATAATCGGAATGCACGGGACGGCACTCACACCATCCTAGTGACATGCGATTTTCTAAATACATTTCTCGCATGTTTCCTAAAACACTGGAAACGAGTGATGTCTCACAATGTCTGTCAATCACTATTCTCTGTCAGTCGGTCTCTCCCTCTCGGACTCTATTCTGTCTCTGTCGGTCCATCACTATCTCTGTCCCTCTCTCACAGTCTGTTGGTCATTTTCCCCTCCTCTCTCTTACTCACCGTTCCCCGATCCCCGGCGCGGCGCTGCACAGCATTCACACTGCTGCAGCGGCTTTTACTATTTTGAAAAAGCCGGCCGCTCATTAAACAATCTTGTATTCCCTGCTTTCCCCACCCACAGGCACCTATGATTGGTTGCAGTGAGACACGCCCCCACGCTGAGTGACAGGTGTCTCACTGCACCCAATCACAGCAGCCGGTGGGCGGGTCTATACTGTGCAGTGAAATAAATAATTAAATAATTTAAAAAAACGGCGTGCGGTCCCCCCCAATTTTAATACCAGCCAGATAAAGCCATACGGCTGAAGGCTGGTATTCTCAGGATGGGGAGCTCCACGTTATGGGGAGCCCCCCACCCTAACAATATCAGTCAGCAGCCGCCCTGAATTGCCGCATACATTAGATGCGGCAGTTCTGGGACTGTACCCGGCTCTTCCCGATTTGCCCTGGTGCGTTGGCAAATCGGGGTAATAAGGAGTTAATGGCAACCCATAGCTGCCACTAATCCTAGATTAATCATGTCAGGCGTCTCCACGAGATACCTTCCATGATTAATCTGTAAGTGACAGTAAATAAACACACACACCTGAAAAAATCATTTATTAGAAATAAAAAAACACTAACAAATTCCGTGGTTCACCAATTTAATAAGCCCCAAAAAGCCCTCCATGTCCGGCGTAATCCAGGATGGTCCAGCGTCGCTTCCAGCTCTGCTGCATGAAGGTGACCGGAGCTGCAGAAGACACCGCCGCTCCTGTCACCTCCACGCAGCAACTGAGGTGAGTAGCGCGATCAGCTGAGCTGTCACTGAGGTTACCCGCTGTCACTGGAAACAGCGGTGGCCGCGGGTAACCTCACTGACAGCTCAGCTGATCGCGCGGCTGTCTTCAGTTGCTGCGTGGAGCTGACAGGAGCGGCACAGTGTAGACCCGCCAACCGGCTGCTGTGATTGGGTGCAGTGAGACACCTGTCACTCAGCGTGGGGGCGTGTATCACTGCAACCAATCATAGGCGCCTGTGGGTGGGGAAAGCAGGGAATACGAGATTGTTTAATGAGCTACCGGCTTTTTCAAAATAGTAAAAGCCGCCGCAGCAGTGTGAACGCCGTGCAGCGCCGCGCCGGGGATCGGGGATCGGTGAGTATGAGAGAGGGCTGCTAACTTCAGTCACTCAGGGGATTAGCGGTCACCGGTGAGCCCTTCACAGGTGACCGCTAATCAGGACGCGACACAGACAGAGCCGCAGCATGACAATGAAGTCGGGTGACGTTCACTCGAGTTCATTCTGATCGTGCGGCTCTGTCTGTGTCTGCTGTCATCTGCCATTCAGCTCTGCTACATGGCTGTCTATGTCTGCTATCCGTGGCCATGTAGCAGAGCAGAATGGCAGATGACATAGTAAAAAATACGCATGACACACGCATTACACACGCATTACACACGCTAGTAAAATCATTAATTTATTCATAAAAAGCATCGCACTTGCGTTGCACTCGGACCTAACATGAACTAAAATCAGCCGAGTTTTTTTCAGCCCAGTCGGACCGATTTTACTCGCATAGATGTGTTTCCAGCCTCAAGGGCGAATTCAGACGTCTGTAAAACAGGGTCTGTCTACTGACTGATGTAGGGGCTGGCCGCTGGTCTGATCATACATGGACCATGTTCTGTGGACGACTGCACCTTTTCACACATTCAATATCTGTAGTGTATAACCAGCTGTAGCAAGTATTTTTACATTTTATTAACCCATAGCAGTCCTGTTGCAGAAATGTTTACAGCTATGATAGGGGTTATTTCTGAAGTATGAACACTAATTTCAAGCCCCAAGAGCACTGGTGCAAATTGAAGCTCATGGGCCTCAATGCAAAAGCTCCAACAGGGCCCCCAATTATTGCAAATCTTTATTAGTATTGTTCTTCTCATATAGGCCAAAGGGATTTTTCGAACCTGATTGCGTCCCCAGCACCTATTCTAGTTACGCCTCTGCTGAGTTTTTGGAGCTGCAACTGAGCAGAATCACCAAGTTTATGAAGAGGATTTGGACAGTTTCTACTCAATTTCTGCTCCAAAAACTGTGTGAAAATACCCTAAGTGAATGTGAACAGAGGTTTTTTTTTAAGTGGGTCCTCTCCAAAGATACAGATTTTCAAAAATGCCTGTTGAGAAAAAAAAAAAAGGACATGTACCGTAATTTCTTTGAAGCAGCTTTTAATGAATCTGCTCCAAACTAGGCACTGTCCAATCAAATGGCTGCTGAAAACAAAAATTCTTCCAAAGACTCTTCAAAACCACTTTAAAAAAAACAAATAACTCATCAAAGAAGGAATTTCCTGAAGAGGTTTCCAGTATAAAACGCATCATTTTTGATCACTTTGAGAAAACTCACACCCTTAGGATATTTAGGCTATGTGCGCACATTGCATGTTATGCTTTTACGATGCGTTCTGCACCGCAGAGTAAAAGCATGCGTCCTGCGTCCCCAGCACAATCTATGAAGATTGTGCAACTTCCATCCGTACGTTGCGTTTTAGAACGCAGCGTTTCGGCTGCTGCCTTACACACGTCTTTTTTCAAGTGGGTTCTACCTGATATACTCAGTGCTGCAAAAAAGGAACATAATGCACAGTAATGTAAAGAAGGCATTGCTGTGCACATGCTTAGTTTTTTGCTACCTCTTTTAACCACTTCACGGTTCAGAAACCGTGAAGCAGTGTAAAGAATTACACGCTCATTCTTTGGCCGCCTTCATTTGGAGGTACCGGGAAAAGACGCCAGCAGGCGCAGCCACTGCGAGCAACGATCCTGGAAAAGCCACTTCAGGAAAATCACTGCCACCTTTTTCTTGAAGTAGCTTTGCCTAGGAAAATCTCGTTAGGTGCGCCATAACTGAAAAAGTGCTAAAAAAAAATTAACACATTCACTGCAAGGTTAAAAAGACTCCCTGTTCATATGTTCAGTGTTTTGAGCTTTTAACTGCTTCAGGTTTATAATGATGGCAACTGGTTATAGGAAGTGACCGGTCCATTCTTCAGGCAACTTGAGAGATCGAATACAAAAAGCCGATGGCCAAAGATGTTGCAAAATACCGACCAAAGAAATGCAGAAAAAGATGCTTCAGGACCTAGATGTCTTGAAGCCTCTTCCTCCTGAAAAACTCGTCTTATTCACACAAATCTAAAACACTTCATGTGCAAATACCCTTACAGATCGGAAAACCAAGTTTTCTTTCTTTGGGAATCCATTAAAAGACAACTGTGCTCAAATTATGATACAATCAAATTATATATGGCTGGAGAGCAGTACAAAACACAAGTGTTCTCATGCGACTTGTTCCTCATGTGACGTGATTTTGTTGCACAGCTGAGACATTTCTTAAAAATTAAGCTGCGAGAAGAGAGAGGTATATTCAGGCTCTGTGTAATGTTCCGCTCTCTCTTCTCCAGTACTGAAGCGGTTAAAGCTAGGAAAACAAGTGCCAGCCACAGCAGCTGCAGCACCGGCCCGCCCACCGCTCCTTATCAGGTCAATCAATCGCACGACACAGAGCGCCGGCTGCGTCCATGGAGAGGGCAGGGAGCCGAGACGTGCGTGCACTCAGCTCACACAGCCAGCAGCGCAGAGAGGCCGGCACGTCATAAATCACTCACTGGCTGGCCTCACAGACAAGTCAGGTAGGAGCCTGGCCAGTGAGGGAGGAAGCCCAGCCAATGAGGCAGGAAGCCCGGTTAGCAAGGGAGGAAGCCCGGCCAAAGAGGGTGGAAGCCCGGCCAGTGACGGAAGAAGCCCGGCCAGTGACAGAGGAAGCCCCAGCCAGAAAGGGAGAAAACCTGGCCAGCAGGGGAAGAAGCCAGACCAGAAAGAGTGGAAGCCCGGCCAGCAAGGGAAGAAGCCCCGGCCATAAGGGAGGAAGCACGGCCAGCAAGGGAGGAAGCCCTAGCCAGCGAAGGAGGAAGCCCCGGTTAGCGAGGGAGAAAGTCCCGGTCAGCAAGGGAGAAAGCCCTGGCCAGTGAGGGAGGAAGTCCCGACCAGCGAGGGAGTAAGCCCCAGCTAGTAAGGGAGGAATTGCAGCTAGCGAGGGAGGAAGCCCGGGCAGAAAAGGTGGAAGCCAAGAAAGAGAGGGAGGAAGCCCTAGCCATGAGGGAGGAAGCCGCAGCCAGCAAGAGAGGAAGCCCCAGCCAGCAAGAGAGGAAGCCCCAGCCAGCAAGAGAGGAAGCCCCGCTAGCAAGAGAGGAAGCCCTGGTGTCATGTCCCCACCGGAGTCCACTCCTGCGACTTCTGCTTCGATCGCCAGGCGACACCGTGTTCCCGCCATGGCTAGTGCTGGTGATGGGAGAGGAGTCGGTGCCCGTGGCTCTGCTGAGCACAGGCTCCGCTCATCCACTTGGCTGGGTTTCCCTGGAACCTGCAGTACCACTGGCTGACTGTAGGTGGAGTGTCTTCCAGCTGAAGTTGCCATCATTCACCTGCAGCCAATGGGAAGACACCACACACTTCTTATTCCCCCTCCTGTCATGTGACCAATGCCAGAGATAGTCTGTATTCCTGGTTCCTGTGCAGTTTGTATTTTGATTCCTGTGCACTGACCTTGCTTGTGTTCTGACTACCTTTCTGCCTGTCGTTTATGTACCTCTCTGCCCGAGTCGGATTTGACCTCTGCTTCGTTTGCTGATTACGTCCTTGTCTGCCGATTCTGTCCCTGTTCTGCAATTCCTGGTTTGACCCTGCCTAATGACTACTCTCTAGACTGCAGCCCTCCACAGGTAGTGATCACCTTGGGCCCTGCATAATACCAAATCCCTGTATAGGGGTTAAAGGGTTTCAGGGTTCTAGGGGTCCTGCTTGGTGAGTAGCTTTCCTCTAGCCTGTCCATTGCAGCCCGTCTGAGTCTGTGGATCCAGGCAGGCATTACACCCGGCCAGTGAGGGAGGAAGCCCCGGCCAGCGAGGGAGGAAATCCAAGCCTGCAAAGGAGGCAGCCCTGGCCAGTGAAGGAGAAAGCCTGGCCAGCAAGGGAGGAAGCCTGGCCAGCAAGGGAGGATGCCTGGCCAGCGAAGGAGCAAGCCTCAGTCAGCGAGGGAGGAAGCCCGTCCAACGACTGTGGAAGCCTCAGGCAGGAAGACAGGCCAGAGAGGGTGGAAGCCCAGTCAGCGAGGCAGGAAGTCCCGGCAATGAGAAAGGAAGCCCAGCCAGCAAAGGAGGAAGCCCCAGCAAGGCAGGAAGCCCCGGCCAGTGAGTGAGAAAGCCCGAGATAGCACGGGAGGAACCCCAGCAAGTAAGGGAGGAAGCCCGACCAGCGAGGGAGCAAACACCAGCCAGTGAGGGAGGAAGCCCCATCCAGAGAGGGAGAAAGCCCCGGCCATAGAGGGAGGAATCCAGTTGCATAACATACGTTTACAAATGCTCTCTGTGTAAGGTACACAGTTTTAGGATTTCTGAGCTTAGTTTCCTAGCATATTGACATGTTACCATAGATTTTTTCAGATATGGATTTTATGGAATTAACAAAGCGGATAGTTTTTACGACATATGTGGAGAAGTCACTTTTGCGTCACAAAGGCAATACTTGACTACCATGATAAGGAAAGCCTACAACCTGTATGTTGGCTGCAGAATAGGAGATCAGGACAAGAGTTGGGCTCTACAGATATGCCGCAATAGATGTACATCACATCTTACCGAGTGGTGTCATGGGAAGATGAATGTATGCCTTTTGCAGTCCCAAAGATCTGAAGAGCGAAAACCGATCAATTGGTATAGCCAATCGCTTTTTCTGCATGGTGCCCCATTAGGAAAGAAGTTTCAAGGAAGAAGTGAACTTTACAGCATTCAAATATTCCATCTACAATACACTTCGTACCACATACAGAAAAACTGCCAGTTCCTAAAGCACCAGAAACTTTCAGTCTGATCGAGTGAGGAAGAAGAGGGCGCTTGGTGTCATGAAGCATCATTCTCTCATGACCCAGACTTTCTGGCAGCAACCTCAACTGAACCACACTTTATAAACACAAAGTGAATGGAACGATCTTGTTAGAAATTTGGATCTGCATAAGAATAAGGCTGAGCTCTTAGGTTCCAGGCTACAGCTGTGAAATCTCCTAGCGGGCTATGTTCAGATTTCTTTGTTCCGCAACTGTCATAAAAATCTGGTCCAATACATCTTCATGGAGGGTGATATTGTGACATGCAAGAACATCAACAGTTTAATGGAAGCTCTGAAGATATCATAATACAGAGGAATGGAGGCTCTTCACCAATTTGCCCAAAACAAGCCTTATAGCAGCCTTGCTGCATAGTGGCAATGGGCTACCTTCAATTCCAGTTGGTTATGCCATCCACATGAAAGAAACCTATGACAGAATGAAGCAGCTGTTGAGGCGGCTTGAATTATGACCAACTGTTAAACATTTGTGGCTGCTCTGCGGTGACTTAAAGGTGGTTGTCCTCTTACTTGGTCTCCAGGGTGGATATACAAAGTACTTCTGATTTCTGTATGAGTGGGATTGTCGTGTAAGAGAATATCATTACAATATAAGAGACTGGCCATTCACTTCAGCCAGGGAGTAGAAATGTCCTGCATCCAGCACTTGTTGACCCACATAAGATTTTGTTACCACCATTGCATATCAAGTTGGGCCTAATGAAGAACTTTGTGTAGGCAATGGATAAAACTGCAAAAGCACTCTAGTATCTCATTGACAAATTTCCAAGGTTGAGTGAAGCAAAATAAAGAAATGAGTCTTTCTTGGTCCTTAGATTCGTAAGTTTCTTCAATGAAAAAGCTGCATGAGTAGCATTCGCATTAGTGGTAACAAATTTTTGGGGAAACTCCAAAGCAGATAACTATGAAAAGTTGGTGGAAAATCTCCTTAAAACAAAAGGATCTTGGCCATAACATGTCTTTAAAGATTAATTTCTTACATTCGCGTCTAGACTTATTTCCACCAAACTGTGGAGCACTGAGCCACGAGCACAGTGAATGATTTCACTGTGATATTGCGGCTACTGAGAAAAGATATCAAGGAAAATGGAATCCATCAATGCTTGCAGATTACTGTTGGACAATTGTAAGAGATTATCTGATGCAGGAGTACAAGAGACGAGCAAAAAGGGTTGGCACTGAATGATGATCAAATTTTGTAGTGCAATTTCTGTAACTGTTTATAATTCCCAATAGTGTTTAAAAATTATTTATATGAATTGTTGCTGTTTCGCTAAATAAATATCAGAAAATTTACATAACAAAATATTCTGCATCTTTATATTTGTAAATATAATAATCTTTCAAAGTACTGATACTTTTATGCATTAATTATATGTAACCTTAAGTAGGGCATCTACAGAGATACATAAGGCCTGTAATGTACCTACATGAGCACAGAATTTTGCCATGTGTTGAGCCCTTCAGATTCATTTAGAAGGGCCAATAATTGGCGAACAGGCTGTTACAGGAAAGTTTGTTCCCAATTATCATTCCATGTACATGTGGGATTGCAAGTAGAATGATCATTTGTTGGGTGATAGGATCATTTTTGCTGACATAAAAATCATCATTGTTGGTAGTACCTCGGCCCATGTATGTAGATGTACTGTCAATAACATGATGGCATATGGTGACACAACGATCATATTAAGGATCATTCTGTCCTAGTTAGTTTTAAGCATCCTGACTAAAATGGCCAGAATATGAGGGTTGATTGACTTGTACATAGTCGATCAGTGTTCATTAATGGGCTGAAATTGGCTCATCTAAATGGACCATCATGTATTGATTTTCCAACATTTTGGAAAAGCTCCTACTTAGAGTTGAGCGAGTACCTAACTATTCGTACTCGCTATACTCGTAATGAGTACTGTGTACTACTCACGTATTCATGCCGAATAGTGTGTGCAATGCAAGTCAATGGGGAATACCCGCAATGTAATGTGAACCTGAATTCTGCACTATTCACTACTTGCATGAATAGTACGGGATTTGGGTTACTTGTTACTTTGCAAGTTTTTCCCCATTGACTTGTATTACACACGCTATTCGGAACAAATACGTATAGTGAGTACGAATAGTTAGGTACTCGCTCAACTTTCCTACTTCTACTATATTGACCAAGGACACCTAGATTTTCTGGTTATGTCTGCCCCATGACCTAGTGTACTGGTGTATTCAGACAGAAAAGTGCCCCTGTGCAAGAACAGTATATGGCCCCTTTAAAGTCCAATAACTGATTGAAATGCACAATTCCATCTGCTTTGGGGGTAGAAATGTGCCCCATTACCACTTGGGCCCTTGTGCAGCTGCAAAGGCTGCACCAATGATATGTCTGCCACTGATCCTAGTCTATACAGTCTGTTCCTGCACTGGTTCATAAAGTTGGACCTCTCGCCATGTGCACCGAACACACATCTAGCGTTTGATTTCTAGGATTTCGCAAAAATCAGATGCTTAGTGGTACGTATTAGGTATTAATCATAAGTCTGTGCCTGTTTTGTGTACACAAGCAATGAATGTGGGGGGTTGGTATGTCAGTTTTACCATGTTTTTCCAAATGTCTGCTAGAACTCGTTTTGTGAAAAACTACAAACACAGACGTCTGAATAAACCCCTAGCCAGCAGCAGGCTGTGGACATCGTATCCCAGATCTGTGCAGCGCATCTATAGTATGATCACATGCATGACGCCTTTATACAAAAACATTTTGTTTCTTCTTTCTGCTGCCTCTCTGAGAAGAACCATCAGTTTCCATTCAGTAACAGCAAGCAGTGGTGAGGGGAAAAAATACAACAAATGTTATCAAGCTTCATCATTTTTCATTATGCAAAAAAAAAATGCTTTATTGAATCAAACCAGAAGCCCTATATAACTCAAGCATTTTGGTGTATGGGAACACAGTACGTCCGTCATGATGATTTCTATTTTTCCTATTTTATATAGCAGTAACGTGGTGTCTGAGGAGAGAGCCTGACTGCAGCTCTAGGGTTAAGCCCGCATTGTCAGAGGGAGTTTGAGAACATTACCCTGCGATACACTGCAGGCCTCTCTGGCAGAAAAAAAAGGGTTGTAGGACAGATGAACAATCACGGAGAATATTCAGCATTCTAGCTGAGTAGATGCAGCGTAACAGGCTATGATTGAACGGAAATAGTCTGCCATCTGTCCTGAAAGAGGCGTTTTCGTAGCTTGTTGTTGCAAAGCTGTTCCCAGCCGGGGGAATGCACGTTGTTAAAAGCCTGGATGAGTTCCGAGACGTGTGCGGGAAAAGGCTGAGATCCCACAATAAGGGCTGTAGAGATTCACTATCAGCACTCAGAGTTTTTAACTCTACAGGACTAGGCGGCATGAATGGTGGTACCACACAATGGGAAACATTAATACAAGAAACTGCCTGCATTGTAAACTACAAAGAAACTGAAGACATGTATAGAAATGTAATAAGTAGAGGGAGCTTTCACACTGCCATGTAGTTTCTGCTTTCGGAAGCAACAGTAGCTGATAGTATTTGTGAAGTTGCTATTCCAGTATCCTCACATTCCAAAATCCTATTGCTTCCTTGGCCCTGGTATGTTATTATCTGATAAGAAACACCGGCTTTAGAACCTACAGGAAATCGGCACCACTGCTATAGGTCAGCAATGGGAGGGTGGCCTGGCTCTGGATCAAGGCTTCCATAAAGCGGACATTTCAGATTCTAAAATAGATGCTGAGAATTTTGCGACCAGGACACTTCATTCATCCTCCAGGATGTGTGGATTGTATTACACTACAAAACCCTTGGAGCGCTGCTGATCTTGGGCGGTAGCAGAGGTGGGGGTATTATGTATACTTTGGAGGCATTAACTTGCTGGCTGCTATAACGGTAAGGGCAATGGGGCATCTGAGAAAGAAACCTGGAAATGTAACATTACCTTCCACTGAACCTAGGCCATGTTGAAGAGTAAACATTTCTAAGTAATTCCATTTTGATACAGGTAAAATATATCTTTGTATCGTGTTAGCCAGTAGAGATAAAAAATTGTTTAAAAGAACTGAAGTCCTCAGCTTTCCAGACTACTCAGGTCTCTTCTTCAGGTTCAATAAAATAAATAAAATTGAGCCTGAAGAAGAGACCTGAGTAGTCTCGAAAGCTTGCTATTATTACCATCTTTTCAGTTAGCCATTAAAAAGTATCAACCACTGAGGACTTCAGTTCTTTTAAACAATTTTTTAAGTAATTCCAGTTAAGCATAGAAGCGCTGACGCAGGGAGAGGATCTGTAGGAACCGGTGGACTCTAGTGGTGTGTTGGTCAAGAATGGTTAGACAATTTGATTCAGTTCCCTTATATGAATGATGACCACCAGCTCCTTCAGTCATTTGCACTCTATATATTGGCTTTCGCTAAATGTAAATTTATGTTGTCCAGCTTCCAATGGGACCAAAACTCTGCTCACCCAGCAACTCAAGTTAAACCTTCAATATTGTGCAGCCATTGGAAATTGTGATGTTACCCTAAATGTTGTGTTCATGTGCATGT
Organism: Anomaloglossus baeobatrachus; assembly: GCF_048569485.1. Lineage (NCBI taxonomy): Eukaryota > Metazoa > Chordata > Amphibia > Anura > Aromobatidae > Anomaloglossus > Anomaloglossus baeobatrachus. The sequence goes on along the minus strand of NC_134354.1, from coordinate 178,920,619 downwards.
AAAGTGTTACGTAATGGACAGTCATTTGAGATCCAAAATGCCGTTATTGGTGAGTCAAGCCAAATCATTTAGTTCACCTGGACTGTCCATCTTAACTAAAGATATGTGGAAAATTGGCCAACCGGCCCAACATATGGAGGAGGTACAGTAAGACAAGTACAAAAAATTGGGAATATATTTAGAGAACTGGGGTTTGGAAAGTAGAAGGCTCAGGCCAGTTAAATGGGTTGTCTGGTATTCTATAGGAATGGTCTATCCTTAGGATAGGTAATCAAAGTCAGATCGGTAGAGGTGTGACACCCTGCACCCACGCGGATTAGCCGTTCTAGGTGCCAGGTGTACTCATTTACGGAGTGGAACTATACAGCCCCATTAATTGTATACCCGCCGGGTACTGCACATCCATCTCTAGTCATTGCAATAGAGGTGGATCTGCAGTACCTCCAGCTGACCCTTGTTGTCCTGCACTGAGAACAGCTGATAAGCAGGAGTGCCAAGTATCACACCCCCTCCTAAGAAAAGGTCATCAATATAAAGAAGCGGACAGCCCCTTTAGAATAAATACATTATCGTTGATTTAATAGCTAATCTTTTGCTGATCATCAGAACGGTGTGTAGGTTTTCAGATAGCACAATTACTAAAATGAGTTGATGTTATATCTTGTACATGCGCCCCGATTTTCTGATGTTTACAAGTTTTTTATTAATTAGTAAACATTTTGGTGCACTAATGTACCCTACAGATGGTGACATACAGACACCTAAAAGTCACTAGATTAAAATGGGGCAAGTAGCCTAGTATAACGTGATTACATATTGATCAATCTACCCACAATTCATCCCCTATACAAAGCTAAGACTGTATGTTAGCAGCTTTAAAAAACACACAATTGTAGCTATGTACTATTACTAACAACAGACTACACATTTCACTTGACAATATAGTAGCTGGTCATGAATAGTGGTGGGGCTAGCCCTGCAGTCATGGAGCAGCACAGCACCATGGTATTAAATGCGTTAGTCTTTCTCAGCTATGCAGCGCGTATTCTACAGAAGGTCACTGTGTATTTCAGAATACAATGAAAGGTAAGAAGATGTGTGTGGGGAGGAGGCAGCTTGTAGGGTGCACTATGTGCTGAGGAGAAGCCATGGCAGCTGAGGGATAACCTGAGCTGTATACATGAGCACTGCTCCCCTCCATGTGCGTCTGCCTGGGTGGTCTGGGCAGCCTCCTACTCAGTGGCGTAACTAGAGTGTGATGGGCCCCGGTGCGAAAGTTGGACCTGGGCCCCCCTCCGGACGTTGGTCAGATAATTGCCCCTTCATTATGCAGTAATGTTCCCAATCCTGGTACATATGTCCCCATACTGGTATATATGTCCGCATCCTGGTATACATGTTCCCCATCCTGGTATACATGGTATATAACGTCCCCATCCTGGTATATATTTATCCAATCCTGGGCCGATCCTAGTAAAAATGTTGCACATCCTGGGCCCATCCTAATATATGTCTCCCATCCTGATATACAGTATATGTTCCTCATCCTGGTATATATATCCCCCATCCTGGTATATATGGTCTGAGACTGTCTCTAATGCATAATTAAAAAAATATAAATAATTTAAAAAAAATTCTACTCATCTTGTCTCTACTCCCACATCACCAAGTGTCCTCTGTAGCCAGCGCGGAGTGGCCTGCAGCTGACATCAGAGTGTGTGCTATAGAGCATGACAGTACTACCATGCTCTGCCCCCAGTCACGGTATGGACATCAGCTGCCAGCCACTATTTGCCCAGCAGCATGTATCGCAGTGCAGGGACCCAGCGGGTCTATGTGCTGTGATGCATTTTAGCCCTCAGACGCTCATCCAGCTGAAGTAGGAGCTGGGGTTGGCGTGTCCCCTGTACCTTTGGACCTGGTAACAATCTCTGCGTGTGTGATTGTTACTCCCCTGCCTGCTCTCCTCACCCCAACCACCAACTATTGATTGCTGAAGTCAGCTCACGTATTGTGAAGATAAAGCACCCTCCCAGGACACACTGCATCAAATCTATTTTAGGCTATGTGCCCACATTGCATTTTTATGTGCAGAAAATCTACACATAAAAACGCATGTTTGGAATGAAAAAAAAGCAACTGAAAAAAACGAGCATTTTTTATTGCGTTTGCGTGTTTTTTCACCTACTTTTTGAGCGTTTTTTAGTCATGGCAATCATGGGGGTTCAAGCGCTGTACCCCCGCGGTCGCCAGGTCCTGGCTCTCGCTGCCAGGAGCAGTACCCGCGCCGCTCTCGGCAGTTTAACCCTCTAAATGCTGCAATCAATGCGATTGCTGCATTCAGAAGGCAGGGAGAGGCATCGCTTACCCCTCTCTGGTGATCAGGTCCCTGTAGTGCAATCACAGGGATCCGATCACTGCCATGGCAACCCTAGGTAATTACCATGATGACCCCGGTTTACTGAGGTATGGATCGCCTCACAAACCAGGGCACCTCCGTCACCAGAGTTCCCTGCAACAAGGTCCCGTGGTAAAGACCATGAGGCCTAGATGCAGGAAACCCTGGTGACATCACAAGGTGAACTGAGTTCATGGCGGCAGATCTGCAGGACACCCCAGTGATCCGCAGGCATGAAGTCGATTCAGCTTGTGATATCACCGGACTTCCCAGAAGCAATGTCCTGCAGTAAAGACTGAGATAAGGAAATGGCTGCAGGGAGCCCCAGTGACATCAAATAAAGCATATAACACACAAATATTCAACGTGGGCATTACACATGCATTTTTTCCTGCATTTTTCACTGACTCCATTGAAGTCAATTGGTGAAAAAGCAGGAAAAAAAATGCAGAAACAACTGACATGCTGCTTCTATTTTCAGCAACAAAAACTGCAAGAAAACAGCGTGGGCACAGCAAGTCAGGATTCTCAGACTTTGCTGGGATGATTTTTCCTTGCTTTTATAGATTAAAAAAGCAAGGAAAAACGCATGAAAAAAGCCACGTGTGCACAAGGTCATCTGTGTATGTAGCAGAGCAGTGCACAGTAATTTAGCTGGATTTAGATACAGGACATGGCTGTGCTGCTTTCATCAAACTGCTGCACACTTTCCCCCCTCTGCTCACATTGTGACTGATTCTGTGGGCTGGCCCCAATCACCTTATCAGCCTCATCCCACCTCCCCACCACCAAATCCCAAAGTATCCAAAGCAGCACCTGAACGGTTTACATTAAGATAACATAGAACGTAAAGAAGGTCAGATAAACTTTCCTGCCACAGCTCACCCCTCTCCACATGGTCCATCAGTAAATAAACCATCGGACGCTGTCGGTGACTGCACAGAGCGAGGGGGAGGGGGGCAGAGTATATACAGCCATCCTGCGCTGCTGGGACAGAGGGACACGGTAAGTGCCGGTCACACTGCACTGCTGCCCTCACCTGATATGTCTCCTGCAGAGGCCGGCACCACAGTGTACAGTACTCACATGCCGAGACTGGAGGGGGCAGAGCTCACGCTGCCCGGCCGCTGCTACTGAAAATGCACGAACAGCGCAGCTCCTCTCACTGACAGGAACGGCTGCTGATCTGCAGCGCGGGCCCCTAACCTGCGGGCCCGGTCGCAATCGCGACCCCTGCGACCGCGGTAGTTACGCCCTTGCTCCTACTGTCCAGGGGTGAGATGCCAGTGTCTAATTGTGACTGTACGGTATGACCCAGCACATGTCTACATCCGACAAGACTACAAATGCTTGGGCGCACTCTTCGAGGGATCTTATCGGGCATTGCAGGTGTTAACACAAGCCGTCTGCTACTTTACTTATCCCAGACTCTAATCCCCAGCACAACAAGCAGGAAGCTGACCAGCTATTTCCATTCTCTTCACAGGAAATACACAATGGGTTAATTTAAGGCTAGCCAGCCTCCAGGACAACAATAATTGTCAGGACAGTCATACAGAGGAGGTGAAGGATCACACCTATACTAAGCTGCAGAACAGACGCACATTCTCTACTTTATCATTTAGGCTATGTTCACATCTGCATTGGAAATTCCACCAGAAAGAAAATAAAAAAACAAAATACTTCAGCAGGCATGTGGTAAAATGCCAGAAACCATGACGGAAAACTAAAACATCCCAATAGAGTCAGTTGGTACCACAGGGGGACCCCAGCCTTACCAGAGTTGTATGATTCAGCCACAACTGAATGTGTCGGTATCACATTATCATATTGACATTGAGAACCAAGATATCCAAGGCACCAAAACTCCTCTATAAAAGAATCCTCTTTATTGGTCCAAGCATATACTGAAGAAAAATACAAAAAACACGCAACATTTCAGCCAGCGCAGGGCCTTTATCAAGCTATTAAAAAGGTGTGAATGGCTTCATAAAGGCCCTGCATTGGCCGAAATGTTTTGTGTTTTTGTATTTTTTCCTCTATAAATTCTTTTATAGAGAAGGAGTTTCAGTGCCCTGGATGTCTTGGTTCTTACTGCAATTTTATAGCCAAATGGAGAGATGTATCAAGTAGCACAAACAGTGGAGTGGTGCATGGAATACAGGTGTATATACGTATAGAAGCACCCGGTCCCGGAGCAGCACCCCTGCACGTCTCTGCTGCCATGCCGCAGCGGGGGCACCATTCTCCTCACCAGTCCGACGGTCCCAGGCGTCCCGTCCCTTTCCTGGGGCCTACAGCAGCCTCTTTCTGCGTCCAGGCCACACGCAGGCCTTCTGTGAAAGCCAAAGGGTGCACACACGGCCATGCCCCTTTCTTAAAGGTCTAGCATCCTATTACCTGGAAGTGACCTCTGAGGTCAGCCATCTCCCTGTAAGAATTTAAGGTATTCTCTCCTTAGAAGAGATGCCTGAGCAACGTTGCCTATCCTTAGTGCATCCTAGGTATCAGGTCCTGTGGCCATTGCTTTGTCGAGTCCCTCATTCTCGTGTCCTAGTATCAGTTACCTATGCCCGCCAATCTGTGTCTCTTTCAAGACCCTGCTACTATCACCACCTCCGTGGTGTCACGGCTGAGTCACCATCACTGTGATGCCATGTCTTGAGTCACCACCTCCGTGCTACCACGTCTGAGTCACCATCTTCATGCTGCCCCATCTGAGCATATCCGTACCAGACTTTAGAGACTCTTTAGTCCATCTGAGCCAATCCCACTTGTTCTGGCTGCCGTGCATTTAGGTACCCTGGAGCTCCGCCTGACAATCCCTGTATAGGGGTTAGCTCGAGGTTAGCTCTTCCAGGGGAGTCCGGTGTATGACCTAGTGGGTCCACTCCCATTCCTCACCGCCCTGCAGCAACCGTAACATGTATGATATTGGCACTGGTCACTCTGCTCTATTGTGCGCCTATGGAAATGACCATGACTAATGTCTTATGTGTTAAGGCCACGTCTCACTAAGCGGCATCGCTAGCGACATCGCTGCTGAGTCACGGTCTTTATGACGCAACAGCGATGTTGCTAGCGATGTCGCTGTGTGTTGACATCCATCAACGACCTAGCCCCTGCTGGGAGGTCACCGGTCATTGCTGAATGTCCTGGACCATTTTCTTCAAAGGCGATGTCCTGCTGGGCAGGATGCATCGCTATGTTTGACACTGTGTGACAGGGTCCCAATGACAGCAGAGATCGTTATACAGGTCGCTACTGTGACCTGTATCGTTACTGAGTCGTTGGTAAAGTCTGACAGTGTGACATCTCACCAGCGACCTCCCAGCGACTTATCAGCGATCCTTATCAGGTCGCATCGTTTTCGGGATCGCTGGTAAGTCGCTAAATGTGACGGGGGCTTAACAGTGTATATTGTAAGTCATGTTAAATAATCTTACCCAGGGTTCACTGATTATAATTAAGGAAATGGACTTTGAATAATGCGTAGTCACATCCAGAATCCAGATGAAATGACAGCGCCATCGATATGTAAGTGGTAGTTGTCCAACCACTGCAACACCCAGTAGCGAGCATGAACAAAAGGAACTCTGTGTTCTCTGTGTCCTTACCCCTCTTTGCATCCGGCAGAGTGGAGCACCAGTATAACTTAGCCCATGGTCAGTTCTGATTGCCAGTTGGATGAGAAGTTATGCTAGGTCTAGCCAGGAACAAGCAATCAGGTTTTGTAACGTATACTGCTTAGTAAGCAGTGATCAATCATTACCATTCCACCAACGTTTTGTCGTAGTGCTGCACGTATTCCCCTTGGTCGTTTCCTTGCTTCATCTTCCAGTGGTGGGCATTGCATGATCACTGTGACCACTGATTGCCTGCGTGATGTCTTCAGATAGAAAGGGAAGAAAAGAGACTGGTCAAGGACACAAGGAGCAGTAATGAGGAATGAGGGTCCAAAAGGTATCTGATGTTTTTTTTTCAGATCACCATGGGCCTATTTTTAAATTAAAAGTGAAGACCAACCCTTTTAAGATTGATGACATTTCTCTGAATGCAAAAGGCTGAAAACATTTTTTTTTATTGATTTACGGTTTAGAATAATTGTCCCAGATTTCTTTAATTATAACCCTCAAACAGCCTACAAAATACGAAGATTTCTAGAATCCTCATAAGGCCAAGTCTTGCCCAATAGAGTCAATAACCTGTGAACTTTGATCCCCTACAGTAAAATATATGATAAGATGTGAGTCTGGCCAGGAGGACTTATAGGCCTGTCTAATCATCACAGAGCGCGTAGACTCACAGCCAACTTTCTATATCTTCTCACTGTGGCTTGGAGAGGAATCCCCACACCCCCTTTATTATCGACGGATTAATGCCTGTAAATGTTCCCAGTTCTTACGCGTCTGCGCCATTTTCAAGAGAGTGTTGGAGAAAGGGGGTGGAGGGATTTCAGCTGCTGGAGACAGCTCAGAGAAGAATTATATGCAGTGGGGGGCAGGTCTGGCAGTAATGTGCATTTCAGGTAATTATGCAAGCAATTCAGGCCTGGAGCAAAGTCTCTAAAGAGTTGCATTAACTAGGTTTAACGCTTTCTCTCCTAGGCTGCATTAGCCATCCACTGCTAGAGACTTCCACTCATTCAGGAGGAGACAAAGGGAAAGGAGACAGCAGTAATGATGTGATTTTAATGATATATAGAGGTATGCGCTGTACATGCAGCAACTGGGTATGTCAGTCTGTTGCAACAGTGACAGAAAACAGCAGTGCCGATACATCAGTCTCATTGACATATAATTACACAGCGTAAGAGGGATGCAGAGATGTAATATACCGTACATGGTGTGTGGAAGCCTGCAATACATGAATCACCAGACAGAGGATGAATTGGGGGAATATAAATCAGGGGTGCAGGCAAACAAGGAATTTACATTCTACTAAAAGAAATGGAAATATCTAATAATTTTAGGGGTGCAAAGATTGGAATTACATCTGTGTGAACATCTGCATATAAAGCACAGGCATAAGGACTAACGTACATGTCTGATCCACAAAACCTTTTCTCATCTGTAATATAATCCAATTGACCCAGCACTGGACAGATAACAATCGGATGGTCTCTAAATAATTATAATTGTCCGATGCCTGCAGTGGTGGAATAAGAAGGGTTGTAACAAAGCACACACATAACTGTCAGCCTTCCAAGTAGTGGCATGTTCACAACAGTAAATTGTCCAAATTTGCGCTGCATACTACAACAATTTACATACGACGGTTAAGCTATTATTTATCCTATGTGATGTATACAGCAGTCTCAGTGTTTCCTATGAGATATATACAGCAGAGTCTTGGTGTCGCCTATGTGATGTATACAGCAATCTCAGTGTGTCCTCTTTGATTTAATGTGATGTATACAGCAGAGTCTCATGTATCCTATGCAATGTATATGGCAGAGTCTCATCATATCCTATGTGATGTATACAGAAGTCTCAGTGTATCCTATCTAATATAGCAGAGTTTCAGTGTATTCTATGTGATGTATACAGCAGTCTCAATGTATCCTTTTTAATGTATGCAGCAGTATATAGTTTCCTATGTATTGTATAAACAGCAATGGGTTTGTTCACACTATTTTTTTACATAAAATTTTGCAGTGGATTTACTTCAAAGTCCATATCAAAGTTAATTGAAGAGTGTTTTGATGTGCATTCTGATGTTGTTCAAAGTAGCAAAATACTCTATGTGAACATATACTAACGTGGCTATCTGCTTGAGCCCTAAAGTAAGCTTGTGTTATGGTATTATGGTTTGATACAAGACCCTGTGCACGCCATGTTTCAACCCTAAATTTATACAGTGTGCAATAGAAGGTAATATTGTGCCCATTCTTACAATGTGCAATACATTAAATTACTAAATTTAGTAAGCATACAACCGTAGATCCCAATAAACACTCTAAACTTATGCGCAAGCCACAAAAAGGTGTGCTTTTAGCCTCTATTTAATATACAGGACTAATCCACCAAGAACTAGGTACTTTATTTTACAAACTGCGCAGTTTACTATAATTTGGACGCACCGGCTGGCTTATTGCAGAGATAGTACCTGTCTTCCAGGGACGCGTCTCCATAACATAGCGGCTGCCCCCACCCAGAGTGCATCCAATGCAGAGGACTCTGTTCACACCCTGCCTTGACTCATCTGGAAAGACATTGGTTTGAGAGGCTGTGAGAGAGTGTACCACAGTATTAAGAGGGGGCATGGCCTAAAAGTGTCAGTGGATCTGTCTTGATCTTAGCAAGAGAGATATTAATCAGAATTTACCAACAGTCAGGTAAATGTGATTTACTGGTTTGATAGTGATAACCTGTATAGGCCTGTGCAGCATGGGTTCTGTTTATAACTGAGGCGTACTGTGAAAGTGAGAGTTATGTTTGAGACTAGTGTCTAGTACATGTGTGAGTTGCATGCCCAGTGTGTGCCCTACGTGTAGTGGTGTGGGTGAGGCTTGTGCCAAGTGTATATATGGGGTGCGTATCGTGTTCTGTTTGTGACTGGGACATATTTGGAGGTGTAGCTTAACAGATGGTGAGTTTACACATATAGGCCTCAATGTGGCCGGAAGCTTCTCCGATTTCCGATTCTTATCACAAAATAGCTTTGTTTCAAAATTCATTGCTAGTGGCCCTGCAATTGTGCAGATAAAACCATTGCTTACCTGCAAAACAGGTCAGCTAATCTGAATACTGCACCTTTTTGCTTTAAAAGCCACATAACAGCATGCTGTGACTCCTAGGTTAAAAATCGTCCCTCTAAAGATAAGTCATAGATATCATACCTACCTGCCGTATGCGTCATATACTTCCATAGAGGTATGGCTGCATGCAAACCTAGGCCACCTTCTAATGAAGTGTATAGAGACGCAGCACCTGGGAATTAGATAAGGGGGAAGCTAATATCTGCACTTAAGGCCCCTTTACACACTGCAACATCGCTAGCAATATCGCTGTAACGTCACTGGTTTTGTGACATAATAGCGACCTCCCCAGCGACATTGCAGTGTGTGACACGCATCAGCGACCTGGCCCCTGCTGTGAGGTCACTGATCGCTACAAGTCGTTCAGGACCATTCTTTGGTCCTTTGTTTCCCGCTGCGCAGCATGTATTGGTGTGTTTGACACCGTTACAACGACATCGTTAGCGACCCAGCCCATAGGAGTGCTAGCATTCCCTTTCCAGCAAGGTCGCGCTGCAGGTCCGGATCACTGCTGCGTCGTTAGCCAGATCTGCCTGTTTGACAGCTCACCAGCGACTCACCAGAGACTTTCCAGCGATCCCGGCCAGGTCGAGATCGCTGGTGGGATCACCAGAAAGTCACAGTGTGTAAAGGGGCCTTTACCTCTATGGTGGGCCCACAATCAATCTTACTGGTGTAGCCCTTGGTACCCCTGTCTGACCCTGCTGTTATACATCACTAAACAAAAAAAAGGTATATAGAATATACCATCGAACGAAGTGTGGTATATAAAATATACCTTTTTATCATGGAAGTTGCACGCATGTTAAAAGTCTACAGTGATGAGAATAAAGAGAATATTACAGGTTATATTACATTATTTCATGATTAGGCTAAGTTAATGTGAGTATATGAAGAATGTTCTGATTTTAATCCAGAAAAAACAGATGATTTTCACCTGTATTGTCACCCGTATGGCACTCGTTTTTATACATCTGCAGTGGATAAAATGTACAAGACCAAAAACAGTTTCCTATGTTAATAATGGTACTAGTCTTCATTTCGGAACAAACGAAAATTCCTGACGGACATTGTAGAAGCCACGGAAGATAAGAACACGAGAGAGTGGAGGACGAGCGCAGAGGAGCGCGGTGCATGTGAGGAGCTCATCACTGACGAGATGAGGACGTGGGAGACTGCGCTTGAGCAAGACACGGCGCTTCCCGGCACTTGTCTGCTCGCAAGCCTTGAATTCATGCTGCTCCCTCCCCCACACGCTCCTTCGTCTCCCTTCTCATTTCAGCCGACAGGAAACTTGAAGTTAAAAGGAAAAACCCACACACAAACACATGCACGAAATTAGACACACACTGCCTGTGAGGGAACAAGTCTCCCCGCAACACAACTGGGGGAGTTTCCTCACCTATATCTGCCTCAGTCGATACATGCAGCTATATATATATATATATATATATATATATATATATATATATATATATATATATATATATATATATATATATATATATATATATATATATATATATATATATATACACATATATATATATGTATATCTATCTATCTATCTATCTATCTATCTGTCTATCTATATACACAGAGGCGATATATCATATATCATTGGTGCAACCTGTGCAGCTGCACAAGGGCCCGGGAGGTAAGGGGGGCCATTTCCACCTTTAACATAGGTATAATTGTGTATTATGAGGAGTTATTAGACTGCAAAGGGCCCAATACTAGTTCTTGCACAAGGGCCCTATTGCGTCTGTGTCTGCCAGGGTATACGGGTGTGTGTGTGTGTGTGTGCGGATTTCAGCCTAGTAGGGGCCATATCTAGTAGGGAATGTATATACGTACATGTATATACTGTACAGTATATTTATGATTTCACATTACAGAATGGTTTCTTCTGCAGTTGCCCCCACATGTTTGTATTGGTGGATTTTTAGGAACATCCTGGGGGTCAGATACACATTAGACAGTTGGATTCTCCCTGTCCAGGCTTTGGCTGGGTTCAGGCGTCTGCACCGAAAGACTGGCCGCCAGGGGTGCTCGTCCGCACTGCAGACGGGGGCCAAGGCTGCCTTCCAATGCACTATACTGGTAGGAACAGAATAATGCATACTGATATTTTTCTTACGCGGACAATCAATTCCTGTGGAAAATTGCCCATATGCACTGGCAATAATAGGTGCCTGTGTGTTCTGTGGCATAAACGGTACACAGACACACAGACTAAATATACATTTCTCTAACTGAGGCCCAACAGTCTCCACAGGGAGACAATATGCATTCGAGGCATCTGGCAGCCCCTTATCTCCCTTGCTCTACTGACATACATCTTCAACAGAGTCAAGACAGGCATAATGTAAAGGTGGTGTCACACACAGCGACAACGACAACGACGTCGCTGCTACGTCACCATTTTCTGTGACGTTGCAGCGACGTCCCGTCGCTGTCGCTGTGTGTGACATCCAGCAACGAGCTGGCCCCTGCTGTGAGGTCGCCGCTCATTGCTGAATGTCCAGCTTCATTTTTTGGTCGTCGCTCTCCCGCTGTGACGCACAGATCGCTGTGTGTGACAGCGAGAGAGCGACGAAATGAAGCGAGCAGGGAGCAGGAGCCGGCGTCTGGCAGCTGAGGTAAGCTGTAACCAAGGTAAACATCGGGTAACCAAGGTGGTTACCTGATATTTACCTTCATTACCAGCCTCCGCCGCTCTCCCTGCCAGCGCCGGCTCCTGCTCTCTGCACATGTAGCTGCAGTACACATCGTGTAATTAACCCGATGTGTACTGTAGCTAGGAGAGCAGGGAGCCAGCGCTCAGTGTGCGCGGCTCCCTGCTCTCTGCACATGTTGCAGAACAGCGACGCGTGTCGTTATGATCGCTGCTTCGGCTGCTGTGTTTGACAGCTAAGCAGCGATCATAACAGCGACTTACAAGGTCGCTGCTACGTCACAGAAAATGGGGACGTAACAGCGACGTCGTTGTCGCTGTCGTTTAGTGTGACCCCAGCTTTAGGGCAATCAAGGCCAACAGTTGTTGAACAAATGATTATTTGGTCAATATCCATCAAATGTTTATGGCTTAGGCCGAATTCACATCTGCATCGTCATTGCCTCTTTTTTGTTCTGCTATAGATGAAGACCAAAGGTTCTTGATCTGTCACATGACGGACCCCTACGGACCCCATTGATTTATAGCAAAGTGATGTAAAATATTAACAAAAGAATAGTAGAACATTCTACATTGTTCTTTCTAGCAAATCTTTCGGAATCTGGAACAGAGTCTTAACAAGGGCTCAAAGATCTTGTTCATGGATGTAGATAAAGGTACACTGCTCTGGCCAAAAGACAAATGCTATTAAGCATTGCAATATAAAGCTATGTGCGCACGTTGCGTACAGTCACTACAGAAATTTCTGCAGCGATCTGAAGAGCACACGTGCCCTTCAAATCACTGCAGAATATGTCCGTAGTGAAAAAAAAAAAAAGCCGATTCCATGCGCTCTGACTGCAGCTCCTGCCATAGACAGAGCAGGGGCTGCCGGCAAAGCGCACGGAAGAAGTGACATGTCACTTCTTAGAACGCGCGCTTCGGGCAGCAGCCGAAGCGCTGCGCTCTAAGATGCCACGTGCGCACGGCTCCTGCATAATCTTCATAGATTATGCAGGGGACGCAGGACGCATGCAGTTACGCTGCACTACAAAGCGCAGCGTAACTGCATGTAATTACGCAACGTGCGCACATAGCCTAAGAGTGTTTCTAAACATTAGGGTGGCCAGAGACATTACCTAGCAAACGGCCAACATTTATCTGGCACCATTTATTACACGTTTGGTTCGGCTGAAGTTGCAGAATCCTACAGGAAAAAACACATACATTTGTGCCACATTACGGCTCTGTACAATCTGAGATAACCCTATAAGCAACTAGATGAAAAGTCAGTCATGCCAATAATATATCTTGATTTTAGACGGGAGTAAATTAAGCTCCATCAATGACAATATTCTTTACTATCCCCTATAGCCTGGCTTTCCCTGGAAATAGAAAAATGTATCCGCTTCTCTCTAAAGGCTGCTTTACACCAGGCAATCTATCGTGCGATAGATCGTTGGGGTCACGGTTTTTGTGACGCACATCCGGCATCGCTGGCGATGCCGGCCTGTGTGACACCTCCTAGCGACGCAGTATCGCTCACAAATCGTGAGTCGGGTACTGCTCGTTAGGTTCCATAATATCGGTTACTTTAGTTGACCATCGTTTCCGTGGTAGCACACGTCGCTCCGTGTGACACCACGGGAACGATGAGCAGCTCACCTGCCTCCCGCGGCCGCCGCCGTCTCTATGTGGAAGGAAGGAGGTGGGCGGGATGTTTACATCCTGCTCATCTCCGCCCCTCCGCTTCTATTGGCCGGCGGCCGTGTGACGTCGCTGTGACGCCGAACGTCCCTCCCACTCCAGGAAGTGGACGTTCGCCGCCCACAGCGAGGTCGCACGAGAGGTAAGTATGTGTGACGGGGGTTACTACCTTTGTGCGACACGGGCAGCGATTTGCCCGTGACGCAAAAAGGACGGGGGCGGGTACGATCGATTGTGAAATCGCACAATCGGTCGTACCGTGTAAAGCAGGCTTAAGGCCTGCAACACACTTCCGTGCCGCCGGTACGTGTTTGCAACGTTCTGACACGTACCGGCGGCAAGAACACACATGCACCAATGTTTCCGTATGGTAACAGGCACACACACGTAAAGCCACACTGAACTTGTGTCCGTGTGGGTTGTGCGTGTGTGCATTTTTTAACACGGCTAACATGTCCGTGTTTCTCCGGCATCACGCAGACACGGACCCGCTAAAGTCAATGGGTCCGTGCCTGCACGTACGTGACACGTGTCATGTACGTGTGCTATCCGTAACATTCGTGTGCGTTTTTAGTAGTGAACAGTTTTGAGCTATTTTATAGGTCCCGTCACACACGAGATTGCTAACGAGATCGTTGCTGAGTCCCCGTTTCTGTGAAACAGCAACGATCTTGTCAGCGATCTCGTTATGTATGACCCCTACCAGCGATCGTCAATTTCCATCAGAAACGGATCAAGACAAAAGGAACTGAACCCGGACATGACACGTACCTATCTTACCCATACACGGACATTCAACATGCACGCACGGCGAGCATACGCCATCACACGGATGTCACACGTACCGGCGAAACGGACATCAAAAACGGAACACGGACCAGTAAAACGGAACGTGAGACACGCACATGTTTTTTACGGAACTGTGTTTCAGGCCTAAAATAATTAATGCTGGGGCTTATAGTTCCACAACAGCTAGCAATCCAAATCATTAAGTGCTGCTTAAAGAATTAACAGACATTTCATTGGCTCGATTCTGCAGATGTTTTTAGGCATTTGGGGCACTACAATTTACAAGATGTCAGGGAGGCTAAAGGTTAGGCCCAGCTTGGTATTGCCTTTCAGCTGTGTTAGGAAACACAGTAGACTGGTGAAGCACACTGATCCTATTACCCTTCTCTGCTATGTTCATCCTGTAACCTTGTACCTTGCTCCCCTTATCCTATTACCCACTTCCCTACAACTCCTGGCCTGTATCACTACTACATTTACTCTGTACCAGTTTACCTAGCATTCCGCTTTAAGGTGATTCTTGGCGGCTGAAGCCGGTGACCTTGAACTGAAATCACCTTATTCACGCTGCACTTCAGTGTCTTCCTTATAGCAATGTGGATATTTGTTAACTAAGTTTAATAACCACAGACAGCAATAAAACTCAGTAAAGCAAGTGAAACTTTATAACCGTGCGCTCTTCTGGCCTTATAATGTGTCACCACTGAACATGAAAAACTATGCCAAAAGAAACATGTGCATGAATAAAGACTAAACCTGGCGTCTCCGTAGATGTGAACACAGGGCAAAATTGTGTATGGACAGGAGGGATTTTTTCTGATTTACCTAAGGCCGGTGTCACACTTGCGAGTGCCTCGCGTGTATCTCGCGCGAGTCTCACGGTGCATCACCCGACCCAGACTCACACTCTCCGGACAGGAGCGTCTCAGCTGCATAGAGATGCATGTAACCGACCTGCTCCTGTGAGGAGAGTGTGAGTCCATGCCGGGTGATTCAATGAGAGACTCGCGCGAGATACATGCGAGGCACTCACAAGTGTGACACCGGTCAAATTGTTGGTAAGCGAGTTTACACATGGTGATTGCATTTAGAAAATAGAACGTGACTGATTGTAAACATAATTACGGTGTGTAGATAAATGCGAGATTGCACATTCCTAAAAAATGGTATTCTTCTGGATATTTGCACAGATCCGTATCAGGCCATCAATTCGCCATCAGCAAATGAACAACAGAGTTAATCATTTTAATAAGTAAATCGCGGACATTGAAGGAATGAATTAAATTGTACTTGCCACATTTTAAAAGATCTACTTTATTGCTACACATTGGTTCTATGATAAAAAACGATGATATAGAGTATATTAATGACGCGCAATATGAGCGGCGCCACTGTTATCCCTATCTTTACCAGGAAACTGATGGAAAAACTGGCACATGTGCATTCATTAATCTGCTCGAATGTTGTGATTGGCCAGAGACAGAGATGGGTAGGGTGTGGATTGCTTTATGCCAAGGCTGTCCATGGCAGTGGTAATTGGCTGCAATTCTGTCTAGCAGGAACAGTAAGTGACTGCCAGGTGCTGACTGACAAGTAATCCGTGCCAATCTCTGTAGATCTGAAAGAGGAAATGATGCCACTCGTATGTCATCAATAATGACCATTGTGGATTATCTTTGTAGATTTGGTTGGACTTGGTCCTTTCATCGATATTAGTATCTGTGCCTATTAATTATGAGGGATATGGATTACAGAGGGGGCTG
The DNA here is from genome assembly GCF_048569485.1 of Anomaloglossus baeobatrachus. Taxonomy (NCBI): domain Eukaryota; kingdom Metazoa; phylum Chordata; class Amphibia; order Anura; family Aromobatidae; genus Anomaloglossus; species Anomaloglossus baeobatrachus. The sequence continues at coordinate 178,904,546 of NC_134354.1, read as the reverse complement.
TTATGGGGGTCCTCTGGATGTCTTCCCTTGGTATATTTCACTCATAGAACTGACACGTCTGTAATGCTCAAATAACAGTCTGCACAATCCACTGAAGATCTAATTTGTACGCAGGGAGCCCAACAGTTCACCAAATTCTGCAGTCTGAGCAAATTAAAAGCAGGCATGTTGGAACTAAACAGATCAGGACCCATGTTCCCCCAGGAGATAAGCACCGACAGAGGTGTCTGCAGATGTTTATGTGATCCCCATCTATATCTGCATACATTTATGGGGTGTCAAGGAAGATAAATGACAGTTTGCAAGTTTTCTTCTCTGGTGTACCCATATTAAATATTAAAGGTGTATTACCATCTCAGATATTTATAGTAAATTCACAGAATATGACTATGTATAGTAGACTTAAAGGGAACCTGTCAGATGCAATATGCACCCAGAACCACGAGCAGTTCTGGATACATATTGCTAATCCCTGCCTAACCGTCCCTGTATACACTAGCAGAGATAAAGGGATCTTTAGACAAAGAATTTCTAAGGACTAGTCCCAAGGGTGTTGCTTCTCTTGGTAGTTGGCCCCATTAGCATGTTAGTACGCCCCTGTGGGTGTGCTAACATGCTAATGAATGTGCAGTGTCAGAGGATGATCTCACTCACCTCTCCACTGCCATCGCTGCCCCATGTTGGATTTTGGCTCAGTGCGCATGACTGTCGGTCACAAGGCTTCATAGTGCGCATGGCCGAAACTCCGGGGTCATACGCACTGAGCCGAAATCCAGCGTCGGGCCGCGATGGCAGCAGAGAGGTGAATGACATCATCCTGTGACGCTGCGTATTCATTAGCATGTTAGCACGCCCATAGGGACATACTAACATGCTAATGAGGCCGACTAGCTAGGGAAGCAACGCCCTTGGGACTAGTCCCCTCGCTCATTAGTATACGATAAAAGATCTTTAGAAATACTTTTTTCTAAAGATCCCTTTATCTATGCTAGTGTATACAGGGACAGTTAGGCAGGGATTAGCAATATGCACCCAGAACTGCTCGTGGTTCTGGGTGCATATTGGACCTGACAGGCTCCCTTTAAGTCCAGGACCCTGCCGCGAGCTGCTCTCAGTGGAGAGGGACGGGTCACAATTCCCATACAAATGAATGAAAATTCCGACCACCTGTCTTCCAACAGTGGTGGGCGCCAGGGCCCCATTCTGGAGATAGATACGGATCCCACCAGTGGACCTGAATCTATTATATATGTATGGCATATCTTGTGGATATGCAAAACTGTACAAGACCCTTTTAACTACAACAGATTCCTGATTTAAGTCCATTGGGAAGAAATATATAGGCAACTTACAGGGAATCTGTCACCGGGGTTTTGCCACCTAATCTGAATCTGAGCGCAGCCTAATGTGGTGGCAGAGATTCTCATTCTAGCAATGTGTCACTTACTGGACTGCTTAGTGTAGTTTTGATAAAATCACTGCTTAATCAGTAGATTATCATTAGAGGACTACTTGGCGTGCTGCTAGGTAGTCCAGCATATTCATGAGGTCTATATAACTGCTACAAGTGCAGGGGAGAAAACATTGATTTTATCCTAATGTCAGCAAACAGCTCAGTAAGTGACACATTGCTGGAATCAGAGTCTCTGTCTCCACATAAAGCTGCCCTCAGATGGGGGAGCAAAAACCTGGTGACAGATTTTCTTTAAAGGGAAGCTGGCACCAGGTTTTTTTACTTATGAGCTGCGGCCACCACGAGTGAGCCCTTATTACTGCATTCTAGAATACTGTATATAAGAGCCCAAGCATCCTCCATCTTGTGCAGTCGCTATGCTCTTTGTCAGCCCCATGTGCCTGATACGTCCTGCATCATCCACACAGAGGCCTCCATTGCGCTCCTGCACATGCGCACTTTGATCTGCACGGCTGAGGGCAGAGAAAAGTACTGTAATGCGCAGCCGTGAGGAAAGGCCAACGACCGCCCACGCATGCGCACTATAGTACTTTTATCTGCCATCAGCTCGGCAGACCAAAGTGCACATGCGCAGGAGTGCAATGGAGACCCTTCTGTAGATACCGCAGGACATGTCATACACAGGGGGCTGGGAAGGAGGACGGCGATCACACAAGATGAAGGAGGCGCCGGACGGAAAGCAGTGACACACATCGGACCGGACCGCCCCCTAGGTAAGTATAATAAAGTGATTTATACGTTCTACAGAGTGGCTTGGGCACTTATATACAGTATTCTGGAATGCAGTATATAAGGACTGCCCGGTGGTCAGCTTATAAGGGAAAAACGTGGTGACAGGTTCCCTTTAAAGTGGATTTAAAGTATTTTGAAAAAAAAATATTTATCATGCTGAAAATGTGCCATTATCTTGTGATCGTTCAGTCATTCCTGTTTACAAACTGTTATCATGTGTATCACCAATCACTGCCCCGTGTCATGATCATGTGATGCCATCACCTCATATAGAACCACAAAGAGCCAGGTGTGTAGAATCAGCGTTCTTTGGTAATTTTGCTTACATTTTCTGCATATTAAGGCTATGTTCACACGTTGCGTTTTTTACCGCGTTTCTGCAGCGTTTTTGGCAGCAGCGTTTTTGGGCAAAAAGGCATGCGTTTTTGTTTTCCAGCAAAGTCTATGGGAAAAGCAGAAATCCTGTCTGCACTTTGCTTTTTTTTCTGCAGCGTTTAATTTGCATATTTGTGGTCAAAAACCATGCTGAAAAAGAAGCAGCATGTCAGTTGTTTTTGCCATTTCTGCAGCGTTTCCTTAACATTGGAGTCAATGAGAAATGGCAAAACGCAACCAAAAGCACAATTCCTGCGTTTTACATGCTTTTTACCTGCTTTTCAACTGCGTTTTTGGCTCCAAAAACGCATGCTTTTCTGGCCAAAAAGTAATGGATTCTAATGTTCCTTTACACACACACAATAACCGAAAATTTAAATGTAAAAAAATAATAAATTTTAGCTATTTTTCTGTTAAAATGTGCATAACCACTATTATTACATTAAAATTGATAATTTACCATATAATTTTATTAAAAGTTAATTTTATACTTTTTTTCTCTTTTTTTATTCTTTTTGACTAATTCAACTTTATTTCTCAGTGTCTTGATCTCAAAAACGCATCTGCAGAAACGCAGGTGAAAACGCAGGTAAAAAGCGCTAAAAACGCACTAAAAACGCGGTAAAAACGCATGCGTTTTTAGCGCTAAAAAATGGTCAAAAGCCATTTGGTCAAAAACCAAGGGAAGGAAAACGTGCAGAATAAACTGCAGGTACACCGACGCAACGTGCGCACATAGCCTAAAGGGGTTCTCCACTTCTAGAATAGTTCATCTAAAATAACTCTGCAGTCTCTCTATGTATCACCCTATGTGACTGCAGATTTATGAATCCTCTATGCACACACATTGTGCGCTGGGATGATTTGCCGGTTTCTCACATGACCACAATTGCGCGATATGCATGTTCCCACACAGAAGTGGGTGGGGCCTCACGCCATACAAATGTATTGACCAAGGCCTTGCCCACTAGATGGCCGCACCTATTAGTCAGATGCACACACTACATACACTTGTTTTGAGAGAGGCCGTGCCCACTAGTCGGGTTTTGGGCAGGAACATGGATATCGCACAATTGCAGTCACGTGACCTGAATTGTGCGATATGCATGTTCCAGGCCCGAACCCGACTAGTAGGTGCAGCCTCACTCCATACAGGTATATTTAGAAAGGCCATGCCCACTAGACGGCTGCACCTACCAGTCGAACCTACCTATCCTATACACTTGTATTTAGTGAAGTCACACCCACTCGTCAGGTTCTGGCTGGGAACATGCATAGCGCACAATTCAGGTCACGTGACTGCCGTTTCCGACTCAGAGACCGGCAAATCCTTGCAATGCAAAGTGTATTCGCTGGGAGGATTCCTAATTCTGCAGTCACATAGAGTGATACACATAGACTGCATACTTATCATTTTAGACTGGACAACCTGTTAAAGGGTAGGTGCCCGCGATCTTTCAAAGCGGTTTGGTCGCAGCATGCTTTATCTGTGTCCAAAACACTGTGTTCTACAGTACAAGCATAGTGGATAGGATTTCAATAAATCCCGTGCCCACTGTGCTTGTTTTTTCCACAACAAACACTGACATGTGGTGTGACTTTCTGAGCCACAGCATATCAATTATGTGCTGTGGATTCGCATGCGTCCTCCATAGGGAGAATAGAAGAGAGAGACCACAACTGCACGAGCCTGGATCATGGGTATGAGCAGCTGCCGTCTCTTGCAAAGGAGACTCGCGGCCCCGCAGGTCAGGACTCGCCGCATGCAGGACGCAGTGGGTCCTGATCGTGGCATGTACCCTTATAAACCCACGTCTCTGCTCATGTCGCGGGCGGGGAGGGCGCGCTGCGCTCACCACGCTCGGGTCCGGCGCTGCTGCTGCTGCTCGGTGGCTCGAGCGGTGCGCCGGATCCGGGGACTCGAGCGGCGCTCCTCGCCCGTGAGTGAAAGGGATGGTTTGGTTTGGGGATGTAGTCCGTGACGCCACCCACGGTTTGTGGTGATAATGGGACACCACCGCTGCTCTGAACGGGGATCCCGGGAGCGATGACAGGGAGCAGCTGAGATGTTTCTCTCCCCTCCGTGGGCAGGGGTGTTTGGTGGTCCCGGAGCCCGGTGATAGCGACTGGAGGGTGAATGGCAGGAGTTGGGGAGGTGCAGGGTCGCGGGGGCAGCGCAGTGCCAGACGGCACGGTGGTACTCACTCAGCCAGTAACGTACACGGAGTCTCTGGTAAAACAAACGGCTGGATGGACGGCTGCGGTGGTCACTCTCAGTAGGTTGGCGGTGACTGTCTCTCCCTGCACCTTTGATGTGTTTTCGGCCCCGATGGCTTCCCACCGGTAGCCCGCTCCCAAGCGATGTATTTGCCAGAGGAGCCCCTTTATGCCCGCAGGCTTTGGCCCTGGGAACTCTAGCTGTGGCGGTAGCTGTATTTCCCTTCACGGTTGAGCGGTTGCCTTCAGTCGGGTCTTTGCTGCTGGGAAACCCCGGAGGTTCCCGTCGCTGATGGATTTGACCGGTTTAACGGCGACTCCAAGCCTGGTCGGGGTCCGTAGGCCCTGCCGAGTGCTGCTGGCTTCTCTTCGCTCCCCGGTCCGGTACCGGCGGGCCACCGCCTGTCCCCGGTCCTTACGGTTGTGCGTCAATCGGCCTCGCCTGCAGACGGTCACCACCGTCTGCCAACCTTGCTGTTTTTGTGCCCGGGCCACGTACCCGGACACGGTCAGTCTGCTCCACTACCACTTCCCTCAACTCTCAAAACTGTTCTCCACTCAACTGCCCTCCTTTTCCCGCCTCCAGAACTGTGAACTCCTGGGTGCGTGCAGCCAACCGCCTGGCTCCGCCCCACCTGGTGTGGACATCAGCCCCTGGAGGGAGGCAACAAGGATTTGTGTGTGACTCTGGTGTTCCTAACCGGGGTGTGGGGTGTGTTGTTGCTGTACCTGTGACGTCCTGGCTTGTCCAGGGCGCCACATTCATGTTATGTGTTCTTATTGCAGACACCACATGGTGTGTGGACTGGGTCATGCATGGTGGTTGTGCATGTGCTCCTTCCTCATCCCTCGGCTGAACTTGATGGACATCTTTTGCTCAGCCGTAAACTATAGAGCTGTGAGAGGCCTTATCCTAGCGGCTTATTACCGCGTTTGTGAGACCGCATGTTCCTGATCTCTGCTGGTGTAAATATGGTTGAAATTAGACAATAAATAAGAAAACCCTCTCCGATCGCTCATACGTCCACACGACGAGCGACATCAGGATTGTGATGGGTTCATGATGCGCCCTTTGACCTAGTTGATGTTCGATCTATAGACATCAATGAACGTTGTGTGTGACGGTGACTTGTGTCCTGTCTGCCATTTGGCTGTTTTCTTACTAATGGTCTTATAATATGAAATAAGCAGTGGACAAGTTGCCCACGTTTTGGGCCACACAAGGCTGGGAATTGGTATCACATGATTCACCATGATGTAGCCGTGGCCGAAATTAATCATGGCTGGCAGCGCATCTCCGCGTGTAAACAGGGAAAGTGCTGCCGCCAATAGAAGGACTGATCCCTTTATGTTTCATGTAAAAGGACGACTGAATCTTTCCACTATGGTCGTATCCTGTAACGAGCCCTCGTATGAATAGACCCCAGTGGGGTGACATGACTCCGCACACCCTATAGCTGTGGGATTTCTGCCTTCGTGCGAGGCGGTGCGTGAAGGGGTTAATGCGGCCTCCCCGGGGCCCCTGTGCCGCGCTCGTCACGTCATTTGACCCTCTGCTCAGGGATTACATTAATAAAACATTAAACCTAGATTCCCTGCAGCAATATTCCGGAGATTGAGGTCTGGAGCGAATTCTCCGTCCGCGCAGCGCTTATCACAGAGCCGAGGGTTATCTGCACGGTGTAACCCTTCACTCGCCGCCATTTCCACACATCTGCGTCACACATGGCTCATTCACGACCCTGTAATGGTGCCGAGGGCTGCAGCGCCGAGATTTCACTGCGTACACGGCTGGGAAATGACCGCACAGCCGGGGTTAAACGTGCATTAGCCGCGGCCGGCTGGGGAAAGAAAGGGACTTTCATGAGGAAGATGTGCGCAGATAGTGTAACCATGAGGGTTAAACAAGGCGGCCATTCATCGCGCAGCGTTTGATCTCGCAGGATCGTGCCTGACAGAAGCTGTGTTTCCCTCGTTTAGCAAGAAACAGCCTCAAGAGCAGCTGATTGATTAGGAGTCCCTCCCCCAGCCCCTTTATTCCGACCCCCTCCCCTGCTCGGATCACCAGGACGGAGATCCCCCGGGGGAGAGGGAAGCAGCACGTCTCATTATACGGCAAATGGCCGGCCACAGACAGATTACACGTCTGTCTCCGCGCACCGACATACTGCGTGCACCCTGACTGACAATGGCGGGAGGAAGGTCCGCTCTGACGGCCGCACTTCTGCAGCACGCAGCTCCACACACATATAGCCGAGCTATAATTGCATGCAAATCCCATGCAAATGAAAACAGATCTATTTCCCATACATTTTCTCCTCAGCTCCAAGCCCCGAGTCTATACCCAGGATGTGTGGCTTCCATTGTATATATATGTACAGTTCACTCCTGCTCCTTTATCTGACAGAAACAATGGGGAGTTTCAACATGGGACATTTCAGTCAATTCCGAGGACTTGGGAAGAAGAGAGCAAGAGGTCGTCATGAGACTGGACACAATATTACGTTATTCAAGGCTCCCAGTCTCGTGCGTTACTCCATGGGACCCTATTATACCACTGGTGGACACAAACAGAGGGGCCCCTGTGTAAGAACAGTATCTGGGGCCATTACAGACCGAGAGCTCCTCATAATGCACAAGTCCACCTGCTGTGGGGGTGGTAATGGCGCCCCTAACCTCTGGGACCCTGTATAGGCACAGTATATGGGCCCATTACAGACCGAGAGCTCCTCATAATGCACAAGTCCACCTGCTGTGGGGGTGGTAATGAGCCCCCTGACCTCTGGGACCCTGTATAATCACAGTATATGGGCCCATTGGAGTCCAAGAGCTCCTCATAATGCACAAGTCCCCCTGCTCTAGAGGTGGTAATGGGCCCCCTGACCTCTGGGACCCCTGTGTAAGAACAGTATATGGGCCCATTAGAGTCCGAGAGCTCCTCATAATGCACAAGTCCTCCTGCTCTAGAGGTGGTAATGGGCCCCCTTACCTCTGGGACCCCTGTATAATCACAGTATATGGGCCCATTACAGTGCGAGAGCTCCTCATAATGCACAAGTCCTCCTGCTCTGGAGGTGGTAATGGGCCCCCCGACCTCTGGGACCCCTGTGTAAGAACAGTATATGGGCCCATAACAGTCTGAGAGCTCCTCATAATGCACATGTCCACCTTCTCTGGAGGTGGTAATGGGCCCGCTGACCTCTGGGACCCCTGTATAATCACAGTATATGGGCCCATTACAGTGCGAGAGCTCCTCATAATGCACAAGTCCACCTGCTGTGGAGGTAGTAATAGGCCCCCCTACCTCTGGGACCCTTGTGTAAGAACAGTATATGGGACCATTACAGTGCGAGAGCTCCTCATAATGCACAAGTCCACCTGCTGTGGAGGTAGTAATAGGCCCCCCTACCTCTGGGACCCTTGTGTAAGAACAGTATATGGGCCCATTAGAGTCCGAGAGCTCCTCATAATGCACAAGTCCTCCTGCTCTAGAGGTAGTAATAGGCCCCCCTACCTCTGGGACCCTTGTGTAAGAACAGTATATGGGTCCATTACAGTGCGAGAGCTCCTCATAATGCACAAGTCCACCTGCTCTGGAGGTAGTAATAGGCCCCCCTACCTCTGGGACCCTTGTGTAAGAACAGTATATGGGACCATTACAGTGCGAGAGCTCCTCATAATGCACAAGTCCACCTGCTCTGGAGGTAGTAATAGGCCCCCTGACCTCTGGGACCCCTGTGTAAGAACAGTGTATGGGCCCATTACAGTCCAAGAGCTCCTCTTAATGCACAAGTCCTCCTGCTCTAGAGGTGGTAATGGTCCCCCTGACCTCTTGGGCCCCTGTGTGACCGCACCTATGATATGTCTGCCCCTGTATTATACTTCTGAATCCTACAATCTCATAATGCTAGGCGGGAGAAACAGCACAATGAGTTTTAGCTGAGAAAAAAAAGAAATAAATGATCATATGTGCCCACCTTGCTGGAAGAAATAAGGCATTTAAATGAACGCTGCTGCAGATCTACAGCCAATAAGTAGGAGAGAAGGACGATTAGTGGTTATTTTGCGCCGCCGGTCAATAATGATCATGTGCGTTATTAAGTAAAATGTGACTTCATTGATTCAACGCGTTTTGAAGCTGCTTTGCTTCTTCACTTTTTTCTTTTTCCTGATGAAAATGCGGACAGCTCCAAAACGCGTAGAATCAATAAACCATGTTTTTGTCATAACGCACATCATCATTATTGATCGGCAGCTCAAAATAACCACTAATGGTCCTAAGATACAATCTTATAATGGATTCTTATAATGGATATAGAGGATTCTTTCTCCCCTAGAATCCTCCCTCCCATCGGGTTCACATTTGAGATATTTTTTCATTTTTTTGTGTCTTGCAAAGGTTTAAGCCTGGAGTATTGCCTGACATCCCTCCAATTGAAACCTACCACATTTGCCAATGTATCATTGTCCCACAAACAAAAGAAGCGGTAGTACAGTTGTCACCATAGCTTAGTCCACTTCTATGGGAGTTGTTACATTTTTGTTTAGTGCATGACCTAAATCTAATAGACCAATTTAATAGTAGTAATGATCCTGCAAAACAACGCAGTCAGAAAGCGCACTGTAACAGCAGGTGTGTATGCAAAACACAAATGCCGTCAACCAAATGCAGTTTTTGACTGTGTCAAAACCAGGTCACAACTGCAATGTCCTGGTCGTATCCACTATCGGGCCTGGTTCGGTAGCTTGTCTGCAAATGCAGGAACATATTGACAGCAATTAGATTAGAACATCTGCACAGTTGCTTTATATGAGAGGTATACAAACCTTTTTGGTTTGGGGGTCACATTGTCAGATTATACCAATCCCAGGAGCTGCAATAACACATAAAGAGGTATTACCATCTGAGACATTTATGTACTAAGAGAAGTACAGTACATGCCACAAATGTCTAATAAGTGATGGTTCTACTTATAGGACGCTTACCTATCGCGGCATAAGGTCACGATCTCCCTCATTTCCAGTCCAGAAACGAAGACGCCATGATTGCATGCAACTTTCTTCATAATTAGTAAAGGAAATATCTGCACGTTTACTAATCCAATGAACTACAATGAAGATAGTATAGAAAGAAGAGCCAGCACGATCTGAGAGTGGCATGCATCATATAAAGGTGCAAATTCACGGATTTATTCCAACTGTACTATAATACTAAATGAGTTTTATAGCAAATAATTAATCAATTCTTTGAGCCACCCCTGCCATGTCACAGCAAATCTCGCTAGGGGGTTCTACTCTATATCATGTATTTCATGTGCCATGCGGCCTCCTAGATAAAAAAAAAATTAAAAGCAGAACCATATTGCAGCACACATACCTGTAACCTATATATAACCGCTTCCATGTCGCAAAAAGAGGCAACTGCGGATTAAAGCCAGCCCAGGTCCCAACGTGTGCAGCAGACGCCACACACACCAGGACAATATCAGAACTGACCTTCACAGTGCCAGACCAGCAACTAAAAATAAGGCAGACCAGACCCAGGTATGGTGCTTAATTAGCATTGCCTGTGGAAAAGGGTGAGGCAGCTGAATGTGAACAGCTACCAACAGGAAGAATATAAATTGCAAACCAAAGTCAGGCGTGCATGGCAATGGTGGTGGTGGTGGAATAAATCCGTGAATTTGCACTTTTATATGATGCATGCCACTCTCATATCGTGCTGGCTCTTCTTTCTGTTTTTCAATGAAGATAGCATGCACACCTGCTCCCAATTAACGCCTGACACTTTGTAACACTAAGGCTATGTGCGCACGTTGCGTAAATACATGCAGTTACGCTGCGCTTTGTAGCGCAGCGTAACTGCATGCGTCCTGCCTCCCCTGCACAGTCTATGGAGATTGTGCAGGGGCCGTGCGCACGTGGCGTTTTAGAGCGCAGCGCTTCGGCTACTGCTGAAGCGCTGCGTTCTAAGAAGTGACATGTCACTTCTTCCGTGGGCTTTGCCGGCAGCTCCTGCTCTGTCTATGGCAGGAGCTGCAGGCAGAGCGCATGGAATCGGCTTCACTACGGACATTTCTTCAGCGATTTAAAGCGCACATGTGCTCTTCAGATCGCTGCAGAAATTTCTGCAGTGAACTGTATGCAACGTGCGCACATAGCCTAATAAGTCACATAACATGGGAGGGAAAATGGCTAATTGGGCACAATTTGGCCATTTTCACTTAGGAGTGCACTCACTTTTGTTGAAAGGGGTTTAGAAATTAATGGCTGTGTGTTGAGTTATTTAGAGGGCACATCAAATTTTCACTGTTAGGCCGGTTTCACACATCTGGCTTTTCACCGGTTTGCCGCATTCGGTGCACGCCAGTACAGTGTATACAGTACAATGGCAGCGCTGCAACTTCCGGGTCACATGACAGCATGTGACCGGCGCTTGTCATGCTGCCATTGTACTGTATACACTGTACTGGCGTGCGCCAAATCCGGCAAACCGGTGAAAAGCCGGATGTGTGAAACTAGCCATATACAAAGTGTATACTGACTACATTGTATCAGCTATATATCCTCTGTGTTGTCCCATGAAAAGATTTAAATGTTTAAAAAATTTGAGGGTGTACTCACTTTTGTGATATACTGTATCTGACCACCTCTACCCTACATCTACTCATTGCTAAAATTTCCACATGGGTCAAGAGGCTGTCAGAGTTCCGGGATTTCCAGTTTGCTTCTGAAGGATCTTGCCCTTTGTTAACATGGAGTTTTCTGTTCTGTTGCCCTACTTCCTGTTCATCTGTTTAAAAGCCCGCCCCTAAGCTTAGTCTAGTTGCTTGAGTATACTGCTTCCTGTCTACTCCTGCCCTGCTGCTCTTGGTTCCTGATTGCTATTTGGATCCTGTTGAAACACCCAACACCGGCTCTGGACTCCACCTAGTCTCATCGAGCTGTGCCCTCGCTGGTCCCGGACTCCGTCTGCCGTCTCTGGTCGGCACTTCTGCCCGGTTCCTTCCGTTTCATATCCACCCTAGGACTCACGTTCCACATCACGTACGGACATTTTTGGACTATACCTGTTGCCCTTTCGTGTCCCAGCTGCTGCGCATTTAGGCCTTCTGGGGTGATCGCCAGACAGCCCCTGTATAGGGGTTCGCTCCTGGTGGTCTCCCTGGGGGAGTCCGATGCGCGGCCCCGGGAATTCCCCTTTGCTCCGATCCTGGCAGGTATTTACTGTGTTTATGTTCTTTCCGGTGTACATAGTGTTGGTTGAATATTATAAAACTTCTTTGCACCAAGAACCCGTCTCTGGTTGTCATTGCCCTAACGCAATTGAAATCCTCAGTTCATACAATAGTATTACAGAGGCCAAGATGTCCACACAATGCACAAGTAGTTACTCATCCCTGCACCAGCCTTCCACCGCTTCTTTTTCCTTTGGCATGGAAAATACACATGAGCAGACACAGCCAGATCTGTGACCCAATGGTTTGGCTCTGCACAGAATGGTATCATGGACTTCATGTGTCCCATGGGCTGCACGTTATATAAAGAATAATCTATCTGTCTCATTAACCCTATTTAATGTCCACTGAGTCTGTATTCACATGCTATGGCCAAATGGTGGATTTTAGCCTCAAAAATCACGAGAAAAGCATTGCAGTTTTTCCGCAACCGCAGCAAAAATCTGCATCACAGCCTCAAAGTGTGAGCACAGCCTTAGAGGAGCCGTTATTAGAATGCTTGTTCGACGATTATCGGCTTGTGTAGAAGTGCTGACAATCATCTGATGAACAAGCAAAACATATTTATTGGCTGATTGGCTTGCTCATGCCGCCAATAAAATCATCACTCTCGGCAGCACATCATCCCACTTAAACAGATATTTTTTCCAGTAACAATGTTATTTTATGAGCACAGAACAATATTATTAATAATTGTTCTGTCCGCATAGAGTTCTGACTAAATAGACCATGAAACGACCACCGATTGTTTAACGGATGTGTTCAGCTCATCTAAGTGGGCCCTAACATACAATGTTACAGGTCAGTTGTTATTTAATTGAAGCGTGGGGGGTGAGATAGTCACACCTGATGCTTATCTCCAGAGAAAATAAGGAATGAACCGGAAAACTTCTTCCAGTCTGGACTTGTTTTCCTGGATGGTAGTCCTTTACATGTGATCCAGTCTGGCAAAATCCAGGGGATCCACCAACCAAATCTTATGGCTATGGCAGGTAGTTCAGTAGGATAAGGCAATCTGATATAGGCACGGCATGATGTACTTTGTGCCAGCAATCGTCATTCATAGAAAATTAAATAGTCAGTGATCACAGTTTTATGAGGAAATCATACAAAGTCCCATGCTATAATTTAGTTCCTGTGATTAAATCATTGAAAGAAAAATCTCATTACAGAAGACCTATCACGGGGCAGAACTTCATTTATTAATAAAATATGTCCCCTGTGACTTAGGAGCTCCAACTCCTGCTGTCAGTACCAGCCCTGGTGTGAAGATACAGCGCTGTGGATGATCCTGCGGGCTGGCTTCAATTAAGTAACACCTTGCATCATTGTTGGTTCTCATAGTTCTACATCGGTGTGGATCTGTATGTCAGTCATTGTGGAGACTCCTGAAGAAATGAGACCTACAGTGTACAAGTATGATGTACAGAAAAGTTACATGTTGGTAAAAGCTTAGCAAAAATGTTTTTCAGATGAGAAATTAATAAATATATCAACAAACATCACATAAATGTCTGATAGGTGTGTGTGTGCGACCTCTGGGGCCCCATGTGTCAGAAAAACAGTGATGCTGTATAACTCCATGGATTGAATGGAGATATGACTCCGATGTGTCCATAACTCGTGATATGTAAGGACAATCTTTACTTATTTCTGCCTGACAGTGTTGATCGGGGGTCAGAGGATCCTTGTTCTCTGGATGGGTGAGGGTCTCAGTGGTGGATATGCCATAAATGTCTATTGTGAGAAAACCCCCCTTGGTTTGTATTTGACAGAGTAAATAGATGATGCTACGGGTCCTATTGAGGACGACACATTCCTTCACTTTAAGTTACATTTGCACGTGCTGTTTGCTCTGTTTTCTAAAGAATAAAGTAAACGGACACTAAAAGAACACAGATGGACCCATGAAAGCAAACATACATGATGCCTGAGTGCGGAGGATGTGTGAGCTAACTACTCTAAGTAACATGAACTAAATTTCATTTTATTTCACAGTATACATTATATGTGAAATCACCACAAATAATCCACCCGAAGTGTAGAAAGAGCACTGATTCTCAGAGTATGGGCACATTCTGGTGGCCTCTACATCCAGTGATGGTTGTCACATATATTGGATTAGTGTACATCATCCTTGACTTGAATCCAGTAAGTGTATATATGGGCTGTGCAACTTCCAGTGCCTCCATATCTATGACATCATCAGCATGCCAGACTGGTAAAGACCCTTTACACACTGCAACATCGCTAGCGATATCGCTGTAACGTTACCGGTTTTGTGACATAATAGCGACCTCTCCAGCGACATTGCAGTGTGTGACACGCATCAGCAACCAGGCCCCCGCTGTGAGGTCGCTGATCGCTACAAATCGTTCAGGACCATTCTTTGGTCCTTTGTTTCCCGCTGCGCAGCATGTATCGGTGTGTTTGACACCATTATAACAACATCGTTAGCAACCCAGCCCATAGGCATGCTAGCGTTCCCTTTCCAGCGAGGTCGTTCTGCAGGTCCATATCACTGCTGTGTTGTTGGCCAGATCTGCCTGTTTGACAGCTCACCAGCGACTGTTAGAGACTTTCCAGTGATCCCAGCCAGGTCGAGATCGCTGGTGGGATCACTAGAAAGTCTCAGTGTGTAAAGGGGCCTTAACAGTTATTCCCATTATCAGTAGGACGGGGATGTTATTATATTTGCCTCTGCCGATCAGGCACCTTGCCTTAAAGGGGTGGTTCACTACTCAACATTAGTGGCCACATCGCTGTAAAACTCATAGGGAAGGCTTTTGTCAAATAGCTTGTGTAGTACATTCTGCAAAAAAAACAAAACGTCAAGAATGTATATTAAGGGATCATTAAAACAGGAATACCGTAGAAAAAAACCCTTAAAAAAACCCTTTATTTAAATTAGATTAAAATTAGATATCCCATATGACAAACAACACACACAAATATATAATACATAAAAGGAAAAGGTGCTGCAGTGCAGAGCGGGATTGGTCACACACCCTCACACTTTTCCCTACCTTGCCGCGGAGGTTGGCACCCTGGGTTGCGTAGTGGCGCCCCCGCTCAACGTCGGCTCGCCCTCCTCTCCCTGCACTAGATTAAAGTGCAGCTTGTCTGGGAGTATAGGAGTGCACAAAGATGGTCTCTGCACTGCAGATACAAAAAATGGCCTTAACAGTTATTCCCATTATCAGTAGGACGGGGATGTTATATTTGCCTCTGCTGATCAGGCACCTTGCCTTAAAGGGGTGGTTCACTACTCAACATTAGTGGCCACATCGCTGTAAAACTCATAGGGAAGGCTTTTGTCAAATAGCTTGTGTAGTACATTCTGCCTCTGAGCGGTCCGCTCATCCCCATCAGGTGACCCATGGGGATCTGTGACCTCTGAGATCCGGTAATGTCGCGTCAACTTCCATTTGACCCAACATCACCAAGGTGGGCCCCAGTCGTTTTGAGTGACTGGGCTGTGGGCAGAATTTCACCACTGGCCACAGCCCAGCATATCGCATGCACTGTCTTCGCTGCAGAGCGCCGCAACCAGCAGTGATGCAGGGCTGTGATGAGCGGTGAAACTCTGTCCACAGCCCAGTCACTCAGCATGACTGAAGCCGGCCGCGCTGCTGTTGGGTTAACTGGAAGTTGACGTGACATTACCGGATCTCAGATGTCACAGAGCCTGAGGGTCACTTGATGGGGATGAGTGGACTGCAATAACGCCGCTCACAGGCAGAATGTGCTACAGAAGATATTTGACAAAATCCTTTTTCTATGAGATTTACAGCGGTGTGGCCACCCCTTTAAACACTGTTACTAACCTCTCCAGGTCCAGGTGTTGCATCCTCTGTCCACTATTCATCTGGTCACTGAGTTGACAAAGGAACCCAATGACAGGGCAGCTTAACACCACTCTAACTCAGCTCTGCTATTCTGTGGTTCAATTACTGCGCATTTAGTCTCCGCTGTGACAACTATGCTACATCATTGGGCCAGCTTTGCTAAATTACACCTCCATTCATAAACTGATGACACAGCTCTGCTTTCTCAGGCTTTTTTTTTTTGCTAGGTTAACTTTGCTACATCCCATTGCTAGCCCTGCTATAATAAACTTATATTGCCAACTCAGCTCTGCTACATCAGTTTCTCTTCGTTGAGTCAACTGTGCTACATCTCTGTCCCGGCTACGCTGCACTGAGCCACCATTGCTGGCTCAGCTGTTTCATCAGTTCCACCTTGCGGTGACAACTCTGCTGCATCAAGGGGGCCTATTCTGCTTTTTTGTGGATTAAAACGTTGCTAAATTTGTTGCCATTGTTCCAAGTCAGCTACTTTTTCTGTCATTGCTCCAGTTCCTAGAGTTGCCATTGTTACAGCGGTGCCACACTACCACTGCAGGTCCTAATCGATCACCTTGTGTCACCTGTCCATGCTGCGTTAGAACTACTCATTTGGACCAAAGGCATAAAGGATCCATCTCCTAGATTAGACTAAACAAATATTGTATAGAAATCTACAGATAAAATAAACCATTGTGGATGTTTAAAATGTAACGGAATTAAATGGAACAAAAAAAAACAATATTGTCTGTGCTCATAGCAGCAAGATACTGTCAAACTGTCACTTTCTAAATAAAATAGTATTGGCTGCCACAGGCTAAAACTGAATATGTGAGCATTGTGCTTCCTTGGTCACTCCTACATGGCCCTGGACGCTTAATTCATCCCAGTCCTTGCACCTTGACATCCATGTTTTCTACAGCACTTTGCAATTTTCCCAAAAGGAAATCTCTTGATATGGGACATAAAAACCGGCACTGACAGCCTGTCCTTGATAGTCTGAAGTCAGCTGACCACTATGTGCAGATCACCGCAGGTATATGTAGGCAACTTCACCTTACCAAAATGTCATCTGGTCGTCAATCCTGTTTAATGTTATGGATACCAACCTTGCCAACCAGAGCAATCTAGTTAAATCACATCAACCTTGGCTGAGCAGCAGTCGTTTCTGCAGCCAGGAGCCTTCTGGTGGATTATTTGTAGCTGTAAAATCGATAGCCTCTGCTGTCTGTGCTGTCAGTTACCTATACTAATAAATAATATGTTATTAGTTGATCTTCTATCATAAGAAACGTCCCTATTTAAAATGGAAATGTAATGCGGAACAGTGTGATTACCACTCTCCAGCGTGCGGCACGTAGGATCAGCGAGTACTCATTTTGTTTCTTTTTCTATTTTAGTTTACGCTCCTGAGGGCAGACTAGAACAAGAGCTGCTAGCCAAGGCTGGTTGTGCCGGTCTTCCTGATCGTTCAAAGCCAGGTGGTCTCAGTATTAGCGTAAGTGTAACTCAGGACTGGCATTCTGTGTTTTCCCCAAGGAAGTGCCCTGGGGACAGAAATCTAAAACCTAGGATTGTCTGAGCCCATACTATATAACTAGAGCCATCTGGTGATCCTATTAATTATACTGTGCTAGGAGACTGTCATTGGCACAGAGACAGGAGTATAGTTCATGCTCTGTGCTCCTCAAAAGGGTTAATACAACGAAGTCAGCCTCAAGTACCATTAACTAATCTGACTAAGCTGCAAATAATGGTGCTTAATGGAAGTGGTCTGTGCCGCTTTTTCTGAGTGCCTTATTACATAAAGAATGATGCGCTGTCTGTGCGTGAACAAATGTTCATTTTACGGTAATATTTATATATACACATATTCAGAAAAACTTTAAGGCAGGTTTGGAAAAAATGCAGGTAAGAATGCTTTGAAAAAATAGAAGCGGTAACAATTTATTTTCATCATTTAACAATATGCAAAAATGAGCAAAAAATAAATCTAAGTTACATCAATATTTGTTGTGACCACTCTGCCTTCAATACAGCATCAAATCACAAACTTGCTCACAGTTTTTGAAGGAACTAGGCAGGGAGGTTGTTCCAAACATCTGAGAGTACAAACCACAGATCTTCTGTGGATAGAGGTTTCCACAAAACATTTTGTCTCTTCATTTTATCACAACGTTGTCCTGCTGCAGAATATATTTGAAACCACAAATTTAAAGCCAATGAGATGTCGCCCTCCCTGTATTTCTCAACACTGAGGACACCATTAATATTGACCAAAACCCCATCTTTATTATTGAAATGCAGCCCCACTGTGGCTTACTATTGTCTGCAAACACTCATTATTGTACAATAGTCCAACCCTGGGGTGAAAAAACGGCGTTCTGTTATAGCCAAATATTTCACATTTTGACTCATGAGTCCAGGGTACCTGCTGCCATTTGTCTGCACTCCAATTCCTATTTTTTCCTGTATACACGTTGCCTTATTTCTATGTCAACAATGTTTTTTTCACCACAAATCTCCATGAAGACCACTTCTGGCCAGACTTCTCCAAGCAATACATAGGTGTTGTTGGATCCTAATACTTGCTGCCAGTTCTAAGCTGATTAGGCTGCTAGGCATTTTCAGATTTCGAATGAACTAAGCATGAGTTGTCTTTGATCTGCACTAAGCTTCCTTGGCCGACCACTCCATCTAGTCTTCAAGATTGCCCATTTTTTGGTGTCCTCAATGCTTCGAAATAGAAACAGATACTTGCCCATCATAATAAAGGAAGAATCTTAATGGGTTCAATTTTATTCTGCAGTAGAACAAAGACCCCAATATATGGAAGACTATGTGGGGCCCATAATATACTATATGGAAGACTATGTGGACTATATGGAGCCCAAAATAGTATATGGAGGACTTTGTGGGGCTCATAATACTATATGGAGGACTATGTGGGGCCCATAATACTATATGTAGGACTATGTGGAACCCATAATACTATATGGAGGACTGTGTGGAGTCCATAATACTGTATGAAAGACTAAGTGGGGCCCATAATACTATATAGGGCCCATAATCCTTTATGGAGGACTATGTGAGGCCCATAATACTATATGGAGGACTATGTGGGGCTCATAATACTATATGGAGGACTATGTGGAGCCCATAATACTATATGGAGGACTATGTGGGGCTCATAATACTATATGGAGGACTATGTGGGGCCCATAATACTATTCGGAGGACTATGTGGAGCCCATAATACTATATGTAGGACTATGTGGAACCCATACTACTATATGGAGGACTGTGTGGAGCCCATAATACTGTATGAAAGACTAAGTGGGGCCCATAATACTATATAGGGCCCATAATCCTTTATGGAGGACTATGTGAGGCCCATAATACTATATGGAGGACTATGTGGGGCTCATAATACTATATGGAGGACTATGTGGGGTCCATAATACTATATGGAGGACTATGTGGAGCCCATAATACTATATGAAGGACTATGTGAGGCTCATAATACTATATGAGAGACTAGGTGGGGCCCATAATACTAAATAGAGAACGATGTGGGGCCCATTATTCTGTATGGGAGACCATGGGGGGCCCATAATTCTGTATGGAGGGCTATGTGGAGCCCATTATTCTACATGGAGGGCTATGTGGGGCTCATTATTCTGTATAGAGGACTATGTGAGGCCCATTATTCTGTATGAGGGACTATGTGGGCCCATTATTCTGTATGAGAGATTATATGGGACCTATTATTCTGTATGGATGTCTATGTGGGGCCCATTATCCTGTATGGAGATCTATGTGGAGTCCATTATCCAGTATGGAGATCTATGTGGGGCCCATTATTCTGTATGCAGATCTATGTGGGGTCCATTATCCTGTATGGAGATCTATGTGAGGTCCATTATCCTGTATGGAGATCTATGTGGGGCCCACGACTAGGTTGGTCAGCGACTTTGTCCAAGTTTTTAATTTTGGACCTCTGTGTATTTCAGTTTGACGTCTATGGCTTGGAGTGTATACTAGCAAAAGCTCCCAACATACTGTATTTTTGAAGTGTGTCTGTAGGGTTCCATGACCAAACAGAAGCCAAAAGTGTGTCCCTTTTGGGCACCATCTTACGTGTATATGTTGACATGCCACAAAAAAAAAGTGTACAGTACAGTGGTAGACTACACTGTTCCATACAACGTTATTGAACAAAGTATATCACCATTATACATTTTTTACAAAGCAATCCCATTGAGGAACTACCCTGTTGTACGGGCTGGCCTCTCCTGGAGGTAAATATTATGGGATTTTACTGGCACATACTGTATGTCAAATAGAAGCTATTAGTAAGATCTGAACTGTTCTCTGTGGGACTGCCAGAGATAAAGATTAAATGGATCTTAATATATTAAGATTATGGCAACCTGATCCAGATTTTGGGTATAAGGTTGTCTTCTCTAATTGTAACCTAAGGATAACAGTCACCTATATGCCCTTTTCCTGGAACACACTGGGCGTGCATTACTCATTTATTAAAACAGTAAGATATAGCATGACTATACTGATTAAATGTCTCTGCTTGTGTGGGCATCTTTTGAACTTAGTGCATGATGAGATTTATTGCATTTAAACTGTCAGTGATCAGTATGAACCAGATGTATAGCAGCAATAACCTCAGTCCCAGTACACAGCAGGTGAAGTGCATATGTGAACCTTTTCTTTCAAATGTAGCAATGAAATATCCATCTGAAAAGAGGCCTTGTAGAAACTTCAAATACTCTCATGTCGCCAAAGTAGGTTTTATTTTGCTATTTTTGAAGAATGTTAGCTTATTCACAATGTGAAGACCAAAGCACAACAGATAATCTTTAAAGGGACTGTCAGTAGGATCAACCCTCCTAAGACATCTTTATGGACATGCAGGTCATAGAAAGCTGAAAATAATGAAACTTTCATATATGAGATACAATGTCTTATTCCAGGGAAGTCCACGTTTTTCTGAATATGTAAATGAGCTGTTAAGATCTATGGACCAAACACAGATTTCACTGTGAATCTGTCTCCTGAATTTATTTTGAAGGAAAGGGGCATTACTAGTGTGAGACATGTAATAACTGACAGTCTGCTTTCTTGATCTACATGTCTCACACTGGTAATTCCCGCTTTTATTTAACATAAGTTCTGGAGGCAGATTCTCAGGGAGATCTGTGTCCGGCCGATAGATTTTAACAGCTCATTAAGAAATATGTGGATTTGTCTGGAGGAAGACATCACAGATATCAAGGTATCATTTTATTTAACCTTTTATGACCTACATGCCCATGTAGATGGCTTAGGAGGGCTGATCCTACTGACAGATTCCCTTTAAGCTGATAAGTGATATATTTTCAAAAGACAACCATTAAAACCACCAATCAATAAGGTATTGCTACCCACATACACTCCTCAACACTGATTTTTCAAGAACAATAAAGAAAAGTCATGGAATAAGGGTACGCTCACACGAGCGTGAAAATCGGACGAGTGCAATGCGAGAAATTCTCGCATTGCACTCTGACCAATGTTAGGCAATGAGGTTGAGCTGTTGGTCAGCTTTTCTCGCATCCAGATTCTGGATGCGAGAAAAGCGGCAGCATTCTGCGTTTTGCTGCTACCGCCGTATCTCTCGCACCCATTCAAGTGAATGGATGCGAGAGATACATCGGACTGCACTCGGATGTTATCCCAGTGCAGTGCGATATACGCACAGGCTGACAGTGGAGGAGATGGGGGGGATTAACCCCTCCCTCTCCTCCGCAGCGCCCGCACTCAGCTTCACAGCTGTGACCCAATCGCAAGATTGGGTTACAGTCGCATGACACTCGTCTCAGGCTCGCAGCAGAGCCTGAGCTAGGGGGCAGTAGCATATCGCATCCGATGCTCTCGCATCGGATGCCATACGCTCGTGTGAGTCCAGCCTAATGGAAATAATAGGATCAATAGTCATTGTAATAATATACAAATTATAAAAAAAGTAACAAAATTTGAAAACGATCTCAATTTATTGTCGAATACAAGCACCATACACAGAAATACACACTTACAGTGCCTACAAGTAGTATTCAACCCCCTGCAGATTTTAGCAGGTTTGATAAGATGCAAATAAGTTAGAGCCTGCAAACCTCAAACAAGAGCAGGATTTATTAACAGATGCATAAATCTTACAAACCAACAAGTTATGTTGCTCAGTTAAATTTTAATAAATTTTCAACATAAAAGTGTGGGTCAATTATTATTCAACCCCTAGGTTTAATATTTTGTGGAATAACCCTTGTTTGCAATTACAGCTAATAATCGTCTTTTATAAGACCTGATCAGGCCGGCACAGGTCTCTGGAGTTATCTTGGCCCACTCCTCCATGCAGATCTTCTCCAAGTTATCTAGGTTCTTTGGGTGTCTCATGTGGACTTTAATCTTGAGCTCCTTCCACAAGTTTTCAATTGGGTTAAGGTCAGGAGACTGACTAGGCCACTGCAACACCTTGATTTTTTCCCTCTTGAACCAGGCCTTGGTTTTCTTGGCTGTCTGCTTTGGGTCGTTGTCTTGTTGGAAGATGAAATGATGACCCATCTTAAGATCCTTGATGGAGGAGCGGAGGTTCTTGGCCAAAATCTCCAGGTAGGCCGTGCTATCCATCTTCCCGTGGATGCGGACCAGATGGCCAGGCCCCTTGGCTGAGAAACAGCCCCACAGCATGATGCTGCCACCACCATGCTTGACTGTAGGGATGGTATTCTTGGGGTCGTATGCAGTGTCATCCAGACTCCAAACGTCACGTGTGTGGTTGGCACCAAAGATCTCGATCTTGGTCTCATCAGACCAGAGAACCTTGAACCAGTCTGTCTCAGAGTCCTCCAAGTAATCATGAGCAAACTGTAGACGAGCCTTGACATGACGCTTTGAAAGTAAAAGGTACCTTACGGGCTCGTCTGGAACGGAGACCATTGCGGTGGAGTACGTTACTTATGGTATTGACTGAAACCAATGTCCCCACTGCCATGAGATCTTCCCGGAGCTCCTTCCTTGTTGTCCTTGGGTTAGCCTTGACTCTTCGGACAAGCCTGGCCTCGGCACGGGTGGAAACTTTCAAAGGCTGTCCAGGCCGTGGAAGGCTAACAGTAGTTCCATAAGCCTTCCACTTCCGGATGATGCTCCTAACAGTGGAGACAGGTAGGCCCAACTCCTTGGAAAGGGTTTTGTACCCCTTGCCAGCCTTGTGACACCCCACGATCTTGTCTCTGATGGCCTTGGAATGCTCCTTTCTCTTTCCCATGTTGACCAAGTATGAGTGCTGTTCACAAGTTTGGGGAGGGTCTTAATTAGTCAGAAAAGGCTGGAAAGAGAGATAATTAATCCAAACATGTGAAGCTCATTGTTCTTTGTGCCTGAAATACTTCTTAATACTTTAGGGGAACCAAACAGAATTCTTGTGGATTGAGGGGTTGAATAATAAATGACCCTCTGAATAAACTTTTCACAATTTAAAAAAAAAAATAAAAAAAGAAATAACATTCTTTTTTGCTGCAGTGCATTTCACACTTCCAGGCTGATCTACAGTCCAAATGTCACAATGCCAAGTTAATTCCGAATGTGTAAACCTGCTAAATCTGCAGGGGGTTGAATACTACTTGTAGGCACTGTAAATGCCTTGGCCTGATATCAATGAGGTATATTGGTTGTCTGAGAAATGTTTTGCACGCGCAATGCACTTGGGCACACAAATCCTCAAGATACACTGTTGGCAGCTCTCTTTGCATTTGCAGACCAATGATGTTCCAGATGTGCTCAAATGGAAGACAAGTCTGAAGACGCTGCAGGCCATGGTAGTATGTTTCAGCTATAGAGGCTGCTCACAGTAACATGAGCAACATGCTGCCTGGTGTTGTTGTATTGAAAAATGGCTGCTAGAACACTTTAGATAATTGGCTATACCATTGGTTCCATGACCAAGTCAATGTAAATCGGAGTTGTTAGTTTACCTGGAATGAGGGCTAGAGGGCTTTAGCTATCAAACCTTATATCACCTCTCTATAATAGCAAGAGTAGGACCGGTGTGATGTTCTCTCATGAAGGCCTCTTCATGATGTTGCCCTCATGGTCTTTAAACCAATCTCAGGGGGTCATTGCTTCCAAGCCAAAAGTGGGACTCATCACTGAAGAGGATAGACCTCCATTCCAGCCTCCACTGCTAAGCACCTAGTCTTTGAGAGTGTTGGTGTGAGATCAATGGTAAACCTGTGGTTGGATGTCTGGCTCGTAGTCCAATGTTGTGCAAACGCCTTCTAGTGGTTTGCGTAGACAATATTTTATGCCTTATGTGACGTCTAATTTCATATACAGTACAGAATAGATCACTACGCTCCATTTTTCTAATCTCACGATCCATCCGTGCAGAGGTTCATCTCTGTGCACCTATTGTTGTCATTCCAGTTTGTCGGTATTCTCCGAGCCACTGGGACATGCAATGCTGAACAGTGCTGACATCTCTGCCTACTTGTGCTGCGATCTGCCAGAGTGAGAACCTAAGGTGTGCTAGTTCAAGGATTCTGTCCCTCTCAGTTTGTGACAGGTGGTGACAAATGGCAGATCAATGAAATTGAGACATCTCACAATTATCCCACAAGACTTGATCTGAGAGGTTTCATGTGGCTATAAAAATGTGCTTTCAATTTCGGCCTTTATGCCCCTCCCACATGCCACAAATTGGAGCTAGGTGCGTGAAAATGTGATAATTTGCAGATCTTAGCGACACCTGCTACTTCCATGATGTGCATAACCTTTCAGCTTCTCCTTGGTGTTGCAATTCCAGCGTTGAGGATTGTTCACAATCACTGTCTGACAGCCATGTTCCTGACATCCCATCAATATACAGTGCCTTGCAAAAGTACTCGGCCCCTTTGAATTTTTCAACCTTTTCCCACATTTCAGGCTTCAAACATAAAGATAAAAAATTTTAATTTTATGGTGAAGAATTAACAACAAGTGGGACACAATTGAGAAGTTGAACGAAATTTATTGCTTATTTTAAACTTTTATAAAAAATAATAAACTGAAAATTGGGGCATGCAATATTATTCGGCCCCTTTAAGTTAATACTTTGTAGCGCCACCTTTTGCTGCAATTACAGCTGCAAGTCACTTGGGGTATGTGTCTATCAGTTTTGCACATCGAGAGACTGAAATCCTTGCCCATTCTTCCTTTGCAAATAGCTCGAGCTGAGTGAGGTTGGATGGAGAGCGTTTGTGAACAGCAGTTTTCAGGTCTTTACACAGATTCTCAATTGGATTCAGGTCTGAACTTTGACTTGGCCATTCTAACACATGGATATGTTCAGCGGCGGACTACCTGGAGTACCTGGGGCCCACCAGGAAAAATCAATCTTGGGGCCCACCAGCACCATGCAGTTACCGTACTGTATATAGCAGGGGTGGGATTCAAATTTTTAACAGGTTATCTGTAAACCCCGCCCATTTGAAAACCACACCCATTCTGTAACCACACCCATTCGGTTAGCCACACCCATTTTCACGCAATTTCCTCAACCAAAAAATACAAGTAATTTAAAGTAAAATCTCCTTCCACTTCCTCTCATGTCCAGCATCAGTTGTTCCAGTCACTGTCAGTCATATTGTATTAAATGATTTTTCTACAGTTTAAAAATTATTACTAAAGGAGCCCTGCTAAAATGGGAACGGACGACCTTTCCCATACAGATCTCATTCCATTATGGCCTCTTTCCCCCTACAGATCCCATCCCATTATGGCCTCTTTTCCCCTGCAGATCTCATCCCATTATGGCCTCTTTCCCTTGCAGATCCCTTCCCATTATGGCCTCTTTACCCTGCAGATCCCATCCCATTATGACCTCTTTCCCCAGCAGGTCCCATCCCATTATGGCCTCTTTCCCCAGCAGATCACATCCCATGTGCTCCTTTTCCCATATAGCTCCCATCTTATGTGGCCCCTCTCCCCATATAGCTGCCATCTTAAAGCGGCTCCTCTCCCCATATAGCCACATATAGCTGCCATCTTAATGCGGCTCCTCTCCCCATATAGCCACATATAGCTGCCATCTTATGTGGCCCCTCTCCCCATATAGCCACATATAGCTGCCATCTTAATGTGGCCCCTCTCTCCATATAGCCACATATAGCTGCCATCTTATTGTGGCCCCTCTCCTCATATAGCCACATATAGCTTCCATCTTATATGGCCTCTTCCCATAGTCACATATAGCTGCCATCTTATGTGGCCCCTCTCCCCATATAGCCACATATAGCTGCCATCTTAATGTGGCCCCTCTCCCCATATAGCCACATATAGCTGCCATCTTAATGTGGCCCCTCTCCCCATATAGCCACATATAGCTCCCATCATATGTAGCCTCTCCCCATATAGCCACATATAGCTGCAATCTTAATGTTGCCCCTCTCCCCATATAGCCACATATAGCTGCCATCTTATTGTGGCCCCTCTCCCCATATAGCCACATATAGCTCCCATCTTATATGGCCTCTCCCCATAGTCACATATAGCTGCCATCTTAATGTGGCCCCTCTCCCCATATAGCCACATATAGCTGCCATCTTAATGTGGCCCCTCTCCACATATAGCCACATATAGCTCCCATCTTATGTGGAGATCTCCCTGCATCTTCAGGTCACTGAGCGCTTATCTGCTCCAAGCACCGGTGGCCTCTCCTCTATCTTCCGTCCTCCTCCGCAGCTCTCTGCACACTAAGGGTATGTGCGCACCAGGTGTTTTTTGTGCATTTTTGGCCGCAGAAAAACACACAAAAATGCACCCGCGGTAAAAACGCAATGCGTTTTTACGTTTTTGGCTGCGTTTTTGCTCACTGCTTTTTTATGCGTTTTTTATCAGTGAACAATGCCAATAAAGATTGTTGAAAAAAAGATCTGATGTCATTTCCTTCTTCAATATGTTCTTCATTCTCCACTAGTGTATGCAGGAGAGCCGACAGCTGCAGAACTACAAGGCTCAGCATGCCCCATCCAGGACTGTATGCAGAAGTTTTTTGCCCTCCAAAAAAATTACGTGGGCTTCGCCATATTTTTGTATGCTAGCCAGGTACAGCAGGCAGCTATGGGCTGCCCCAACCCCCAGCTGCCTATTTGTACCCGACTGTGAACCAAAAATATAGGGAAGCCCTTTTTTTTATTTCATGAATTTCATTAAATAATTAAAAAAAAAAATGACGTGGGCTTCGCCATATTTTTGAGTCCAGCCAGGTACAACTAGGCAGCTGGGGATTGGAATCCGCAGTGCAGGGTGCCCAAGCTTTCTGGGCACCCCCTCTGCGAATTGCAGTCCGCAGCCACCCCAGAAAATGGCGCTTTCATAGAAGCGCCATCTTCTGGCGCTGTATCCAACTCTTCCAGCTGCCCTGATGTCAGGTGGCTTGCTGGGTAATAATGGGGTTAGAGCTAGCTGTATATTATCAGCTGGCCCTAAGCCCGAAATTCATGGTGTCACGCCAATATTAGACATGGCCACCATGAATTTCTAGTAAAGATAAAAAAAAAAAAAAAACACAACACACCGAAAGATATTTTTATTAGAAATAAAACACAACACAATTAGTGACTCAATCTTTATTGAAATAAAGAACCCCCCTCCGCAGTAATCCTGGGTCAGGGTCCCGCGCCGTCCAATCCAGATCCAATATCATCTGATCGTTTCCTGGAAGGCAGAGCGATCAGATGATTTGTCAGGATCAAGGATGTGAATTCCATGACACAGCAGCTGATTGTATAAAAGCCAATTATACAATCAGCTGATGCATCAGTGCAAGAAAAAAAAGGAAAAAAACCCACACACTTCTGTGCAGACTCCTGTCAGACCGATCAATGCAGGACCCGGCGGTAATCAGCTGATAAAGTCTCCTGACGGCATCAGCTGATAGTTTAGCCGGCCGGGTAGTAAAAAGCCGGCGTCACCGTTGTCACTATCACTGTCAGCTGATTCCGTCAGGTGACTGCATCAGGTGATCAGCGCCAGGTCCTGCAGCTATTGGAGGTGTCCCGGCCGTCTGCACACAGCCGGAGCCGCGGTACCAGGAGCGGACATGGCACCGGGAGGCTGCAGACAGGTGAGTATGAGGGGCCCCTGCTCACTCCCCGGGACCCCGCACCCCCCCCTCCGGGGCCCCCGTACACCCTTCCTGGGCCCCTGTACCCCCACCCCGGGGCCCCTGCTCGCTCTCCGGGCCCCCGCACCCCCCCCGGGCCCCTGCTCGCTCTCCGTGCCCCCGCACTCCCCCTCCGGGGCCCCCGTACACCCTTCCTGGGCCCCTGCACCCCCCCGGGGGCCCTGCTTGCTCTCCGGGCCCCCGCACCCCCCGCTGGGGCCCCTGCTTGCTTCCCGGGCCCCCGCACCCTCCCCCGGGGCCCCCGCCTTCTATACTCACATGCTGCTGCAGCCAGTGGGGTGACGCCGGTCCGTCCTCCACAGCGCGATGCTGCCAGCACCTGCACAGGAAAGAAGCAGTCATCGCTCTGAGACTGCCTCCTCCTGCAGTGTCGCTGGCTGCGCAGATGAGTCAGAGCTGCACGGCACTTACAGTGACAGCAGGGAGAGCGGGGAGATCGCTCTCCCTGCTTGCTGCTCCAGAGGGAATGGGATTGTCACTAATCATATTGGCAATGTGCCGATATGATTAGTGAAATTACCGGCCAGGGGGGGGCCTCTCACACACATCCATAGGGGCCCAGGGGGGGTAGGGGGGCGGGGCCTAGGGGGCGTGGCCATCAATAGCAGGGGCCCACCGGGGGTTCTCCTGACCTCCTGGTGGGCCAGTCCGCCCCTGGATATGTTTATTTGTGAACCATTACATTGTAGATTTTGCTTTATGTTTTGGATCATTGTCTTGTTGAAAGCAAATCTCCGTCCCAGTTTCAGGTCTTTTGCAGACTCCAACAAGTTTTCTTCAAGAATGGTCCTGTATTTGGCTCCATCCATCTTTTCATCAATTTTAACCATCTTCCCTGTCCCTGCTGAAGAACAGCAGGCCCAAACCATGATGCTGCCACCACCATGTTTGACAGTGTGGATGGTGTGTTCAGAGAGATAAGCTGTGTTGTTTTTAAGCCAAAACATATCGTTTGGCATTGTGCCCAAATAGTTTGATTTTGGTTTCATCTGACCAGAGCACCTTCTTCCACATGTTTGGTGTGTCTCCCAGGTGGCTTGTGGCAAACGTTAAACAACATTTTTTATGGATATCTTTGAGAAATTGCTTTCTTCTTGCCACTCTTCCATAAAGGCCAGATTTGTGCAGTATACGACTGATTGTTGTTCTATGGACAGACTCTGCCACCTCAGTTGTAGATCTCTACAGTTCATCCAGAGTGATCATGGGCCTCTTGGCTGCATCTCTGATCAGTCTTCTCCTTGTTTGAGATGAAAGTTTGGATGGCCGACCAGGTCTTGGTAGATTTGTAGTGGTATGATACTCCTTCCATTTCAATATGATCTCTTGCACAGTGCTTCTTGGGATGTTTAAAGTTGTGGAAATCTTTTTGTAACCAAATCCAACTTTAAACTTCTCCACAACAGTATCACGGACCTGCCTGTTGTGTTCCTTGGTCTTCATGATGCTATCTGTGCTTTAAACAGAACACTGAAACTATCACAGAGCTGGTGCATTTATACAGAGACTTTATTACACACAGGTGGATTATATTTATCATCATCAGTCATTTAGGGTTAGATCATTGGATCATTCAGAGATCCTCAATGAACATCTGGAGTGAGTTTGCTGCACTGAAAGTAAAGGGGATGAATAATATTGCACGCCCCACTTTTCAGTTTATTTTTTTTTACAAAAGTTTAATAAGCAATAAATTTCGTTCAACTTCACAATTGTGTTCCACTTGTTGTTAATTCTTCACCATAACATTAACATTTTTATCTTCATCTTTGAAGCCTGAAATGTGGGAAAAGGTTGAAAAATTCAAGGGGGCCGAATACTTTCACAAGGCATTGTACTTGCTCAGTCAGTCTTAGGCAGGCTTTGCACGTTGCGACATCGCAAGCCGATGCTGCGATGTCGCACGCGATAGTCCCCGCCCCCGTCGCAGGTACGATATCTTGTGATAGCTGGCGTAGCGAAAATTATCGCTACGCCAGCTTCACACGCACTCACCTGCCCTGCAACCGTCGCTCTGGCCGGCGACCCGCCTCCTTCCTAAGGGGGCGGGTCGTGCGGCGTCATAGCGACGTCACACGTCAGGCGGCCAATAGCGGCGGAGGGGCGGAGATGAGCGGGACGTAAACATCCCGCCCACTTCCTTCCTTCCGTATAGCCGCCGGCGGCAGGTAAGGAGATGTTCCTCGCTCCTGCGGCTTCACACACAGCGATGTGTGCTGCCGCAGGAACGAGGAACAGCATCGTACCTGTCGCGGCACCGGCATTATGGAAATGTCGGAGCCTGCACCGATGATACGATAACGACGCTTTTGCGCTCGTTTATCGTATCATCTAGGATTTACACACTACGACATCGCAAGTGACGCCGGATGTGCGTCACTTTCGATTTGACCCCACCGACATCGCACCTGCGATGTCGTAGTGTGCAAAGCCGCCCTTAGGCAAAGTTGTAGTTCTCTTTGGAGAACAATCAAAGCATTGTTCAATTATATTTATTGATCAGCACTAGCACACAGTAAGACCCCTCAATTTAGCATTTGTCTTCACACATCCATAAAGGAATTTATAATTTAGGATCAAAATCACTTTGCCCACAGCTCAGTAGCTATGATATGAACACCTGCATTATCCACATAGGAAATTATCTCCATATTTACACTTTGGAAGCAACGCTTCAACAATAATGACCATCTGCGTTCTAAAACTATCCAACATATCTGATAACTGTTTTGACAAATAATCCGATCCCTGGCCAACTTTAGTTGCAGAGGATAAGTGTTAACCAGCTTCAGATATGGGCAGTGTCCTTGGAGATCAGCCATATACACGCATTCCTTGCTCATTACTCTCCCTAAAACTAGCTATACACAAAATAATGTAAAAGTAATTCACTAGGAAAACTGCAATTGCTGTAAACCCTCGTCCATCTTTGCTGTATCATGGAAATTCACCTTTAATGGGGAGTTCCCCTATCCCAACCCCTTTTTATTTAAAACGAAGTAAATTCACAAACATTAATATTTACACATCTACTACTGTTTTGTTTCTACAACTCCTATGTGGAATGTATCTCTATGGTGATAGACTATAAACCTTGTATAGCCTGATCTTGCAGTCATGTTTGTCCCCTACTTATTGCTAATCCATCAAACATACAGTATATGCAGTATATTAGTAAAAGTATGGAACAAACGGAAGGAAATGTGACTTCAGAATCAGATCAGGATTTATTTATAGTCTGGTAATATGTGAACACAGGTCTACATTACACCTGTAGTGGCAATATGTGTTTAAAGAGAACTTCACATTATGTATATTATAATGAAGGTATGGCCATTATGGAGCTGTTATACTGATTCAATAGATACCAACATTGAAGAAATCTACAGCCTGGTTGTTGTCTAATCATCATTAGAAGTTTCAGTTTCCTAAGCTCTGGTACATCGGGACAGGACTGTGGGGCGGGACTATGGCTAGGATCTTCAGCTCTAGCTGTACCCCAGCCCCTCTGATGTCTGTATCTTCTTCTTAATTTAAATGTCTCGTCGGTGCCGCCTTAATCACGGACAGTGCTTGGCAGATTGACTTCCTGGTGGTATTCAGTAAAATGGCGTTGTGTGAAGGTTAAGATCTTCGCTTGTCATTGAGCTGAGCTCTAAATCTGTGCCATTTTCTGCCGGGAGATCAATCTGCACAATCGCTGCCCGTGCCTAGGACGTCGCCAGCGCAAAATTTACAACAGGGAAAAGATACAGACAGCAGAGGTAGTAGAGGGGCCAGGGCAGAGACAAAGACCCTACCCACCACAATGCACTAAAAGCTTAGGAAACCAAAGCTTCTAATGATTTAACAACAACCAGGCTGTGGATTCTTTATTGAAGGTATATAATGAATCAGTAGAACAGTGCCATAATACACATACTTTTATTATAACATGCATAATCCTAATGACAGGTTCTCTTTAATTAAAAGGGCTGTCCATTTTTTTTTCTTTAAATAAGCCAATACTATGAATGCTTTACAATAACAAAATAAGCAATCATTACAATATCTATTGAACTCTGTCGCTTCATTGTCAACTTTCCATTACTTCCTTGTATGCAGGGATAAAGTGATGACATCACATCTACAACACACATCACTGCAGCCAATCACTGGGCACAGTGTAGATGCTGAGTGAGCTCACACATGGCACAAGATTGCAGAGACCAATGATTGGTTGCGGTGGTCATTGTTGTAGAGGCGTCACCGCTGCAGCCTGCCCTGTCAACAAAAACTGTCAAGAAGCAGTGGAGCGGAAAAGTCTTCACTAGGTAAGCAGTGATTGCCCCTTTTTTGAGTGAAGACTATTTGCTTAGTTCACTTTTACAATTTTTGATCCATAGGAACAATAAACAAATAGCTGGATATTGGGGAGGATGAGTGGAAGTAAAAAAGCTTGTCCATTTCACCCACCAGGCTGGTGAGAACAGAAAAGTCCACCAAAAAAAGGCCATCTGCAGCACTAGCGTTTCCTCCTTTAGAATTTTGTTGTCCAATTTGAAAAAAGCCAGAACTGTTCACTAAAGAGAGCAAAAAATTGTTCAGAAATACTAGAAAAGCCATCATATTGACCTGTGCGTCAGTAATAATAGGCTACAGTCAATGACTCATTCAGGAAACAATGCCTCCGGTCAAAAGCAGTGGAAGCAATTGTATACTGTATATGAAAGCAACAAAGCAGAAATGGAATGGACAGTCTCATCCAGCAGGTCAAGTTCATTACCAATGATGATCTTTCATATGCAGGTGGAAATACATAAGCTGTTTGTGGGAGCATGGAGACACTATTCTAAATCAGGGCATTCCTATTCTGTGGGGGGTTTTTGCACAGAAGTGATACATTTATAAGATTCACCTAGCGACCTTTGACCTCCAGCAACCACAATTTCCCATGTTGATATATATTTTTTTCTCTTAATGTGTTGATGTGTGACACCAGAAAGACAGCACATGGCCAAGGAATCAATGACAGGCTGTTGTGACATCATGTCCTAATGATGTTACAGCTCTATTAACCGCTGGAATGAAGCAGAATGCACCCGCTGTGTGCTCTGGGTTAGTTTTTCTGCCAAGGTTGTTCTAGGCAATTCAGCATACACCCCCAGGGAAAAGACTTAAAATGGGAGAGCGCTCCCATGGATTAAACCTCTGAATTGGTAATTCACTAACCTAAAATCAATTCCATTCCTGAATGAACCATTGTTATTTATTCAGCCAGAGGTTTGACTCCAGGACACAGATCAATGGAAAAAGAAGGCAACCATTTTTGCACTACAAATACTCATTAAGTCCAACAGTGTCATATATTAAGAAAAGAAAACTTTAGGTTTGGTTTTATAACTCTCAACATATTAAAATCGTATTCAGTAGGTTTAGTTCAACAGGACTAAATCCATAAAGGTATCCTGGATTATAGATGTCTGAAGGTCATTTTGGAAAAGGCCTTACCAAGGATGGAAGCAAGGCATATTATATATTATTTAGAAGTTCTATATCTTTAGAGAGAATAGTGTGTGCAACTAGACAACGCTCCAAACTGGGTTTTTTTTGCTGGTCCTGTCAAATATCCCTATAATTTGAAGTTCCATGCTAGAAATATGCGCTGGATTGACAGACGTTCTGGATTACTGAATGCTATATTCATGCAACTTCTGTATAAATTTAAACTGCTTTACACTGAAAGATGTCAACCTGTCTCCTCCCTAGATCTGTGACCTAGTCTCCCGGTATTTACCTGCATGTAACCTTCGATCCTCACAAGATCTCCTTCTCTACTCCCCTCTCATCTCCTCTTCCCACCATCGCATCCAAGATTTCTCCCGTGCCTCCCCCATACTCTGGAATGCTCTGCCACAACACATCAGACTCTTGCCTACCTTGACAAGCTTCAAAAGGAACCTGAAGACCCACCTCTTCCGACAAGCCTACAACCTGCCGTAACCCTCAGTCTGATATAGCGTCGCACAACCAGCTCTACCCTAACCTACTGTATCCTCACCTATCCCTTGTAGACTGTGAGCCCTCGCGGGCAGGGACCTCTATCCTCCTTTGCCTGTCTGTGCCTTGTATTGTTTATGATTATTGTACTTGTCCCTATTATGTATACCCCCTCACATGTAAAGCGCCATGGAATTGATGGCGCTATAATAATAAATAATAATAATTTTTAAGAACACTTGTCACGATTGTTGCATGGCTATTTTACAGTGTGGAACAGACTTCCAATAACCCGATCAACAAGCAAAATGTTCGACCATCGGGTGAAATTATATATTGCGCAGAGAAAAAAACATCACTCAGCAGCACATTGTCATGTGCAAACAGGACTCACTGCCAAAAACTATGGCAGCCTATGTGCATTGAGGAATCTGTCACAGATCTACTACAGATTGGTCACTGCACATCGTAGTCTTACCACGATCGATGGTCATATTGTGCCACCGATCAGTCCATGTAAACGAAACAGACCCTTTCAGTTCTTAGCCATAAAGCTTAAATGAGCTTGGATAGAATAATACTGTCCAAATAAATTATTCCGCTAGTAGTCTACATTTCCTAACCTTGACTATAATGTGACCAGTAATCTGCCTACTGTAGTCAACAACAGTTTGGTTACTCAAAATCATTGGCCACCAGAAATACTGCAGTGGGGTAGTTTGCAGTGGGTCGAAAAGTCGAGGCCTCACAGTATATTATCCAGAGTGAAATTACTCATCTTGCTGACTATAATAGTGTCTGAGCTTAGAAGTGATGGTCTTATAGTGATTGTTGGTCTCATGACAGACAAGCCTTTTCAGACTGGAACCACTGCAACAAACAACTGATTTTGCCAGGGGACACAATGGTTAGCCAGATATCTTTGCAGTTTCTAACTGGGAAATGTAGTATTAACATGGTAGCCACTTAGGTGATTTAGGGTTGTCTCAAGCTGGTCAGCAAAGAAAGCAAGTATAGCTTACGGATGAAGTCCTCCTGAGCAGGAAAATTCCCGCTTATGACATCCATACAGGACTTATCGTCAGGGGTTTTCTTCTAGATATTTTAGCATGACCTCTGACAGTCCACATGCATTTAGAGAATTCATAAAGATATTGAAAAATGTACTAGACGTACATATGCCCTACCGTCTCATCAATCTCTGATGTAATTGCGTGGGCTTTGAGAAGAATCCGTGCTACTACCGTACAAGCGACTTCTTGTGAATTGAAGAGTTATTGGTGAGAACAGAAACCCCATTCTAGAGCTTTCTTGGGGGTCCTAACCGTAGGACTATGTTGGTTGCATGCACTTTGTCCATAAGTGTTTTCGGGCACTTAAAGGCAAGTAGGCAGCAAACAGCTTGGAAAGAAAACAGATTGCATTTATGGTATGTCAATTAATTAGCAACAACACATGTAGGAAACGTCTTCAGATATGATTTCTTTATGCTGTTTGGTTATTTTTAGCCTATGGTGTTGTTAGGACTTCAGGAGCATCTGTTGGGGAAGCACCAAGGAGATACAAGACGTTACTATAGTGTGAGGTATGGTACGCAGGATAGATTTCTCATTTAACAGCACTGGAGCTCCACAACATTAATTCAGGAACCCACTGTAGGCTACGTTAATGGAAATATTCACCATATGTGCTATAGGTATTCTATATATAAAAGACAGTTGTGTACAGAGTACAAGTGCATCTACTGCAAGGTTAAAAAGCGCAGTGGTAGAGCAGATGCAAAGAAGCTGGCAGATGTACAAATGAGGTCTGCCTTGGAGCTGGAGAACAAGTGACTAATACGCATTTCTAAAATAATCAGTTTCCTCTTCATTTACATTTTCTTCCCCCTCAATTCCCCACTCAAACAGGCCCACATAGAATTACACCTTCCAGCTACCTATATTTTTCCCTCAACAGCAAATGCATGGTTTCATTCCCATCATCCAGGCTCATGAAACACACCATTGCTTTAAGAGACACCGCAGATGCATTGTGGAATAACACACATCCTTCAGCTTTTATAAATCTTCCCTCTGTGCATCACAAATGTCCCCGCCTGTCCCGGTCTGAGCAATTGTGTTATAAATATTTAAAGATAGGAAAAGTAGAAACGTGGTGAAGCAGGACACTCCCTCCGTTTAGGTACAAGGACATGACTTTGGGGGTGGGGGCTCTAATTGCGTGACACCTCCATGGATCCCAGACATCACCTTTATACTTAACGCGTTAGCTATCCCACACATTAAGCAAGTGTTTTAGCTTAGTATATAGTATAATAGATCATTTGCTGTGCCATCTCTAACGTGAGAGAATGGAGTTTTTCTTTTCCAATAAATGTAACTGCTGAAAAATGTGACTTGTGTGAAATTCCATGCAAACAGTCCAAAGAAAGGTAAAATTACAAATCTGTCAGCAAATGAAAGTTTCACATTGTCAAATAACATATGACAATGTTATTTCATATACTGGTAG
Organism: Anomaloglossus baeobatrachus; assembly: GCF_048569485.1. Lineage (NCBI taxonomy): Eukaryota > Metazoa > Chordata > Amphibia > Anura > Aromobatidae > Anomaloglossus > Anomaloglossus baeobatrachus. The sequence continues at coordinate 178,867,955 of NC_134354.1, read as the reverse complement.
TCCCCGTGTTTGTGTCTCAGAATAATGTGACGCAGGCAGTTGGAGTTTATTAAAGGGGGTGTTTGGTTTAAACTGTTATGATTCCTTAGAGATGCACAACAATACTTAGCTTTGCTGAATCCAGTACTGCCTATCAATTGGTCTTTGTTAATAGGCTGCAGTGGTGACATCACGTCAACAGCACATGTGACCACTGCAGCCAATCAATGGGCTTAGCAACTCTTCTGTTTCACAAGTCCGCATTGGAGAAAAGGGTGCAGCATCTTTTTCTCTCCTTATGAGTAATGTTGGGCGGGTATAAGTGGGAGGCATCTGATTGTCTCAGAGAACTCAGTACATCCTGGGGATGCACATTCAGCTGAAGTGTATTGATGCTCAGAGACCTGTCGGGTCCCTGCACTGCAATACATGCTTCCGGCCAATCACAGGCCGGCAGCTGACGTCAGTGTGCAAGTCACTGGGAGCGCATGGCTGTGACCTCAAGCGCCATGGCATACACCCCAATGTAAGCTGACAGCTCCTTTGCCGGCTGTAGAAGAGGATGCTGCGCAGTGGTGGAGCAAAGGAAGATGAGTAGAATGGAGGTTGTTTTTAATACATTAAAGAACAGTGGCAGAACAGGGGACATATATACCAGGAAAGGGCACAGGATGGGGGACATATTTACCAGGATGGGGGACACATATTCCAGGATGGGGGACATATATACCTGTAAGAGTCCAGGATAGGAGACATACATAGCTGGAAGGGGCCCAGGAAGGGGGACATATTTATCAAGATAAGGAGTAAAGACACTCGGAAGGGGCCCAGGATGTGGAACATTACTACATAATGGCCACACATATTTTTATAGGAATTAGATCAACAAAGGCCCATATATCTGACCAACATGCACTGAGGGGGACGTCAGATCCAAACCAGGAACGGGGCTTGTTAAACTCTAGTTACGCCACTGCTTACATCACTCCAGGAAGACACTATTTCCTGCATGGAGGAAGAAAAATGTGAAATTGGACAATCAATTCAGATAGAAATCAGTATACCTTACATTATGCACTGCAAATATCTAGTGTTTTGCTAGGTGCGGGGAAGTACCAAGCGCACGGCGAAAGGGAAACCCTGTGTCTAGGGAAAGGGAAGATGGTTCCCCCTGGCCGAACTTACTGCTGGTCCCTGGGGTCCTTCACCACCCTAGATAGATTCCGCACCTATAGGCCGAGCCAGATTACTGACCCTAGGTATCCCTAGTACTGGGCCCTAAATAGGGACCGAATGGAATGAGCTGTTCATCAACTCCACTGAACAACTATAGAAGACACAAGGGGGCACACAGGGGTAAAGCATGAACTACTTATCAGTAGATGACTCAAGTAGAAGTTCTGCAGAGTTTTCAGCAACGATACCACAGAGGAGTACAAGCCATCTGCTTGCAACTAAGGCTTGAAGGAACTGAAAAATATCACCCACACTAGTCCAAAGAAGGAAAGGGTATTTAAACACCAAGAGAATATTGATAATCAACAGCTGGGTGGAAGGTGAGCTCCTGATGGGTCCAAAAGGGAAAGAGATGAATCCAACAGGAACGCTACCTATACTAAAGAATATGGACAGCAAGAACAATGGAAAGTCAGGGAGCATTCTGCGCAGCCAGAGGCTGTGACCTTCAATGGCCAGAAACCACATGACTGTATGTCACACGCGACACAGTCGTGACATCTGGTGGTGTTCAGCCATATACTCCTTGAGAGTAGAAATTATGGCAGCACTTACCAGTAAAGGAAATATAAATTCTTTATTCCATATAGTTTAGAAACAGCATTGAGTACATAGATACATTAGACAACAGTTGTTTTACACCAGCAGGAGACCAGGCAGAAGCGCCTAGCTGGAGTGAAACAGCAGTTGTCCATATGTATCCATGTACACCACGTTGTTTTGAAACTATACGGAATAAAGAATTTACATTTTATTGACCGGTGAGTTCCACAATATTTTTTGCTCTCAAGAAGTGTCTAAAACGTGCATAAAGAGAATAAGACGCGTCAATGCTTTAGAAAGTTTCACCCGTAAAACACATCAAAATCCCCACCAGTTCCCTCATATATTACTGTTGCGCACATCTCTCCTTTTATGTATTATGGGACAACCCTAGGAACATCAAAGGCTCCATAGCTGCTCTCCGAAGCATTTTTAGCAGCTGCTAATGCAGAGGGCTTGCTGCATTATGCTGATGGTCATCACAACAGATTATCTACTCTCTCTGCTGACAGAATACAGACGCCATAAACAAAATTTGATTTCTCTTTGGCCGCTCTCTTTTCTGAGAAGAATCGCTCCTGAATGTAAAGAGATTTATTTTGGGAAAAGACAGATATAAGAGAATTACTAATGATGATGATGATAATGCAATTCCCTTCTTACCAGAGAATCTTTGGCTAAAATCACTTCAAATATTTTCCACTGTATAGGGTCAAGGTCTGCTTTTTTTAAAGAGCCCATCAGAACAGTGTGTCATGGTAGAGAAAAGCCATCATTTTTAGGGTGAGACTTTTATACTCCTCGTACACCTTGCAATATCATTTTCGGTTTCAGCCACGCGTTCTACAGTATTTGGTCAGCATTAATAGAGAGCCTTGCCACTAGCAATTACAGTATACCAACTGCTGCCAACTGTTAAAAGACCAATTAAAAGCTATTTCAGTTTGGTCTACAAGACCCTGGGTTCTCAGTATGCGCAATTAGCAGTACACTAACACAAATATGACCACAATGAAACAAAATAATTTAGGGGTCTTGAAAAAAAAAAAAAAGGCACCTGTGATTCGAAATCGCACAGGCAATGTGAAATGAATCAAGCTGAAAAGAAAGCTCAAAGGCAAGGAAGGAAAGTTATAACCCAGAGGCTTCCGGCGGGAGCGCACATAGATTAGCTATTCCGAGATCTGTTCAGTGGGAGGATTAAAGAGACGCTTTCAAAAAAATGGATTGCATGATTAACTCTATTGTTGCCGGACGAAAATACTTCACAATTATAGTTTCAATATGATGGAAATGAATTGTGAAATGACTACAATAATGTGGTGCAGAATATAAAAAGGGAATACCGGAGACCGCACAACATAGATTCCCAGAATAGACTATCTATGCTGAATGTAAATGAAATAGAATATAATAGTCAGCTCTTGTGAAGGCTCCAGATATTGATATATATGCGATTCATTTGTTACTCATTGAGTTGATTGATATCTATGTAATATTACATTTTGCACTCACATTGACCACATACTAAAATATAGTGTAAAGCAGATCACACATATGTATTGTCAGCCAAGAGATCTTAGGCTGACAATTATCACTGACTGTTTCCCCATTAGCATGTGTTTGGTTTGATCTAACACGCATGTTGAGGTCTATAGGGACCAAAGGGGGCGAGTAGCTGCCAGATATCTCCAGTGCCACGTATCCCCAGGGAAAACAATAGAACGCGCCTGGAAACAATCCCTCTTAGCCGATCTATTTTCTCCCCACTGAGAACGAAGCCTGAAGACGTCTAACAGCACAGACAGTCTTTAGATTGGCAGCGGATCCTCCCAGTGAAAAAAAGGAATATAACAAAATCAATCTGATGTCTTGTGAAACGGATCACACTACTTCATGTAGAAAAGACATTTGTGTCCCAATAGGAAAAGGCCATCTTGTCCTATTTGTGTCTTTTACCGTCACTTACGACATCTTTCACAACAGTCTTGAAGTAAATAAGCTGCAGGTCACTCAACAAATGAACGCTCGTTAATTGGGTGAAATGATCTTTTGTTTTACACAAAAGACCATCGTTCTCGGCAGCACATCGTTTTGTGTAAACAGGGCCTCCACTGCCAACAACAAAAGCAGCCTATGTGCACTGAGCCATCTATTATGGATTGTTCACTGCATGTGAAAAACACTCTGTGCCTCTGTACATAGGCTTCTATAGACGGACGATGAGTAAATATTTACCATTCGATGGTTGCTTAAGGCTATGTTCACACGGCGTTTTTGCAGCACTTTTTAAATACGGATTTGCCTTGGTTTTGTGCAAAACCATTCTAATACAACACTCCTTTTTACAGTCCCAGCAAAGTGTAAGAGATTTCTGAATTCTCATGCACGCATACACAAAACACCTCCAGGATTTTCCTGACGGTTTTGTGAACCACCTCCGGTTTTGCTGCATTATGAAACAATGAACATGTCAGTTTTTTTCAGCATTTTTGCAACGTTTTTTCAACCTAGTGGCAGGTGGACTCGCAGATACCCTGGATTGGCGGATCTAACCGGGTTAATAGAAAACCCGGTTTCGACCAAGGATTGATCCAGGGTATTTGGTCAGCACTTAAAAATGCTGGTGGGGATAAGGGGATTGGAGCAGGCGCGCTATATTTACCGAATCACCAGCACGGCTGCACGCTACCACGGTTCCTCCATGCCCCGTCTCATTACCTTCATTACATATCCACTGCTTTCATCTGTGAATGGTTACAGTCAGACATGCCCCGGGCCTGAGTGACAGCATCTGACTGCAACCAATCACAGACCTGGTCTGCTCGTCTGTTATACAGAGAATGAATGAGCCGCGCGTTCAGCTATGACCTCACTCAGGCTATTTAAGGTCACAGCTGCGACCAGAAAGCACCTGAGTGAAGTGACCGGTGATAAAGCGGCTCATTCTCTGGATCTCACAGCGGGCAGTCTTGTTCTATGGCCGCTCGCTGTGATGTTCGGATATAGCAGAGTTGAATCGTCGTGGGACCTCGTGTGGATTATGTTGGACCTGCAGGGGTGTGATTATGGGGTTAATAAAGTGGTGAAAGAGGGTGTTTTTTTTATTTTATTTCAAATAAAGGATTTTTTCGGTATTTGTGTTTGTTTCTTGTCACTTATTACAGATTGGTGATGGGGATGTCTCATAGACGCCTGCCATTACCAATCTAGGGCTTAGTCGCAGCTATGAGCTGCGATTAACTCCTGATGTTACCCTGATTGCCACCACATTAGGGCAATTGGCAAGAGCTGGGTAAAGTGCTGGGATTCTCCCATCTAATGGATGCAACAATCCTGGGCAGCTGCAGGCTGTTATTTTTAGGCTGGGTCTCCCCAGCCTGAGAATACCAGCCCCCAGTTGAGGCTTTATCATGGCTGGGAATCAAATTTGGGGGGACCGCATGCTGTTCTTTTACATTATTTATTTAAATAATTAAAAAAACAGCATGGGATCCCTCTTATTTTGATACCCAGCCCAGATAAGCACAAAGCGGGGCTGCAGCATGTAGCCATATGATTGTGCTGGGTATCATAAGGCTATGTTCACACAGAGCTTTTTTGGAAAGTTTTTTCCTGACCAAAACCTGATCTTGTGGCAGGAAATCTCCTTTGAGTCATCTGCGTTTTTAGTGCCATTTTTGGTGCGTTTTTTCTACAAAATGGGTTGTATCTATGAAAAAACATTGCAAAAACGCTGCAAAGAATTGTTATGCCCATTCTTTGAAATCTGCAGCAAAAACGCAGATATTTGACAAAACAGTCAGGAAAAAATCTGAAGGCGTTTGTGTTTGTGTGTGTGTGTGTGTGCATGAGATTTCCGAAATCTCATAGACTTTGCTGAGGCTGTAAAAAGCAGCTTTTTATTAGCATGGTTTTGCATAAAACCATGGTAAATCTGCAGCTAAAAAACGCAGCAATAACTTACCATAAAAGCCCTGTGTGAACATAGCTTAATATGGGGGGACACTACGTCAAATTTTTTAATTTATTTTTTATTGTACAATAGACTTGAAGTCCTGGTCTGTCATTGGTTGCAGTCAGACGCTGTCACACAGGCTGGGGGCGCGTCTGACTGCAACGAATCACAGACTCCAGGGGGGTGGGGGAAGCAGTGAATATGCATGAGGGTAATGAGCGGCACCGGAAATAGGAGGGGCCGTGGGAGTAGGTACAGGTGAGCCTAGAATGTATGGGCTCCTTCCAGGTTAGTGGGCGTGACCGGCTTGGTTAGTGATGTGGCAATGTTTTCTCCCTTCCACTACAATCATGCTTCGCCCCCCTGCCCTCTTGTGTTAGGGGCCTGTTGAATAACGTCATACCTGGAAGGAGGCCATACACTCTAGCATCTACCGAGCAGGTACAGCGACGTCGGAGGCTAGTATAGGGCACATGGTTTACTTTTGTTTTTCTTAACTACCCAAGTGCCGGATCCAGGTCAATCCCGGCCTAGCCCAGCACTCAGGTACTTTTGAACCACTGCTGGTCTGGACATCATCGAAGTGCAAAAAAAAGCTGTAAAAATGTCACAAAAACCGCACCAAAAACTGCACCAAAACCACAGCTGACTCTTAGGAGACATCCTGCCACAAGATCAGGTTTTGGTCAGGAAAAAACGCTGCAAAAATGTCCTGTGTGAACATAACCTAACACTGGAAAGTTAGCTGGTGTAACTTGACATTAAAAGGGTTGACCTTAAAGGGGTTGTCCCTTCTAAAATGATAATTCTGCAGTCTCTCTATATGTCACTCTGTGTGACTGCAGACTTATGAATCCTCCCTGCGCACATACTGTGTGCTGCGGGGATTCGCCAGTTTCTGAGCTGGGAACGGCAGTAATTGTGTGATATTCATGTTCCCGGACAGAAGTCGACTAGTAGGTGTGGCCTCGCTCACTACAAATGTATTGAGCAATTCCATACCCACTACATACACTTGTATTGAGCAAGGCCATGCCCACGTCCACTAGACAGACATGCCCACTACATACACTTGTAATGAGCAAGGCTGTGCCCACCAGTCAGGTTCTGGCTGGGAACATGAATTGCACAATTACAATCACATGACCTTCGTTCCTGGCTCAGGAACCAGAGAATCCCTCAAACGCACAGTGTGTGCACTGGGAGAATTCATAAGTCTGTAGTCACATAGAGTGATACATAGAGGGACTGCAGACATCATATTAGGCTGGACAACCCTTTTAAAATGGCTTGCCACTTTATGACCGTAAAATCATTACATCCAAAGAAGCAGATTTATTAATCCTGTGTAATATCATGAACTATAAAGTATGTTTACACTACACGATTACGGTTCTTAAGAGGCTTTTCCTATGAACAAAGTTCATTTTGATCAATAGATCTTGGAATAATATTTTCCACAATTGGATGTGTTTAAAAAAAAATGTTCCTATGCTGAGATAATCTTATATATGTGTCCCTGCTGTGTGCTGTGTAATGGCCGTGTCTGACCGTACAGGGGCATGGTCTAATTATACCACATCTCCTGGGCAGGGGAAGAAGTAAAAAAAAAGTATGCAGACATTACAGCAAGGGATCGCAAATATTTCTTTCTTTGAGGTAAAACATTTTTTTTAAAACAGGCCTAGAAATGTTTTACCTCACAAAAAGAATCAGCTGTGATCTTGTGCTGCAAGGTCTTTATACTCTCTTTTGCATCCTGTCCAGGACATGTGGTATGATCAGAACATGTCCCTGTATGGTCAGACACGGCCATTACACAGTACAAAGCAGGGACACTATGTTCTGATTGGTGTGGGTGTTGGGTGTCGGACTCCAGCCAATCAGCTGTTCTCAGCAGGCAGGTAGCTGGAAATGCACAGTTCTGGAGTTGCCCCGTCTGCTGATAGTGGCTGCGGCACATCTGCTGCCTATTGATTTGAATGGGAGGAGGATGTGCAGTACCCGGCTGCTATCAGTGACAATTGCTACTGAGAAGATTTTATTATAGAATGGTGGGCAGGAAGGAGGGAGGAGCCAGAGCCCGAGCGCCTCCTTCACCCTCTCCCACGTTTCTGCAAAGCATCTCAGTAGCAACTGTCATTTCTTATCTCAGTATTCAATGAAGACAGATTTTATCTGGAAATTGAGAATAAAAGATCAGTCCAGGGGAAGAAAGAAGCAAATTTGTCAGATATTACAAAGTTGCTTATTTTCATGTGTACTATTGATTTAGGAAGTAAAAATGACGGTTATGCTTTACCTTTCAAGGTGGCCAACAGTCAATTAATATTCTGTTTAGACAAGCCGATCACACTTCCAATAGACAAAGGATGGCGTGCTGCAGAGATCGATGAATTTTCAGCAACCTTTAAAATCAATTCACCCCACGATTGACACCGTGTTTTTCGAGGGCCGATTTTCTGTAAATGAGGAAGGCTTGTTCACCATAATCGGCCAGCATAGATGTGTCAGGAGCCTAGATAATCTTAAAGCGGTGGTCCAAAACATACATTAACTTCATCCTTATTGTCTATTTAGTTTTCACTATTCTTGGCTTTAAAAACCTCTTTAAGGCCTCATTCACATGTCAGTATTTTTTTGCACCAGTATTTCATCAGTGTTTGTATGCCAGACCCAGGAGTGGAACTCAGAGAAAACTATCGCTTTAAATATTGGCACCTGTTCTGTGCTTTTAGACATTCCTGGTTTTGGCATACAAATGCTGATCAAAAATACTGATGTGTGAATGAGGTCTCGGACAGTCTTAGGCCTGTGCCACACTCACGGGAAAATCATGCACGTGCCGCGAGACACGTATTTTCCCTGCGTGTTGCGTGAGGTAAGTACGTGTCTCCGGTACGTGCGGGCCACGTGTGTTCTCCATGTGCTATCCGTGATAAGACACAGAGAACCGGTAATTTGCATACTCACGTGGTCCGTGCTGCTGTCCAGGGTACTGATCTTCGGCTCCAGCCCCGCCCACTCCCCGCTGATGCTGCTTCCAGCCGAGCGGAGGGGCGGAGATCGGCACCCGTGACATCACGCCCACCTCCTTTACACGCTCATAATGAGCGCCGGCCGGCAGCAACAGTTTACTGCGGAAGATTCTGCAGGGAAGAAGGAGGTGAGTATTTGTTTTTTTTATTTTATAATAAAGACATGTGTTTCTCCGGCGCGTGTCACACGGGACCGCATCCACACTACATCCGTGTGGTACGGGTGCAGACCGTGTGACACCCGTGATGCCGGAGGATACGTGGACATGTCAGCCGTTTTTAAACACACACAAACGTACAGTCCACACGGACACACGTTCCGTGTGGATTTACGTAATGTGCCTTTTACCATAGGGTAACATTGGTCCACGTGTGTACGTGTCTCCGGTACGTGAAAAAACTGTCAAACACGAACGTGTGACAAAGGCCTTAGGCCATGTTCACATGTCCAGTAATCAGATTAGAACAGATCCAGCAGTTGTGCAGACATTTTTTTGTCCAGCTAAAAAAATAACAAAATTATTTCAACTGGATCCATTTTTTTGCTTGCTGGATCACTGTCAAATGGAAGTAAACCGATGGCTATTTAACGGATCCATTTTCCATTATCATATTTATTTATTCCTTTATATAGCACTATTAATTACACAGCGCTTTACATACATTGGCAACACTGTCCCCATTGGGGCTTACAATCTAGAGTCACTATTTGTATGTCTTTGGAGTGTGGGAAGAAACTGGAGTACCTGGAGGAAACCCACACAAACACTGAGAGAACGTACAAACTCCTTGCAGATGTTGTCCTAGGTGGGATTAGAACCCAGGACCCCAGTGCTGTGACACTGCAGTGCTAACCACTGAGCCACGGTGCCACAATTGACTTCAATGTTGGAAAAACGGATCCAGTTGAAATAATTTTTTTTTAGCCAGACAAAAAAGTTGTGTCTGCACAACTGCTGAATTCGTTCTAACGGATGATTACTGGACATGTGAGCCTTAGCCTGGAGTCACATAAGCAGCGGATGAAATATGCTAATGACCCTCAGCTCCCGCTGTGCTGCGAGCACAAGCAGAGTGTCATTATACTGTGATCTGATCTCATGATCCAGTTACAGCTGCAGAGGAGAGGGAGGGATTAATCTCTCCATCTCCTCCATTGTCAGCCTGTGGGTATATCGCACTGCACTTGGATGTCATCTGAGTACAGTCCGATGTTTCCCACTCGCACTCATAGACTTGTATGATGAGTGAGCCGAGACTCGCAGACAATCCCAGCATGCTGCAATTTTTTTCCTCAGTCCGATTAGGTCTGAAGAAAAACTTGCAGATGTGAGCTGCAGCATTATCTTATATGGAGCCGAGTGCAATGCCACATTTTCTCGTGCGAGTCATACACCAGTGTGACTATAGCCTTTCATAGGGCATCCATTAGATGAAAGAGCGAGTTATTCCAGGGGTCATTTTAATTTGTCGTTTTTTGTATTATTTTTCAGTTAAAGGGAACCTGTCACCAGTTTTTTACCCTATAATCTGCGGCCACCACCACTGGGCTCTTATATACAGCATTCTAACATGCCGTATATAAGAGCCCAGGCCTCTGTGTAGAACATAAATAACACTTTATAATACTCACCCAAACCGGTCACTGTGGTGGATGTGGTTCAAATGGGCCTCTTCGTGCTCCGGTAACGGCGCCCCCTCTTTCAGCCATCTTTGTGCTTCTTCTCTATCCGCGGTGCATGACGGGTCCGACGTCATACACACTTGCCGGCATGCAGGTCCTGAGCAGGGCAGATAAAAGTATTGTAGTGCGCATGCACGGGACCGGCAAGTGTGTATGACATAGACGAGTCATGCACACAGGATTCAGAAGAAGGACGAAGATGGCCGAAAGAGGAGGCGCCGCCACCGGAGGACGAAGATGCCCATTTGAGCCACATCCACCGCAGCGACCGATTTAGGTGAGGATTATAAAGTGTTTTTTATATTCTACACAGCGGTCTCGGCTCTTACATGTTAGAATGCTGTATATAAGAGCCCACTGGTGGTGGCCACAGCTTATAGGGTAAGAAACTGGTGACATGTTCCCTTTAAAGCACCATTCCATTCTAACAATTGGTTATATCCTATTCACCTTCAGTTATTCAGAGCAGTGTTGCTCATATGCCTGCATGTGAGGCAGAGGATGCACACACAGGGTTAAGTCCGCTCCTGCTTCCTATTTGAATGGGTGTGTCTGTCTCCTGATGTTTTGCTGATGGTTTGAAAGGGAATGGCTCTCTCCACGTCTTCTTACACTTTCCGTACACACAGGCACGCGAATATATTATGTGCAGACAGCTCAGCTGTTACACACCTCTCCCTGGGGAGCAAGATATAAATAGACTCCCAGCAGTCTGCCATGACACTGTATAGAGCCAGCATGGGGGAATGGACAGTGGACCACCCCTTCCACACCAAATCCATTTTTCTTGCTACACAGCTAATTAATAAATGTCGCCGACATGTCCTGTGAAACTAGCGGGCTGCATGTAACGATGTGACACGTCAGCACACTGCCCCATACCATTCATTGATCCATACACACTTCAGTTTTAATAACGGATCCATGTTTCTAATAACGGATCCATGTTTCTGGTCCGTGAGACTCGGAGCATGTCCTATTCTCATCTGTTTTGCAGAGACGCTTCAGTTATTAACCCCTTCCTGGCGCAGCCAATTTCAGGTTTTGCGTTTCCGCTTTTTCATCCTCTTTTTTTCAGAGCCATAACTTTTTTACTTTCCTGTCCACATGAGATGAGATATGATGGCTTTTTTTTGTGGGACTGGTTGTACCTTTGAATGTCACCTTTCATTTTTTCACAGTGTACTGGAAAGCAGAAAAAAAATCCACATGTGGTGAAATAAAAAAACAAAACAATTCTGATATTGTGTTTTGGGAATTGTTTTATGGCGTACATTGTGCGGTAACAATGACCTGGCAATATGATTTTTCTCAACAGTATGATTACAGCGATGCCAAACATGTCCAGTTTTTTATTTTAGTGGTGAAAAAATAAATTTGCTTTATTTTGGGGTTGTGTCGCCATTTTCCGAGATCCGTAACATTTTGATTTTTCAGTTGCTATAGCCATGTGAGGGCTTATTTTTGCAGGGTGAGATGGTTATTGATACCATTTATGACATTTTGATCACTTATTATAGCAGTTTTTGAGGTATTACAGAGACCAAAAAAGGTACCGTAATTTGTTTTTTTCTTTCTTTTTACGAGGTTATCTGATTGAGTTAATTACTTTTAGATTTTCATAGATCGGACTTTCTGAACAAAACAATACCACATGTGTATTTTTAAATATCTTTTTAATGGAGAAAGGGGGAATAATTTGAACTTTTCTATATTTTTGAATATTTTTTATTTTTAACTGTATTTATTTGATCCTTTAAACCTGTGAACATTTGATCGCTTGTGCTATATACAGCAATACCACAGTATATGCATAAGCATATATATATGCTTTATATAGTGAAAACCACGGTCTCCTTTGAAGCCTGGCCACAGGCATGGTTTCAAAGGAGCTCCGTAATGACAAGCATGGAGGTCATCAGCAGACCTCCGGTTGTCATAGTAACCCATTGGCGCTCTGTCATCACGTCACAGGGGCACCGATGGGCTCATAGAATGGAGCACCCTCATTCCGGCAAGCTTGTTAATGCTGGTGTCAAGAGTGTGACAGTGGTACTTAACAATTGCGACTAGAGCAGGTCCTGGCTCCAACAGAGCCATTACCTGCTGAGTATGGGACGAGCTCACCCCATGAGCCCTCTCCATACACCAGCTACCAACTTGCGACGTACATGTAAGGTGGATGTCAGTAAGGAGATAAAGTCTATGGAGGTCTGTAGAAAAAAAAAAGATGAAACAAAGAACCTAGACTTTGAACTTCAATTTTCCATGCTTGTTTCGTCCATTTTTTACTGATATATTGTTATGAGTTAATGTATAAATAAAAGTTCAGACAGTCTACCTGCTTCAGGTTTTATAAACAGATGAGAAAAATACGGCTACAACATGAGGCAAAAGGACTGACATGAGAAATAAAATGGTCTGTATTACACAAATGTAAAAATAGACACTGGAGTGTGAATGTAGCCTGAAAAGGGAATTATAACTAAAACTCTACAATACTAATATCAAAAGATTAGTTACCTAGAGTGTTATCATACATAACCCAGCAGTGCTCGCTCAATTGTTTTTTATTTATTATTTAACGACCTTCAGCTCGATCTCGAGCCATGGCGATTTGATGGATGAATCTACAGTATGTAGGAAGATTGATCTTGTGCAAGCCTAGATAGGTCCACCATGGTCTTCTCCATTGTTATCTTGATAGTATCAAGCCATTGGGTTGCTGGTCTTTCTCTTGGCCTTGTTCCTTCTATTCTTTGGACCGTTATGTCCTTCTCCAATGACAGCTCTCTTCGTATGATGTGTTCAAAGCATGCATGACGTATCTTGGTTATCCTTGCTTCGAGTGATATGTCTGGCTTGATCTGTTCCAAAATTGATTTGTTCTTTTTGCCATCCATGGTATTAACAACATCCTTCTGCAGCACCATATTTGAAGACGTTGATTCTTCTGTCTTGTTTCCTCATCGTCCAGGTTTTGCATTCATATGTTACTACAGAAAAGACCCAACAGTATATATGAGCTGTATCTTTGTCACCAGTGAAATGTTCCTTGATTTGAAGACCTTGTCCAGTAACTTCATTGTTGATTTGCCCATAGCTATTCTCCTGTTGACTTCCGGTGTCATTGCTGCATCTTGAGTGACGAGTGATTAGATTATGTTGACGCTCTTTACAACTTCCAGTTTCTTGCCATCCATCTCAAATGTGTCCAGTCAATATCTGTCTTCTTTGTATTGAGTAGGAGTCCCATGTTTGAGCTTACCATCTTGACACTCCGTCATAAGTTCTGAATTCAATCTACGTTTGTTGTATTGCCTGCATATTCAAGATTGTTGATGACTCATCCAGCAATTTTGATTCCATTTTTTTCGGCAAGTCCAGCCTTCCTGAAAATAGCTTCTGCTTATGCATTGAAGAGAAATGATGACAGGATGCAGCTATGTCTGATGCCTCACTTTACTTTAAACCATGCCGTGACACCATGTTCCGTTCGGACTGTTCCTTCTTGGTCTATGTAATGGTTCCTAATGAGGCTGATCACAGGGTTCGGCATTGCAATATCCTTCATGGGATTCCACAGTTTCTGGTGATCAACACAGTTGAGGGCTTTGCTGTCGTCGATGAGGCAAATATTCTTTGTTGTATTCTTTGGCTTTTTCAATTATCCATCCAATGTTAGATATTACATCTCTTTTTCTTCTGCCTTTTCTGAATCCTGCGTATTCTTCTGGCAGCTCTTTGTCAAAATAAGGCTGTAGCCTTACTTATGCTCCGCTCTACAGTGGTGTATGTTGCATTTCCTAATGGCTGCTGACCAGGTCATTCCTTATCTCTCACACAGTGTGTTGACCACTGATAACAGGCCTTCTATTAAAGACTGATTTGGGCTGCTTACTCTAGTGGGTATTATCTATGATATCTTACACAATGATAGAAAACCAATGGTAGAAAAATCTTTTAAAGTTGAACCCATGGGAGCTTTGCCAACTGCTTTTTACCTTTGACTACATGTGCCATGTGTGATGTGTCAGTACATCGGGACAGAAAGGACTCATTTATTTGTGTGTAGTTTTAAATGGCATACATTATATTCCTTGTATGTAGACTGCTTAGCTAAATGAACAATGGGCAGATGAAAGGAGCTATACAGGGACATAAAACATTTTTAGTTTACAATTGCAAATGAATATTAAAGAAAAGAGTTGGCCTAGCTAATGAATTGAACCTCACAGGCTACCCCCTAAGAGGCCACACACCCAATCGGTAGCTGTTGGCTGAATGCTTTGGACGATCGTTCTGCAGAAGCCATCTCTTCTGACTCCTCCATATACACATCTGGTGCTGGTTCATTTGATTGACTGGGTTCTATAGCATATCACCATAGGCAGGTCCTACTATCTCTCCATGTCATTGAGGAAAAGTGGTGCCAATCATCAGTGGCTGAATGTTTCATTGAAGTGCATGCAGTGATTGGCTCTCTTGTAGCTCCTCGTAGCAGTATCGTATAGTGCTACATTTATTCACTGATCTGCTATCTGAGATATTATGATCTGCTGTTTGTATACCAGTTGAAAGAGGTAAGCTCATCATGACCTCACCATAATAGCTGGAAGCTGGTGAATCACTATTTCATTATTTCTAACTCATACATGTTATGACGTGCTTTATCTGTATTAGTTGCTAATTTTTCTTGGCTACTCATTTTTCTTTTTTTCAGTGACATTTTGGAGATTCGGAACGAATTACCAGTTTCCCATAGAGTTAGGCTATTTTTATATGTTGCGTTTTTGCTTTGGTTTTTTTTTGCAGCGTTTTTTTCATGTGTTTTATGCAAATTGAAAGCTGCTTTTTACCAACAAAAGCAATGAGATTTCAGAAATCTCAGGCACACAATTGCTTTTTTTCTGACTGAAATGTAAAACTGCTACGCTTTTGAAAGAAGCAGCATGTGTTTTTTTTGCAGGTTTTTTTCACCATTGAAAGCTATGAGAAGGTACAAAAATGCAACCGCTGCATTTGTGGTGAATTAAACGTACTGAGAGAGCAGGTTTTGGCAACAGAAAAAAACGCAAAGCGTGAACATAGCCTTACGATATACAAAAAAAAATGGAAACTTGAAACCTTGTTTAGTAACCAATGATAGCAGGTTAACCATTACTTTCTTGTGTGCCCACTAACAGAAATGTGCTAATCTTCTGAGGATATGCTGAATACATTAAAATCTGCACTGCACAATTATGGTCAATTTAGATGCAGTTTTTATGCTGGAAGGTACGATGAGCATTTCCTGAATCTTTCGGCCAGATTTGCATGTCCATAAAACATATTCCGTACAAAACATATTCTGTTCTCGGACTAAATAAACCCTACCTAGTTGACTGGTTTCCTGCACTAAGCTAAGTGCCGCACAGTCATATATAAGCCAGTAAGTTCAGGTCAGGAGCCCAGTGGTCAGACGGGATCTTCTGATTTGAGCACAGTCATTGTCAGATGATAGAAACCGCCCTCAGTAAAATAGCTCTGTAATTAGAACAAGGTTTTCCTTAAAAGGGTATTCCCATCTCCAAGTTCCAATTCCAATATCTAGTTCCTCCATACACACCTCCAATTAGAAATGTAGTATAATTCTCCTGATTCGCTATGTCTCTTACCGCATGTGCCGGGCATTGCAGCTTAGGTATCCATGGTTATGGCAAGTGATGAACGAGTACTACCATGCTCAGTACTCGAAACAAGCAATTCTAATGCTCGGATGGGTTCAACTCGCGTACAGAGTATAATAGAAGTCAATGGGAAACTAACATTATGCTTGGTACTCAAGTAGAGCCCATCCAAGTGTCCAAACTGCTTGTTTTGAGTACCGAGCATGGTAGTGCTTGGTCATCACTAGTTACGACCACTCATATAGTGACAGTGAGTTAGTTAATCAGGAGGTATATGCTATTATTATTATTAATAAACCTACTACATAGGATCTTGGAGATGGGAATACAACTTTAAGTTTCCTTATTTCCAGCCGAGAAGCTATCTGACAGACTAAGAGGGTTTCTTACAGAAGTAATCTGACTCTGCTCACTTCCGCATTGGGAGCGGAGCAGGGCCAGTGACATTTCGTCTACAGATATTTACCGGGTTATAGCATAAACGTGTGCACAGAGGTCATTATTACATTTAGAGGAAAATATCTCTGTCACTTTGGTCTGTCCAGCTCCTCAAGTACAGAGCCATACAACCTCTGTGCACTACCATTCTGAGTCCGAATATGCTCTCCTTTGTCACAGATCCAACATAGGTAAACCTTGTATGGCTCTGTATGACATTAAAGTAATATGGAGGAAGAGACCTTATGTAACTTTTTGGCAGACCTTTCCCAACTCCATACAAAACTGAGCCCTCATGACCGTACACATGAAATACATTTGTATACTTGGCTGGGTGGGCACTCAACTCTTTCATAGGACGTAGTACACACATTGTGCCACGGCGTCTGCGGCACCTGCTTGCTTTTGTTTTCTTCTTTATTATCAACCTGTGGTCATACTCCCATATATTTACTGCCACAGAGGGGAGCGTAGGATAAAACAGAGCTTTGATTCAGTCTTGTTCGGTCTGGGCAGATTCACAATCCGAGTGAGCCCCATCTATCTTTTGCCAGGCTCTTGTAAGTCCCGCTTGTGTGTCTCCCATAATCAGAGCTTTGTGTAAGCGCAAGAGAGTGGTGAGGGCTGCCCGCAATCTAACAGCTGTCACATTATTTGCACTAGCTGTAAACAGCCTTCACATTCTCTCCTTACCGCATAGTTAAATCCAGGCTAACAATTCACAGCGAGAGCTCAGCAACAACACCAGCCTTGTGTCTGCTCATGGTGCTTGAGTTGCAGCTGGCGACCTCCCTTACAAGGGATCCCCTTTTGCCCACCTGCCACAGCATCCAGGCTGTGCCAACTTCTCTTTAATCAACAGCATCTCCCGTGTGTCAAATGTAAGATTTTTGCTGTTCCTACATGACAGTTTGCCATATAAAAAAAAAATCTAAAAATAGTCTCCCGGCCTGCCCAATATTGCGAGAAAAGCCTCGTCAGTTAACGATACCATATTACTTCCTCTTATGCCCCTCACCACTTCCAGCTGTGTGGCACATTTGTCATACAGAGATATAGAATGGCAATTCACTAATGCCACCAGACGTAAAGCGGAACCATTATGTTCTTACTTGTTCCGAAATTAGACACCCGAATAGAACTCCCATGGTGTTCTGTAATAAAAATGACCCAATTTCACTTTTCCATGCTTCTTTTACCAAAGAGAGTATGCAAGGGTACCGTCTGCAAAGATTCATCCCCGTTGTTGGGTGCATCGCACCCTTGAACTTGATGGCCCCACTAGTCCTGCCGTCAGCAGTGGCAGCTTTTTATGAATCTGTGTCAGGTTGAACATTTCCATAATCGTCAGTATTAGGGCAAATTACACGGCTAATCAGTCCTTAAATGGATTTTAATTAAAGAGCCATTCCAGGCTCACTTCTGTGGATTTAAGAAAATACCTTTCCTTTCCCCTCAGAGCAAAGACAGGGAGAGGGGGTGGGGGCGCCATTCAATGACCTGAGAGCACGTTAACGCTTTGTGTGCTGCATTGCTGGACAGGTGGAAAGATCAGGTTCTTCAGAAACGCACATGAAACTAGTTACAAAGGCAATGAAGAATCTATTTCTTCTTATTCAGAAATACGTATAATTCCAAGATTCTCCAAAATCGATTTGTCACAGCCATTGTCGCTTCTCAGTGGTGACTTATAGTAGTTGTCCGGTTTTGAGTATGTGATCACTCTTTTTTCAAGACTGATGGTTTCACCAGAGCTGTGGGTACTTTAAATCAATTGTTACCTTAGGGGTAAGACGAGACAAGGCAGCTCCGATACCAACGCAGCAACATCCAGCAGATAAAATTGTAAAATTTTTTTACATATTCCCTCCACAGCTTCTCAGAACATAACCCCACCTCAAACTCCATGGCACCCAAATGCATCTCAAGGTTCTGGCCAACTGGTCCAGGAAGCCACTATCTATCCCCCATTTCCTTGAGATGGCTGGATTGACATTGTAAATAAGCACTTGTACCTTGCCCCTCCCCCCATCTCATTGTAGATTGTAAGCTCTCACGAGCAGGGTTGTCTCTTTTTTCCCTCTAAATATTGTAATTCTATAACTGTTACTTGTTTGTATATGATCCTCCTGAATTGTTGGCGCTATAGAAATACAGATAATAATAATTATTATTATTATTTCATGAAAATAGCCATTATACCGCAAATTTTGAGACCAATTGAACGTTTTGGGATGAAATAGCGCCCCTCCTGTATGGCTTTACCCTTGGGGCAATGAATAATAAAGAAATCAACACAAAAAAGTGAATCCCTGAAGTGTTTATCATGAACGTAATATAATAATAAGAGGATGGAAAGTCTGATCAATATATGTAGATGGAAAGGTTGGTTTTAGTGGAAACTTTCCATGCATTCTGTAGACTTTTTCACTTCTGACTTCAACCCTTCCTGTGTATGGCCACGTTCTGTATTTGGTGAGGTTTTTTTTACCTCCGTATTTGTAGCTAAAACCAGGAGTGGAACAATCACAGGAAAACTATAATAGAAACACAGGCACAACTTCTGTATTAGGGTGCGTGCCCGCAATCAGTGTTTGCTGCGTTTTGGACCAAAACGCAGCGTTGTACAGTACAAGTGTTGTGGACGGGATTTCTTGAAATCCTGTGCCCACTGTGCTTGTTTTTTCTGCAGCAAACACTGACCCGCGGTGTGTGTTTTCAGACCGCAGCATGTCAATTGTTTGCTGCGGAATCGGATACAAGCAGTTGCGGTCTCCTGCGTTCTCCTGCGGAGGAAACGCGTGGGCCCGAAGGTCAGGACTCACTCCTTCTAGAACGCAATGAATCCTGATCGTGGGCACATGCCCTTATTCACCCACTGCTGGTTTTGGCTTATAAATACTGAGGTGAAAAACTCACCAAATACTCAAAGTGTGCAAGTGGCCGAAAAGGTGAAATCCGCACCATAATACACAGCAAAATCTGCAAGTCACACCGTTCTAGGCCAGGCTGGGACTGCTCTGGCAGGGGGTGTGTGTCTAAGTATTTCCATCTATCTCTATATATGAGCACATGGGGCAAATATGTTAAAAAAAAATTGCCGCGTATTGAAAAGTAGGTGGCCGTAATTTGACATGTTGGTAATGGAAATCTGCTCGCTAGGCATTTCCACTGTGGATCTCCTAAAGCAAAAATGCACAGAGAAACGAACAATACAAATGCACTGTTGCAAAATCGAAGTTATTTCTGTATGGATTATCATTGAGTTAAAAGTTTATTTCCATTAAAAGTAAATTCACATGTTGCAGATTTGTTGTAGAAATTTCCATTCATCTAAATCAGGAGTGCACAACTCCAGTCCTCAGGAGCCACCAACAGGGCATGTTCTCAGGATTTCCTTAACATTGCACAGGTGATGGAATCATTACCAGGGCAGGCGATTATATTGGCATCCGCTAATGACACTTTGCTCCCACTGTGATGCCAGGGTGAGCTAAGTGTCATGCAACAGTGATTCCATCCTGCGATCGGATCACAGCTCCGGAGGAGGGGGCGGGAGCTGCGGAGGAGGGGGAGGGATCAATCTCCTCTATTGTCAGCTGATGCGATTATCGCACTGCACTCGTATATCATCCGACTGCAGTCCAATGGTTCACTCGCACCCATAGACTTGTATGGGTGCCAGTGACACGGCTCTTGCTGACAATCGCAGTATGCTGTGACTTTTCTCTCATCCAGAATCTGCAAGAGAAAAAAGCTGACCATATGCTCTCCCTGATTGAATAACATTGGTCCGAGTGCAATGCGAGATTTTCTCGCATTGCACTTATCTGAGTCACTCACTTGTGTGAGCATACCCTAATACTAAGGAAATCCTGAATACACTCACTGGTGGTGGCTCCTGAGGACTGGAGTTGTGCACTCCTGATCTAAAGGCAGCTTGCAGAAATACACCCTACATGCTACAGAAACAACCATATTCTTAACCATGGAATGGACGTTTTCACAACGTTTTTGGGACTTTTTGGTGAAACACAATAAATGTGTTATACCTGAAGAAACAGCATGGGAAATTACTACATCTGAAAACCCCAACAAATAACACAAAAACATAATATACTTTCCAAAAGTGGTTTTGATGTGTTTTTAAAATGCAACACACCCCAGATGGCTTAGTATACCTTAAGGCTGGTGACACACTTCCGACACTCAGGGTCCGAGTACGCACTGCAATTTCGTATTGGCCACAAATCCTGACTCAAACTCAACAGCCTCATATATGCTTAATAGGGCTGTAAAGTTCAGGTCTGGAGACCCACGGCCTAAACATAGTTATTCTCAAGAATATTGGAAGGGTGAAATTAGTTTTAGGGGTATATACCTAATCTGTATAATACTACATTGAACTGGAAAGGGACAATATTTAGAGTGAATACAGATTATGCTACATCTTTTTTTCCCTGTGGAGGAAGCAGCTGTGTGAAAAACTTCTTAACTTAATGGAGTAAATTCAGGACAAGGCTATTGGTGCTCTCTATATAGGAAAGCAGGAACCTCAGTAGATATTGCAGACTAAGTGCTTTTGCATATTACAGCTGTGTTTTGTATGAATGTTATTAGGGTTTCCATAGAGGTAAATGGGCCCTATGCTGTCTTTGATTTCACGTTTCCTTTCAGATTCCATAGATTCTAAAAAGTCTAAAACTGTTGGTGACATGCCCGCATCGGGGCCTGTGGGTACTCGTTACTGGTCCGGCTCTGTTCTGCTCGGAGAATGTCACGGCGACAGGGCCTGGTTCTATGCCCCCGGCAGTCTCGTTTTAATGAATGGCAGTGGGGATTATTTACAGGGGATATGTCGTGAGGCCACCTGTGGTATGCGGCAAGATAGGTGCCGCCGCTGCTATTCAGTTTCTTGGGGGTCGGTGGTGATGCAGCTGAGTTGGTATAGCTCTCCACAGGTAGAGCTGGTCCCCACGAATGTTGGGAATAGCAGTCTTTACAAATGATGGAGGGACTTAACGTTGGGGTGCAGGACCGAGGACGCCAGTAATAACTGGACAACACAGGGGCCATAGTTTCCTTTACCTTTTACTCGGCAGAAGATGATACAGGCCCAGGAGACTGGTCCAGCTTGTAACGGAGGTCCGGTTGGCCTGGAAGCAATTGAGGGGATCCACCTAGCTGGGTGGGTTCAGAGGCCTTCCTTCTTGCGCTGTGATATGTGGGTTCCTGCGGCTTGAAGCTACACTGCGGCCCTCTTCCTTGTGTCGGTACTGGTTCTCACCCGTATAGCAGGTAGCGCGAGCCTTTTACTGGTTCCGCTACTTGGTCACAGCTCCTGGCTACTACTATGCTGCTGTGCCCCGGGCACTCTGTTGACCAGAAGACCTTCAGTCTCCTGCCCTCCGGATTCAGCTGCGAGTACTTCAGTATCCACGCAGCCTCGGACTCCGGTGTCCGGTCCTCTGCGCTCAGCCCTGAGGAAGCTATGGCGCAGCTCCCTTCTCAGCGACCATCTTCTCTCTTCTGCTCCTGACTTGTTCTGCTCTGCTCAGTTTCACTTTCATGTGTGTGTTACTAACCCCTCCCCCAGGCCAGAATGCACAGGGAAGCTCCCCATGAACTGAGTGTTTGAGCTCCCCCTTCTGGTCTGGGGTTAGGAAAGTGTTGACTGCAGATGCTAGCTAGCATGGGGACCTCCCTCTTGCTTCCAGGCATAGTATCACCCCCAGTGAGGAAGGCTACGCTACTGTGGCAACCGGACCACTGAGGTGCCACATTGGCATGCTTCATCACACTCTATATGTAAGCATTGCTTCTACAGACGTATATTTGCACAAATGGAGCACTGCAGAGTCTGTATGGCAGTGCACGAAGGTTGTGCAGATCTATACTACCGCAACTGTACCCCAGAGGTTGTATAAAGCTGTAATATAGTCATAGGCATGAGCTGTAGGTTGTATGCCACATTGGTAAATACACTGTTGAGCTATAAAAACCACACAACCAAAAAGAGTAGTATACCATGGCAGTGTGTGTGGTTGTGTTTACAGTTCTTGCACCACAGGTCAAACGCGTTCATAGTAAAGCTGAGGCCTTGATTGCCAGAGGAGCAATAAAGAAATAACCTGGGCAGGTGGAAATAGGTTTATTGATTGGGGCAAGTTGTAACAGGCATCGTTGTGTGCAGCCTCCTGCTGACAAAGTTCCCAGCTGACCAGTCATTGAAAAATGGAGGCTGGAATATAGTATGTTTGATAGAAATCAATGGTTATAGTTCATATGTATGTTTCTATGTTGAGTACTATATAATGCACATGTATATTCAAACCGAGCTGCCTCAGCCGGCAAAAACATTCGCCTTCCTCACAAGAGGTGAAATAGGAAAATGCATCCATCGAAAGACCGAGTACTTCTTCTTTAAGTAACGCTGTTGTAATACACCCCTCCCCCTCTGCATGAATATGTGCGAGGCCATCCATCACATCTCTAGAGAGGATCGTGGTGACACTGTCTGGATGTCACCATCACTGTGTCACAGGGTGAGGTGGCAGAAGACATGATACATAGGAAGTGATTGAGATGCAGTAAGCGCTCCCATTATAGCAGTGACAAGGCTGGATCGGGTCTTATCAGCATTTCGCTAGGGTTTTATCCCATCCAGCCTGAGCTCTGGGGCTTCTAGACTTTAGCAAAGTGTTCAATCCTTGCCCTTCGCCTTCATTATAATTACAATAGGATGTGAAGCAAGTGGATGGATTTGCATGGCCAGATGTTAACATGTTCACTGCCAAAAGCCTTGCGCTTTCCTGTTTTCAGCTTCATTTCCTCCCTCAGCCTGCTGAAATAAATCAGCAAATTCTTAAAGGAAACCTGTCAGGTCCAATATGCACCCAGAACCACGAGCAGTTCTGGGTGCATATTGCTAGTCCCTGCCTAACCGTTCCTGTATACACTAGCATAGATAAAGGGATCTCTAGAATAAGTATTTCTAAAGATCTTTTATCGTATACTAATGAGCGAGGGGACTAGTCCCCAGGGCGTTCGTTCCCCGTTCGGCTCCATTAGCATCTTAGTACGTCCCTGTAGGTGTGCTAACATGCTAATGAATGCACAGCATCAGAGGATGATCTCACTTACCTCTCTACCACCATCGCTGCCCGACACTGGATTTCAGCTCAGTACGCATGACCCCGGAGTTTCTGTCATGCACACTACTTC
Organism: Anomaloglossus baeobatrachus; assembly: GCF_048569485.1. Taxonomy (NCBI): domain Eukaryota; kingdom Metazoa; phylum Chordata; class Amphibia; order Anura; family Aromobatidae; genus Anomaloglossus; species Anomaloglossus baeobatrachus. The sequence goes on along the minus strand of NC_134354.1, from coordinate 178,844,186 downwards.
AATTTTAAGCCAGGACACGAACACCCGGCTTCATAGTCCTCATGACCAAAACTTCGGGGTCATGTGAACTGAGCCGAAATCCAGTGTCGGGCAGTGATGGCGGCAGAGTGGTAAGTGAGATTGTGACGCCCTGGCCTATCAGGTCGTCACAGGGTATTGTACAATCTGCCCTCCCACACAGTATCCACCCTCCTTGGTTAACGGATCCCAGCCAGTCCAATTAAAATCCTAGGAACACTTCCCACTTGAACCTACCAGACACACCATTGGGGGGTCTGAAGGGAATAGGGTCGCCCACATGGGAGGTTGGTGAGGAGAAAGTGAGGACAGTGACAGTTGAGAGTTGAGAGTCGAGAGTGAAGGAGAGAGGAGGTGAAGTGGCTCTCGTGAGGAGAGGCCACGGAGGAGAGCTCCTGTATACTAGGTGGCAGACGTTGGTCTGGGCCTGGTAGGAGCTGGAACCCGGTCTCAGGGGACAGTGTCAAGGGGCACGGACTGCCGAGGAGGGCAGCTGGCGGCCTTGAGCTATCACCGGGCAGGGGCCAGGGCACGAGGGGGTACGTGGACCCCAGGCCGGAAAGTAGCTTCACGCGTTCCGGTAATTTACCCAACGGGGGTGAAGACTTCAAGTGTCATCCCCAACCCGCTCCAAAATCGGAGTACTAGCGCACTAATGGGATAGGACTTTCCCACTACAGTCCAAAGAAATCCTACGCGTGAACCCTGAGAGCAAGCTCACTCCATTAGCCATACGGGTGAGCGGGACCCAGAGAGTTTCATACCAACGGGTCCAATCGAGACTAAGGTGCCAGGGATAGGGCCACAGACCAACAACAACACCAGGGGCACAGATCCAGGCGTGCTCCCCGCAGACTACGGTGGTGCTCGGAACTTTGGTTTACAAGATGTCGGTGTGGTTATTCTAGGACTGTGTGAGTTCACTGGAAACCCCCTCTGCACCTATCCCCCAACGGCACCCAAACTCCACCATCCAACACCAACGCGCCCCAGGACACGAACCCCCTACCCACGGAGGGGTTAAACATCAGGCTGCCGCACCATCGTCATCGGGCACACCAACAGCAGCGGTGGTCCCTCACATTACCACGCACCATGGGTGGCGTCACGAACTTTCCAAAATCCCCCTGTACATATCCCCCCACTTCTTTTAATCGAGTGGTTGCACGACCCACGAGTCCGGAGACCCCTCAAGCCACTGCGGATCCGGATCTGAGCGGCGGCAGCAGCCCGGCTGCTCGCCCGGGGGCGGTACAAGATCATCCTGTGATGCTGCGCATTCATTAGCATGTTAGCACACCCACAGGGATGTACTAACATGCTAATGGAACCGACTAGCCAGGGAAACTAACGCCCATGGAACTGGTCCTCTCGCTCATTAGCATACAATAAAAGATCTTTAGAAATACTTTGTCTAAAGATATCTTTATCTATGCTAGTGTATACAGGGACAGTTAGGGTACCGTCACACTTTAGCGACGCACCAGCGATCCCACCAGCGATCTGACCTGGTCGCTGTTGCGTCACTACATGGTCGCTGGTGAGCTGGCAATCAGGCAGATCTCACCAGCGACCAGTGACCAGCCCCCAGCCAGCAGCAACGCGTGGAAGCGACGCTGCACTTGGTAACTAAGGTAAATATCGGGTAACCAATGGCTTGGTTACCCGATATTTACGTTGGTTACCAGCGCACACCGCTTAGTGCTGGCTCCCTGCACTCCTAACCACAGTACCCATCGGGTTAATAAGCAAACATTTGCTTATTTACCTGATGTGTAACTCCGGCTACGTGTGCAGGGAGCAGGGAGCCAGCACTGGCAGCGTGAGAGCGGCGGATGCTGGTAACGAAGGTAAATATCGGGTAACCAAGGAAAGGGCTTCCCTTGGTTACCCGATGTTTACCTTGGTTACAGCTTACATCAGGCTGCCAGACGCCGGCTCCCTGCTCCCTGCACATTCAGATGGTTGCTCTCTCGCTGTCACACACAGTGATGCGTGCTTCACAGCGGGAGAGCAACGTCAAAAAACCGAACCAGGGCTGTGTGTAACGAGCAGCGATCTCGCAGCAGGGGCCAGATCACTGCTCAGTGTCACACAGAGCGAGATCGCTAATGAGGTCACTGCTGCGTCACAAAACCCGTGACTAAGCAGTGATCTCGCTAGCGATCTCGCTATGTGTGAAGCACCCCTTAGGCAGGGATTAGCAATATGCACCCAGAACTGCTCGAGGTTCTGGGTGAATATTGGATCTGACAGGTTCCCTTGAAAGGTTATGCACAGCAATGCTAGATGGAGGGTAAAAATACTAACGGCCCTTGTAAACATATGGATCCAACACCTTCGCAGAAATATAGGATTCACTCCTCAATGATGATATAACTAAAGGACAAATTCATTATAAATAGTAACTTCCACCTTCAGCCAATATGTAGAGGTCGAATAATGAGAAAAACACAGCTCGGTTTAAAGGGTCATTTTTTTTTTACTCCCCAGTAGAAAGCGATCTATTCTTTCCTGTGATCAGCCATAGCACAGTTGGCTGCAATGCTCTTTAATAAGATTATGCTAGCTTCAAAGTTCATTGTGCTGTAGATTTCATGTGCAGGTTGGAAAGTGCAGTGTCCAGAAGCTATATCAGACCTGTCATAATGCTTCTGGGCCATTTCCTGACTGATGGAAATGTATTCTTGCCTAATCAATGCTTGAAGTTTATTACAATTGCTGTGTTTTTGTTTGTTCCCCTGCTTTTTGAGGATTAACCATGGGTTCTGAAAGGGAATGAGATCTGTGGACTTCCCTGGCCATAGACCCAAAATGTCAATGTTTTTTTCAGCAAGAAACTTAGTTATCACTTTACCTTGAGACATGGTGCTCCATTACGCTGGAAAAATCATTGTTCATCACAAAATTGTTCCAAGATTGTTAGAAGAAATTGCTCTACGAGGATGTTTAGATACCTTTATTTATGCATGGGAGTGCTCAAAGGCAAAAACTGATTCAGCCCACTCCCTTGGATGAAGAGCAACCCCACATATGAATGGTCTCTGGATGCTTTACTGTTGTTACGACACAGGCAGGACTCATGGCAGTGCTCAGATGTTCTGCTCCAGACAATCATTATTCCAAATATCTAAAACAGTCTGAAGGGGCATCATGAGAAAAAATAACTTTACCTCAGTCCTCTGCAGTCCAATCCTTGTACTTCCAGCCTGCCCCTGATGTTTTCTTGGAAAAATGTGACTTCCTTGCTCCCCTTCTTGACACCAGGCCAGCGTCCAAAAGCCTTCATATTACTGTGCATGCAAATGCACTGACATTTGCCTGCTGCCATTTCTGATGTAGCTCTGCATTGGTGTTGAACCAATCCAGTAGCTGAATACTCCTTAAGAGATGTGGTACTTGCTGAACTTTCTTGTTCACACTGAAGACTTCTTCAAAACGATTGAACTTCTCTCTTTTGAAGCTCTTGATAATCTAATAAATGGTTGATTTAGGGGCAATTTTATAAGAAGCAATGTCCTTGCCTATAAAGCCCTTTTGATGCAAAGGTATGATGACTGCATGCGTTTCCTTGGATGTGACTATGCACAAGACGATTTCAAGCACCAGCCCCCCTTTTAAGCAACAAACCTGTTCCTAGAATTCCATCGGAATTACAGTGATATCAGCTGCATTGTCCTTTTAACACTTTCTCCTGAGCTAAAAAGAACACAAATAATTTAGTCAAGTCATCTTGTGGCTGGGCTAAAATTCAGTGCAAATGTTTTTTTATGTTTAAGTTTGTTTACACTGCAAGAAATTAGATTTCTCTTGTAATTCATCTCATCACTTTTCATAACAATCTAGAATTAATGGAAATTGCCATAATGAAAATTGAAGCAGCAAAAAGTATGTAAAAACAAAATTTTGTCTGTCTCAACACTTTTGGCTACAATTGTGTATTTGTAAATCTGCCAAAGTATGCTGCTTTGCCCACTTGATTTTCCCATAGATGCAGGTGTAAGAATATTGCCAAGAACACTATGAAGATAAAATGGCTGCAGTTTTGGCCCAAACGTGTGAATGATATTACAGTAGCAGCTCCATATTGCACTTTTTTCGCACATGAAAAAAGGTTTCCCCAATTAAATCCACAAAAAATAGCTAATAGTGTTTAAATATTCTTAGTTATGCGTTTGTGAAAAGCTGAGTTACAAATTGTAGGTCTTCAGTCTGTGTGATGGACCACACATGGACAGCACAGGGACAACCAATGTATCATGCAAACCGATGGACCACATGGAAAAAAATCACATTGTACACTATTCTGTTCCCTTTTACAAACCAGCGTATTAGAACCAATGAATCCCACTAAAAGAGATATAAAAAGGAAAAAGAGTGTGGCACTTATCTGAGTGTAGTATGGTGCATATGCAAAGTGTGCATAAAGAGGTGTATGCTGTCACCTATAGCAAATGCATAAATGCTTGTAATGAATAGCTGGTGTTCTTTTTTGGTCCTTGGTTTGCTGCCGGGTCGATCAGTCGTGAGCGAACGTCTCTGACGGAGTTACCACAGGTGCTGAATAGAGAAATTGAAGATGGCGATCGGTGCTCTCAAGGAATCCAGCGAGATAGCAAAAATCTTTAGGGAGCCTGTCACCAGGTTTTCCCCTATGAGCTGCGGCCACCACCAGTAAGCTCTTATACTCAGTATTTTTGAATGCTGAATATAAGTGCCCAGGCTGCTCTGTATAACGTAAAATATAACTTATATTATGCCCACCGTGGGTAGCGGTCAGGTCCGGTGGTCTCGGTCAGGCGCCTCCTATGTTCCTTCTAATCGCCTTCCTCCTTCATAGCTCCATGTAATCAAGTGTCCTACGTCATCCACATAGAGGCCTCCATTGTGCTCCTGCGCATGCGAACTTTGATCTGCCCTCCTGAGTGCAGAGCAAAGTACTGTAATGCGCAGGTGCGGGAAAAGGTCAGCCAGCGCATTCGGACTACAATACTTTGATCTGCACTCAGCAGCGCAGATCAAAGTGCGCCTGCACAGGAGCGTATGCAGGCCTCTGCATGGATGATGTATGACATGTCATCCACACAGAGTAGAGAAAAAGGACAGCGACTGCACAGGATAGAAGAGGTGCTGGACTCGAGACCAGTGACGCTTATTGGACCCGAACGCCCTCAGGGGAGTATAATAAAGGTCTATTTCATGTTATACAGAGTGGCCTGGGCACTTATATACAGTATTCTAGAATGCTGTATATAAGGGCTTACTGGTGCTGGCTGCAGCTTAAGGGAAAACCTGGTGACAGGCTCCCATTAAAAAGATTTATTAATAAAATGTAGGTACAAGGTACATTTTATTAATACATTTTAGTAAGATTTTTGCTATCCTGCTGGATTCCTTGGGAGCGCCGATTGTGGTTTTCAATTACTCTATACAGACCATTGGATGCAATGGAAAGAAGTTTCTGCACCTGTCCACAATATAGACGAGCATACAGAACCAATTACATGTGCATTTTATGAATACGACAGGCCCATTTTTTGATAAGACCTAAGAAAACATGTATAAGATCACACCACTATTACCCTGTGGGAATCGGGTCTAGCAGCTCCCACTTATATTGTCATCAGCTGTTCTGAGACTCCTGAAAGGTAAATGGGTGTAAATGAGTATTGGTGCCCCCAAATTTCTGCAGAACTGGACAGATTTGCCCTTCAGACTGTGTAAGCTGGGAAAAATGCGAGCAAAGATACAATTTCTGCTTCCTATAATATTCAACTCCCATTGTCTGTAAACCTATCAGCTCTTTGGCTCTGACTTGCTGAAATGATTAGTAATTTTCAATCCCGGTCTTTATTTTGTCACATCCAAGGAGTGGAGACGCTTATCGGGGAGCTCCCTGTGCAAACATGGACAAGGGTGACATAGCCCTGCGTGACTGACAGCTCCAGCCTAAACTCTAGTATGCATATTTGTGATAAGAAGGTCCGCCAGCCACGGGAAGTCTTTCACAGAGAAGGGTGGTGTGCGGAAAGCTTTGTGAGAAGACGATGCTCGCACGCAGCTTACATGTGCAACTGCACTGCTTTATTCTAGAGCTCACTGAGATGGGCATCCAGGTAAACAGAACGCTATTAACAGTGTTATCAGTTTCAGATACAGCACATAATGAATCTAATGTGATCCGTCATGTGTCTTCCTGGTGTCTGTCATTTTAATGGGAAAAACAATGTGGTATGCTGCGCTATTCCTACTGCCAAATATAGACCTGTGGATAGGATATAATGTGACGCCCTGGACTAGTCAGGTCGTCCCAGGTAGTCACACACAACACCACACCCCCCTCTCGGTTAGGTGACATCAGTCAAACTAAAAACCTTGTCACCACCCTCCAGGTTTGATGTCCACACCAGGGGGTGGAGCCAGGTGGTTGGCTCCGCCCACCGAGGAGTTCACAGGCCTGGAGGCGGGAAAACACGGAGTCAAGTTCAGGTTCTAGGAGAGAGTAGTCAGGAGGAGGTGTAGAGCAGACAAGTTCACGGGCAGTCCTGTGTCCAGGTCTGCCAAGAGACTACGGGGTGGCTGGGTCGGAGCCCAGTCACAATTGGCAAGGAGGCAGACGGTGGTGGCCGCCTGCAGGAGCTGGGATTACAGCCGGTGGAACCGTAGGGACCGGGATCGCGCGGTGGCCCGCCGGTACCGAACCGGGGAACCGATTGGAAACCGGAGCACCAGGAGGGATACTTAGACCCAGTACAAAGCCCTGAACCGACAGGGCCGAGTCGAATCAACTGATTGCGGACTGGACTTAAGGACCTATCCCACACAAGTCCCGTTAGAAGACAACAGCCCAACCATACAGGGTAAAGCCACCGCCAAGGCATAGAGACCCAAAGGGCCAGCGTCTGCGGGCAAACGGGCTCCTTCGGCATATACAAGTCGGGGAGCGGACTACCGGTGTCTAGGCATAGGAGTCAAACATTTACACACAGAGGTGCAGGAGAAAGGCGGAAACCACCAACCTATTCTGGGAAAAGCTGCAGCCGGCTGCGGGCCCCGTTCATCACTCCGTTTGGTTTACCAGAGACTCTGGTGTCTTGTGTCATAGTGAGTAAACCAGTGCCTTCGGGCCACGCACTGCACCGCAACACTTCACCCTGCACCCCGGCCCTCGCCAACCGGGCCCCAGGACCAACACCCCCTACCCACAGAGGGGTCAACACCTAGCTGCGCCATTACACCTCTCCCGGGAGCCCCCATACTTTCACTGCAGCGGTGGTGTCTACAATCACCACAACCCGTGGGTGGCGTCACGAACTTACATCCCAAACCAAACCACCACGGCCCGGGCTGTGGAACTCCTCACCCAAGCCCCCGTGTGTAGCGCCAACTCCCTTGCAGAGCGACGTGACCCTCGGGTCCGTGAGAGGCTCGAGCCACCACCTGCAGTACGAGCACGGATCCGAGCAGCTCGGCGGTCGCAGCCGAGCCCGCGGGGCGGTACAATAACAACATGAAAAGTTTGGAAAAGGGTCGTGTTACACATAGCGACGTACCAGTGATCCCACCAGTGATCCGATCAGGGATCGCTGGTACGTTGCTACATGGTCGCTGTTGAGCTGTCAATTAAGCAGATCTCCACAGCGACCAGCCATCAGCCACCAGCGACCCGTGTAACGACGGCTCCCTGCATACTCAGAACCGGCGCTCGTTGGTCTCCCGCCATCAAACATGCCGATGCCTGCTGAACAGCGGGAGACCAACGAGCAAAAAATGGTCCTAATCGCTTTGTCATGATCAGCGACATCGCAGCAGGGGCTGCTCGCTGCTGCTTGTCACACACAGCGATATCGCTGGCGAGGTCACTGATACATCACAAAGCCTGTGATGTTTCAGCGATCTCGCTATGTGTGACGGGGGCTTAACCTTTTAAATAACTTTACATTTTAAGTTAACACAGTTGTTGAATATATTAAAAGGGTTTCCGAGAATATTACAAGGATGGTCACCGATGAGAGAAGAATGAAGAACTTTGTCACCTCTTTCACACACAAAAAAAAAATTCAGAGGTGAGCAGAACTCAAAGAAAAAAAGTCTCATTGGAGAAACCTGTAAGGGTGTATATAAAGTATATAGTGTGCCACACACAACCTCCCCCGCAAATACACCCTAACCAACGCACCCTCTCTTACAACATTAAAGGGTTACACTCTGTTCCTAAAAAGCCAGGAGACTTCTGTTGTCTATGATTCCCTGTGAAGTCTTCCTCCCATCATTTATCATGGTGACACCTGATCTGCCCAACACCTCCATTTCCTCATTGCTGTCATGCGGACTGACACACTCACTACCCACGCTACCTGGCAGCAGAACAAAGAGGTGATCCTATGACCAAAAGCAGAGCAAGGAGCAAAGTTCCCTTTATCCTAGTGGCACCATTTTCAAGCCCAGCAGTGATGTTGCTAATCCTGGCTCTGACTAGCAATGTGTACGATTGCTGTATTACTCACAGCTTTAAGCCACTGATCTGTAGGAGGCTAGAATGCCAGATAATATGAGATGGGAGTACTTGCAGAATCTTGGGATTACATCTCAATGAGGTTTTTTGGAGCCAGCATAAGTGGTCACGTACATGATGAACAACACTAGAAAGCAGCAGCACTTTCTCTCTCTCTCTCTCTCTTTTTCTTTCCTTGTGAGGCTCTCTGCTTTTCTTTCTCCTACTCCACCTCCCCTCTCCATGCACTTCAATAGGGCCTGTAACCTAAGCTAGTGGGTGGAAACTAGCTGCTATGATATCTCCTATACACAGGCAGAGACAAGTTATTCCTGTGCCAGCCTGTCTCTAGGCAGCATAGCAGACAATATACTGCAGTACTGAGCAGTGCAGCTGTCAGTCCAGCACTCAGGACAACACAAAGCTCACTAGGAAGCAGCAGCATGCTCTCTCTCTTTGTGTGTCTGTCTCTCTCTGCTCCTGTCTCCCTTCTCTGTAGACTTCAATAGGAAACTGCAACCTGATCACTCAGTGAAATTGTGGATAATCAGTGCTAGGTTTGTGGCTGTGTACAAATGGAACAATATGTCCATGATTTCACTGCAACCACAGATCTGCCAAAGATTTATCTGTGTGTGTGACGGTGCCTTAAGTCATTTCAGAGTTTATGAAGAGCTAAGGAAGCAGTGGTGGGATGAGAAGAGTTTTCCTTTATGAAAATGTTTTATATAAACATTTGGGGGTGATAGCTTTTCTGATAATTTAACCATTTTTTTATCAATTGACTTGATCTTCTGAAGTGTCAGATACGATCTTTTGCTCATATACAATTTCTGTTCTCTCCACGAAAGGTCTCTACGGAGGATCATAACGACAATCGATACGAGTAAATGCAAAGTGCAGGATAATATTGTAATTTGTGGGCTGCGCTTTCCCATATTCATCGGCTAAAGAGTTATGTTGTGTTGTTGTGAAGGAGCTATAATTCCACTTGCCTGGGGAAAGCTAACACAACCCTGTCAGCAGAGACAGCAGCACATTCTTGTGAGGGCTCAGCGATCCGTGCCTCGTACTGCACAAAGGCTTTTAGGAGCGAGAGAGACAGGCGGAGGGAGGAGGGAGGGCTGGAGACAGCTCTAGTGTTTCCAGGCGGCCGTCCCCAGGGAGCTCACAACCAAGTGTAACTTCAATCAAACGCTGACTTCTCCTGCGGGTGCTCAGCGGGAAACCTGATCTCACAAGCTTAGTGCCTCAATCCCCACCAGCCATCTCCGGGCAGGGGAGACAGATGTGGGGGCCAAACGGCACCGGCCGAAAGCCCAAAACAAGAGGCTGCCCTCCGACAATTGGCGCCCATACCAGGGCGCTACCTAATACATGTGCCCCATGCTACCGTAAAACTTCTCCAAATGACCACCTCTTTGAGAAGACCACCCCTTATCCAGACCAGATTATATGTTCACCATATACTATTCATACAGCCATCGTATTTGAGAAGACCACCCTCCTTGAACAGAATTAAATTTTGGGTTCTCCTTGTAGATATGTTTCACTGTAGTCATCACACTAGCAAACTGTAAAAATACATGTGCCAAATGTATAAAAGTGGTATCAATAGCGTAAGGGGCATGTGCCAACATGTCCGGACTTGCAGTGCTGTGTGCCACATCTATGGGCAGACACAGATGTTCTTTTCACAAGTAAGGTACTTCATTTGTGCAATGTTGGTTAAATCCTCCTCAAGAGCAAAGGCGACTTACGAAATAGGAAAAAAGGAACTTTTAGAAATTTATTGCAGACAATTGTGACATCCTGTAACCTAGCAACACCGCTGATTCCCGGGGACGACACCTTTATACATGTGCCTCATTGTGTTAACATTATCTCAGATATGCCATGTGTCGTATACGCGCGCGCCGGGCTCAGAAGACTGATTAATAACATTGCGACTCATGTATAATGCAGATAGGGACGTCTACACCACAGAAATGATAACTGCGCTCTCACCAGAACACCTGCGTACTTGGATGGGCTTAGTGCACAGGTACCCACAGAAGGAGCGCCTCGGGTATTCCTACAACCTCTCACACCGGAGTCATTTATAAGACATATTTTTCTTAGAAACCAAAGTGTTTTTATATTTGACATAAGGCGCCAGTGAAGGACACAGTAACAAGCGGGAATGCCCCAGTGGGCAGAAACAAAGGGCAGTGTGTGGGGGCGCACACACAGCATGCTTTAAAGCCAAGTATTTATTAACTCCATTGCTGTCCTAGTGACATTTTCTTACAAAATGAAAGACATTCAATGCTTAGTTTTATAATTTGTATACTGCAGGGCAATGCCAACCCCCGACATGACACAGTGGTCACTGATTCCACCAAAACCTGTCTCCTGCCATCGACACAGCAGACGTAGGGAACAGTCGGTCTTGTGCCCCTGTTCCTTACGTCCTCATGCTGCTCAGTGTACCCACAGTGACCACTATACATTAGCTGGAGTTAAGGGTGCTTTACACGCTGCGACATCGCTAACGGTATATCATCGGGGTCATGGTGTTTGTGACGCACAACCGACGGGGACGGGTACGCTCGCTAGCGATATCGATAGCGACATTGCAGCGTGTAAAGTGCCCTTAAGACTTCGGAGCAGCCTCGTGCGTGGATGTTACACTGTACCCTTTATATATCAGGACTGCCAATCTCTAGGTGGCATCCCCAGGAATCAGAATTACTAGCTGGGTCAGTGACCTTGACCCTGCAGAGCAGGCTCCCCAGAGTGACCACTCAAGGACATTAGTAATAATAATAATAAGCCAGAGTCACCAGAGTATAAGCCGCTCCAGTCTCTGCACAGCTGTAATTTATGTGGGGAGAACGCCAATAAGAGCTCATATAACAAAGGATTCATCTCTCTCCGCGACCGATAGCGGAGCCAGAGCCGGCATATTACTCATCTCAGTACCATGAAGCCAGGTTTCCCAGCGCGACACCTCAGACGCTAATTAACGTGTTCCTAATGGCAATTACTACCGCTGCTGATATTCCATGCACAACATTACATGGAGCGGTCACCCACGTGAGGAGATAACCATTAGTATTTTTTTTAATCTGAAGCAGATCTTTTGGTTTGATAGAAATATGTTTTCTCGTCCGGACTAATAATTGCATTGGCGTTAAATCTTTTCTTGGTCTTCAGTGACTTCTGCTACGAGGGTATTGTATATGCAGCTATGAAGTAAGGCTATGTGTCCACGGTAGAATGTTGCTGCGGATTTTTCTGCATGAAAATCCGCGACTTTCGCGGCAAATCCGCACCTTTTTTTTGCCGCGGATTTGCCGCGGATTTACCGCGGATTTTGATGCGGATTTTTTTTTTTTCCCCATTCTATAGCCAAAATCCGGATCAAAATCCGCAACAATAATTGACATGCTGCAGACTTTTCCGGATCAAAATCCGCGGCAAATCCGCCGCGGAAAAATCCGCAGCATGGACACAGCATTTCCAAAATGCCATTGAAATGGCTTGGAAGTGCCGCTGCTGCAGCTTTTCGGAAAATCCGCGGCTTTTCCGCGAGAAATCCGCGGCAAAATCCGCGCATTTTCCGCAGCGTGGACACATGGCCTAAGAAGTACATGTGCAGATTTGCCTTTGAAATATCTGTACATGTATGTCGCTTACCTTAAGTGTACAATTGAGTGTTTTTGTGTATTAGAATGGCTATATATAAGTACGTGTGCATTTATTAATCTCTGATGCATAACCTAATATGAAAAAAAAGTGTTGTGTCACACCATAATGCAAGGTGTGAACATGGCCTCATACATTCAATATAGCACCGCTGAATAAGGACAACCTAATAAGAGTAAGTGGTAATCCAGCACCCATAGTCCAGTCTTCAGTGAAAATTAAGACATCCTTTATTCACAAAACATGTTAAAAACATACATGTTTTAAAATTAGAACATCCTTACGCATTTCAGGTCATAGAGACCCTTACTCATAGGGTCTCTATGACCTGAAACGCATAAGGGTCTTCGGATTTTAAAACATGTATGTTTTGTGAATAAAGTATGTCTTAATTTTCACTGAATGGGGAGATAAGGTATGCACACCAGTGACTATGTAAGGGGGATACATGAAATAGCAGAAACTGCTGTGTGAATACTGACTTGAAAAATCCAATAGCTATATGTAAGAGTGAAAATGTGAAAAATGGAATCTGCATTACCGCCATGAACATATGAATCAAGAGAAATTTAGCTACTGAATTGATCAATGCAATAGAGCCCCAACACTACGCCAAAGTATTTCTCTACGTTGGGGTCCCTAGCTTGTGTGTGTCCTCTCATGCAGTTAAAAAACTTACCGTGTATGGGAAGCTGAGACCCAGGCTATTTATACGTATGATATGGATTGGCAATAGGTGTGGTTGGGGAGGGTTCACAAACGAAAAACTACAAACAAATAAGGAATAACGTTTGGAACACCATTCTAAGTCTGAACAGGGTGCAAAAACCTAAAAACACATCACTATGGGGAGATAAGGTATGCACACCAGTGACTATGTAAGGGGAATACATGAAATAGCAGAAACTGCTGTGTGAATACTGACTTGAAAAATCCAATAGCTATATGTTAGGCTATGTGCCCACGCTGCGGAAAATGCGCGGATTTTGCCGCAGATTTCTCGCTAAAAATCAGCGGATTTTCCAGAAATCTGCAGAACAGCAACTCCCCAGTCATTTCTATGGCATTTGGGAAATGCTGTGCCCACGCTGCGGATTTTTCCGCAGCGGAAATCGTGCGGATTTCCGTGCGGAAAAATCTGCAGCATGTCAATTATTGTAGCGGATTTCTCCGCAGGGTCCCATATACTTACCTGCCTTGATAGAGACCCGAGTCACCTTCTCCGTCCGGTGTAGCGGCAGCGGTAGCAGCGCGGTGGATCCAGCCAGGTACAGGAAGGAAGAGGTGGGCGGAGCCTGCACGAGCTCCGGTCATGTGCCAGCCGGAGCTAGTTCAGGCCCGCCCACCTCCAGCACAGTGAACCCAGACGCTGCCTGACAGTGACCCGGCCGCCGGAAAGCGAGGTGCTGCATGATGGAGGTAAGTATGAACTTTACCCGATCACTCAGCACTTATTCTGCATTGAGGATGCAGTGCCGAAGCCATGTACTGTATCCTCAATGCAGAATGCCCGCACCATATCTGCACGACATTCCGCAGCATGGAAACAGACAAAAGTTGTGGAGCTGTTTCCTGGGAGCACCTGCGGAATGTCTTGCGGATATATCCGCAGGACACTGTCCCCGTGGGCACATAGCCTAAGAGTGAAAATGTGAAAAATGGAATCTGCATTACTGCCATGAACATATGAATCAAGAGAAATTTAGCTACTGAATTGATCAATGCAATAGAGCCCCAACACTACGCCAAAGTATTTCTCTACGTTGGGGTCCCTAGCTTGTGTGTGTCCTCTCATGCAGTTAAAAAACTTACCGTGTATGGGAAGCTGAGACCCAGGCTATTTATGCGTATGATATGGACTGGCAATAGGTGTGGTTGGGGAGGGTTCACAAACGAAAAACTACTAACAAATAAGGAATAACGTTTGGAACACCATTCTAAGTCTGAACTGGGTGCAAAAACCTAAAAAAACATCACTATGAGGAGATAAGGTATGCACACCAGCTGCAGCTTTTCGGAAAATCCGCGCATTTTCCGCAGCGTGGACACATGGCCTAAGAAGTACATGTGCAGATTTGCCTTTGAAATATCTGTACATGTATGTCGCTTACCTTAAGTGTACAATTGAGTGTTTTTGTGTATTAAAATGGCTATATATAAGTACGTGTGCATTTATTAATCTCTGATGCATAACCTAATATGAAAAAAAAGTGTTGTGTCACACCATAATGCAAGGTGTGAACATGGCCTCATACATTCAATATAGCACCGCTGAATAAGGACAACCTAATAAGAGTAAGTGGTAATCCAGCACCCATAGTCCAGTCTTCAGTGAAAATTAAGACATCCTTTATTCACAAAACATGTTAAAAACATACATGTTTTAAAATCAGAACATCCTTACGCATTTCAGGTCATAGAGACCCTTACTCATAGGGTCTCTATGACCTGAAACGCATAAGGGTCTTCGGATTTTAAAACATGTATGTTTTTAATATGTTTTGGGTGTAAATTGGGCCAAGGACACCAGATCTGTGTATTTAGTATCAAGGACAAGATTGACTCCTGTTTTTTAAAATCAGGAAAACTTTTAACCTTAAAAATCTCATCACCATGCCATTATATGATCATGTGCACGGTTCTGGTTTCAGATAACCATCCCATAATTGTACCACACTGAGACCACCATAGGGATCGTAACACTATAGTATTACAGCTATATGAATCTGCAACACATGAAAGAGGTATGGAATAATGCTCGATCCTCAGCTTTACACCTTCATAGTACATTTCATTTTGTTTGGTTTCCGCCTCTAATTTTACCCCCCTTCCTTTTGCAATGCAAATCAATGTGGCAATTACCATCTAAAAGCTCTGCCGGCCCTAGGTCAATGTAAATTGATCATTGTCCGCCTTCTACAGAATAACACCGGGAGTCTGTGGAGCGTAATGAGATTATCCTGGAAACTGTCTTCTAGATCACAAATTATATTTCATGCTGTCAGGATCTTCTCCTAGCGGACTCCCGTGCATGTCTAATCACAAGGCTCCAAAGCTCATTAGTTTATAGGATGGTGGGGGACATAATCCTTCATCTGCCACTGAAGCCGGCAACCAGCCCAACAGTGGCTCGTCTCCACACTGCTGGGTTTATTATTTGAGGTGACCCTCTGGGCACGTCATAATCCATAGGCTGTAATATTTATACGTAGCGTCCCGTGCATATATAAAACAGATGTGCACACACTAGTCATTTCTAGCCTGCATTTCTTTGTTAATAGGAGGATTGATAAGGATGGCTATCTTTAACCCAACATTTTCATCAAACGTGCACACATATCTACGTTCTGACAGCAAATGAACATACACAATAACAGATCTGTCTTGGGCTCTCCATAGTAAGCATATATTCCTACATGCCGAGTATCTACGGAGGAAAAACTGCAGCGGAGCCAGCAGAGGTAAATACCGTTCTGGAAGAGATGCGGTTCTAACGCACATTTCATCCTTTGTGCTGAAAAGGGTGAAATCCTCAGTGACATCCGCACCACAAATTGACATGCTGCATATTTAAAATCTGGAGTCCTGGATACATTTACACTGCAGATTTTCTCCACATCGTGTGAAAGAGAGTTCATGAAATCTCATTAACAACACTGCTACTGCCGATTTTTCACACAAAAATCCATTGTGTATTTTTCCTGTGGAAAAGCATCAAAAGGGTTTCAGATGCCTTTTTTATGATCAACTTGTTGTTCATGGTAAATTCAATAAAATGACAAATCTCCAATTGTTCTGTGCCGATTTTATGTGTCCTTTCCTGGGCTTCCATTGATAGCACACAAAAACAGCCGAAAAAATCCAACACAAGCAGAACAACGTTTTGATAAGGGTTCTGACATCAATTGATATCTGTGCGGGTCATAAAAAACACAGGTAAATGGCAACAAAAGGGCTCAATTAGCTTTTGGGTAGTCTAAAATCTCTACAGTATTACCACCTGCAATGAAGTTGTCCATCTGACTAAGTTTTCAGTCGTATTAAAACACTGAGTGCATCAGTAGAGACTCTACTTGGCACGAGACCACAAGTATATAAATTACATACTTACCAAATCTTAATGGTGTGTAGTATACACACTGTTAGGATTTGGCCTCCACCTTCAATTGGTGAAGGCCAAATCCTAACATTGTGCATGTGACGACATGGACTTTGTCAGTGCCTAGGAAGGGTTAAAGTTTCTTAACATTCAGTCGGACATAAAGATATTTTGTTTATAAACGGGGGATAAGCCCTCATTGTTTCTTTTTATTGAGTCTAGTGTTAAAGTTCTTGTTGACTCATATAATTACCTTGACCAGAGAGGATCAGATACCCATACAAATCAATTGTGTGAACCTCCATTGTATTGTTGGATGTGATGTGGCTGGGCATCTCCCTTGTCACTGTCAGAGACCATTACTAATAGGGATATTTTATATGCGGCTTGAGATCTAGCCAATAAGAGCCCAGTCTTATCCACCAATCGTGAAAATGTGAGACGTGTTGGTCTGAATGGAGAGCTCAGGGGTATAAGAAGGAGGACTGTCAATTGCCCAGGTAGACTCTTGCTACATGATTCCAATCTAGGACCTGCGGATCCAATTGGCAAGCCATAGCTGAACCTGGATTATAATACTACATGGACTTCAGCATCGAATGCAAGGATTCGGCTGAAATATCAAGGACTACCTAAGGAAGGAAACCAGCTTGGGACAATCCATTCACCGGACTACAGACATTGCGGACCTCAGCCAGCTTCCTAAATCTGGCGTTATTCCATTCTTGGTGGGTGACCGCCGAAAGCAAGGTGCTGCTGGTTTGAAGTAAGTAGCCCTGGAAGCTCTGAGACAAGGACATTCTAATCCCTGGTGAGCCAGCGGAAGAGTGAGAAACTGTTGCCGGTTATATTCTGTGGTTTTGCTGGTTATGTGCCATATGCCGTTAATTGTTTGGGGATCCAATAAAGTCTTAATATTGTGATTCCCTCACCCTGTGTTGTCTGAGTAGAGTTCTGCCCACAGTTAAGGAGGTCGGGCATTCAGTTGGGATGAGCCTTGGGTCATGCTGTCTTTCTAAAGGCGGCCGTACCAGCAGAAGAGAGCACCCACTGACCCCCGTGTCTCCACAGTGCATACTACACACCATTAAAATTCGGTAAGTTGCACAAATTGCTGAAAATGTACTTAAGGGTGGACTATCCCTTTTAATAACTTCACATATCAAATGGTCTCTATTCTGTATCATGGTAAGCCCACATCAATGAATAATGACCAGGTAACAAATTACATCTATACGGCCTAATGGAGGAGTGTCCTGAGCACACCACCTAAGAATTGAAATCCCTTCTTGTCATATCCAGCAGGCGATCACAGCTTATTAAACTTCATACTCTTCCAATTTTGCACTATTAATGATATATTTCCATTTCGGAAATCCTATAGCTCATATATTGTGACGAGGTGAACAGCATTGCATGCAAAAAGCCGGCTTATATATTAAGGGGCACCAACTGGTAACAAAGTACGACATGACAGATGCATATCTCTGCATGTCAGTAAGAGATGAAGCATGGAAGCAGGTGAGCAAATAATGCCTTGGCAATCTTTGGACAGCAACTTGCCATAGGGAAATCTATGGTGGAAATCTGAAGGTTAAATTTAGATTTTTCCGGGAATTGCCCAACAGATCAGTACAGAAATTATCCCTATTGTAATCAGTACCTTTATCCGGTGGAATTTATGAATATGCTGTATACTGTAAAATCTTTAGTTTCCATATTTCACTTAGATTATTTGAAGCTTGTATATGGCATATAAAATAACCATTCACATGCACTTGGTGGGGAAGCAAGAACTATAATATATATATATATATATATATATATATATATATATATATATGTGTGTGTGCAGAATAGATAAATATGCAAAACGTAACATGGTCTAAATTGTAGTAGCTGAAAAAACACAGAAAATAAAATACCATACTGAAATATCAATATGCTGGTGTGCAAATTATATGTAAATGGCAAGTACTGTATTAATGTGCTAGGTAATATTTTCAGGGCTGCTACCCGTTTAAGACATAATTATGAAATGCAGTCTTTTTTTTTCCCTGGCCTGATAAAAATTGCTCGCAAACACGAAGACTTCTAATACGACTACACAAATCATTCCGTGCAGGCTCCACATAATTGCTCGGGAATCAGTCTGCACAGCTCTGATTGTCAGGAAGAGCCTGCCTTGCGCTGCAGAGAAGAGAGGCCTATTTGTGCCACGTAATGCACTAATCCCATCACTCATCCGGGGTAGGAAACGGCTATGAGAACAGCATTTACTAGAATACAGGAAGAAAAATGCAATATATATATATATATATATGTATATATATATATATATATATATATATATATATATACACACAATAATACAATAAAGGCATATCTTTCTAGAAATAGCCTTGTACATATACAATATGTACCTTCCATGCTGTACGTGATTAAGGTTTGGCTTAGATGGATTACCCACTTCTTATTCCGGAAGCATGCAGAAAATCCTGTAGAATGACACATTATGGACACGTTTTTCTTCTTCGTAATAGAAATTTCTAGGTTTATAGTTCCTTTAAAAATGATGCTTACATATAGGTAGCATAAGTTGTGAGTCTATGTGTCACTCAGGTCTATTGACAAATGTGTGCCAGGCGACAAAAATTGTGTATGAAGCGCAATGTATGTACTATACATAATTATTAGAACCTAAAAATGTAGCCTGGATCATGGACTTACGGAAATAAAAAATAAATTAAAATTAAAAGTATGTAAACGTAAACAGCAATAAAAAAAGGAAGCTATAGGTGGCTTTACACACTGCAACATCGCAAACGACATCGCTGTAACGTCACCGGTTTTGTGACGTAATAGCGACCTCCCCAGCGACATTGCAGTGTGTTAAACACATCAGCGACCTGGCCCCTGCTGTGAAGTTGTGATCGCTACAAATCGTTCAGGACCATTCTTTGGTCCTTTTTTTCCCGCTGTGCAGCAAAGTTTTAGTGTGTAAAGAGGACTTTACAGCGACTTCGTTAGCGACTTCCCTTTCAAAAAGCTGCTTTACAACATTCCCAATGACTAGCTAGGTCGTTCTGCAGGTCCGGATCGCTGTTGCGTCGTTGGCCAGGTTTGCCTGTTTGACAGCTCACCAGAGACTTTGTAGCGATCCCGGCCAGGTTGGGATCGCTGGTGGGATCGCTAGAAAGTCTCAGTGTGTAAAGGGGCCTTAATGCTTATGATATAGCTGGTTGAAAACAAGACTGAAGAGCACTTGATGATGCTGATGTATGTAAAGCATTATGGAATTTATAGCGCTATATAAGTGAATAAATGTAAACATATATATATATATACTGCTAATCAACAGCCAAAAAACAGCCAAAAAAAAGAAAAAAACAGGGCTGGTCTTTGCATAGCAAGCCACATCTGAGGCACAGCGCTGTGCAGCACAATGGACGAGCTCAGGACCATATAATGGAACACTTATTGGACCCGGACCCGTACGAAGAGTAACCGGAGATAAAAACAACCATTAGACCTGGGAAAATTGGTTTTGTTCTGAAAAATTACAATACCGGAAATTGCTGAAATTGTAATTATACCTATGCAAAGGTCAATATTATAGACCTGTAGACATTATATGTCTAATTTTCTCTTGTGGATTCTCACTTAATCTGTGAGAAAATGAACTGTGTGCCTCTCTGTAATCAGAGGCACGTGGCGGTCCAGTATGGGCCAGCAGAATCCATAGGTTCCATATTATGGAGCTATACAACACGGATCAGTCACACCGCAATGTGCAGAGGATAAATTAAAATCCCCGCAGCCGCACTCTCCAGAGGCATCATCAGAATTGATGAAGGTCAGCGCAGTGGAAACGTAAACACAGATTTGTTTTTTTTTTGCTGGTGTATGTGTGTGTTAAGATTTTTTGTAAATGCAGCAAATCCACCACTTGATATGTTTATGTCACACAGCAGTGTAGGCTCTGACTGCTCTATACATGCTATAATGGCGAATAAATGGTATATCTTATTGGTTTACATGGTGCTCAATGCTTACAATATACCGTGGCTGTTACTGTACAGGGGGATCATAGATCAATATGCGAGAGGATGAAAATAAGCCAAGCTGCTTGTGTCGTAGATCTGTATAGATGAATGTTTAGAATAATTTCTGCACAAAGAACGGCTTTATCATAGAAATATGATAAACTGCAGCTTAACACAGGATGGACATTAGTGGTACATTAAATGTCACATGCGTAATGATCTCTGCGCACAATTTTAGCTCCAGTATGAATATGGCAGGGACAGAGTTAATGCAGCCGCTCACTTCCCTGCTCTGACCCCATGTGCCTCTGGCTTGTGGTGAGCTGGAGATTAGGAAGTGCTCTGCTACTTTCCTCCCGTCTGTAAACACTCCGCTTCCCAGAAATGGTTACCAAATGTTCTGCGCTCGCAGAGCCATCCTGCTGTTTAAGGATGAGAAAACCTCGTCTCCCCTATCAGACGCCTGCTCTGCCAGGCATCATTGGGAATCTCAATCATCCGCCTGGATCACTGCCGTACAGAGATGTGCTGGCGGTGCACACAGCACGCGGATCATAAACGATGCAGGGTGCAGCGGCCGGAGCAGAATGGCACATGGCGTGACAGAGTGGCAGTGCGAGGCGGGGCAGAGGGCTCAGACAGAAAAGGACCCCTGTGCAAGAACACTATATATGCCCTTTACAGTCCAGGAGCCCATCATAGTGCAGCTGTTTATGTGTCTGTGGTAGATGTAAGCCTGCGAGCAGGACCCTTACTCCTCTTGGTAGCTATTGAATTGCGGTATTCTGTAATGTCTCATATTGTCTGTATGTGTATTGTAAAGTGCTGCGGAATATGTTGGCGCTATATAAATAAAATTGTTATTATCAAGCGGCTTTGGAAGTAAAGTGAGTCCCTGTACAAGGCATGTCCACCATTGCAGTGGGCACATATCTGTGCAGGAGTGGCAAGCAGTTATAGTATACACTACATTCCCAGCTTGAGCACACCCTGAGATGACAAATCTTCACAATGTAGTGATCCATGCCAATCTCATGTCTATAGAGAATGACATATACTTACCAGACAACTGAGGGAAACATTTATCCTACTAGATGGATTCTGACTGTCCGAGCCCATGATTTCCCCGGAGAGCAGCAGTGCCACATGTTTCTGGAAGCTGCGTATTCCTGATTCTATTTATATAGCATTTACAAATAACCATTGCACATATAGACAATCGAACTAATATCTAAAATACTTGTGTGACGATAACATTATTCCTCTAAACTGGACTGTAGTGTGCCAACGGCGTGCAAAGAGAATCCCATGTAAGTGGGAGAATGACTGCTCTCATCTTACACTACGTGTGTTTATACTATGTGTGTATATACATACAGTACATATGTATATATGTAGAGCCCCACGGGGCAGGCAGTTAACCTACTTGTTGCCGGGCCGTCGACGGTCGTTGTCACGGGCACCCTAGCCCGGCTTTGTTGCCCTGAGGCATACAGTAAATGGTGGGGAAAAGATCATGGGGATAGCAGTAGGATGAATGTCGTGACGCCACCTGTGGTATGCGTCCAGGGAATGGGCCGCCTCTGCTGTCGCTGTCCTCCGGGGCAGATGGTAGTAGCAGCTATGGATGGTATCGCTCCCCACAGGTGGAGCGGGCCCCGGGGTGGATGATGAGGGGACTAGTAATGGCGGCGCGGAGCGGCAGTACCGGCAATAAAGAGTCAGAGTCTATGGCTGCAGTTCCAGGTTGTTTACTCACTTTTAGTGCTGTGCCGCTCACCCAGGTAATACCGGTCACTTGCTGTGATGGGATCCATCGAACCCGAACCTGTTAGCGATCAGTCCGGTTTGGGTGTTCAGTGGATTTCTTCCTTGTAGTGCCTGTCAGTGGATCCCCTGGCTTGAACCTACATGGGGACCCGGGTTTTCAAGAGTAGAACTTTTGTCCCTATATGCAGGTGCCGCGGTTCCAATGTGGGGTCTGGCGTTATCCTAGGCCCCGGATCCTTTATGGCACTGTGCTGTCGGGAGCTGTGTAGTCAGGGAAGCTTGAAACTTTCCTCGTCCAGGCAGATTCTGGAAAACCAACATGGAGTTTGATCTTCCCTAGGGTCTTGCCGCCCTGTGTGGCATTGGTTCCATGGGGAGCAGAGATCACTCTTCCCACGGCAACCGTGTGAACTTCTCCTTCCCTCCGGAGCACCTGTAGATGCGACTGCTCTGTTTCTCTCCTGCTGGAGAACTCCCTATCTGTTCTGTTGGCTCCTGACTCCCCCTGCTGGCTGCACCTCCCCCTCCCAGGTCCTAAGCTAGTGGGACTGGGGCCCCTGTTGAGGGCATCCTATAAGTGCCACTCTGTCGGTGACCCCTTTATTACCCTACCCTAGCCCAGTCCCCAGTGGGAGCAGGGCAACCTGATGTGTATTTGAGTGTGTAATGTGGTGAAACCGGGACTGACCTCCTCAGGATCCGGGTTTAGCATTACACCCAAATTTGGGTGCAAAACTCTGTGGCGACTGAAGCCTCAGGGGCACAACATATAATACATACTGTCTCTATTATATGTGTATCCCTCCTAATCTATACCATGGGTACCATCCACATTATTTCACATAGATTTTTTAATTAAATGTTTATATGACCTATAAATTACACCACCCACACGTGTCTCTAAACTATGTATATATACAGGGTGGTCCAAAAGTAGGTGGACAGTATGTGTAATAGGGTTATCAAACGTGGTGTAAAGTGAAACTGACTCAGTTGCCTTTATCAACCAATCAGATTCCACCTTTCATTTTCCAAAGAGTCTGTGAAGAGTGAAAAGTGGAATCTGATTGGTTGCTAAGGGCAACTGAGTCAGTTTCACGTTACACCATGTTTGATAACCCTACTACACATACTGTCCACCTACTTTTGGACCACCCTGTATATATATATATATATATATATATATATATATATATATATATATATATACCTACTTTTGGACCACCCTGGGGGCCTGCACCCGGCTCTCTCCCCGCTTTTTAATGCTCTTCTTGGATTAAATAAAGCTAGTTTTGGATATCGAATGGATTGTGCCATTGTCTTCTGATCTCCTAGGACTCATATTCGAATTCTTTTCCATATTCAACATGCACCCATGACCAGTGTGCTAGTGGATGAAGACCCGAGCATTACCTACTCCATTACCCTACACCATTTCAAGGTATAACGCGGTGATGCAGAACCGCATCTGTTTTTGTATAATGTATATATATATATATATATATATATAGATATATATACACACACACAAACACATATTTTATATATATTTATACATGGTTACTTGTGTCTGTATACATCGGCAGCTCAGACCAACCAACCATAATGCCCTGATAGAGGAGCCACAGTTTACACATATAAAGGCAAATAAAGGCAGCCTTTGACTTTGCAAAGCATGCCATACAATGAAATATTTATCTGTAGACAGATGTGCAGATCCGGCTTAATGTGGTAGACCTGCTAAGAATCTGATGTACACTACTCACAAAAACGTAGGGATATTTGGTTTTCGGGTGGAATTCATATAAAACGTAAAATGTTCACGTTACAGTGATATAATATCATGAAAGTAGGGCATTTAAGTAAAAGCATGCAATGGTGATTTACCCATCCCAAACAATTGATTGAAACAAAAGCCAACAACAGTGGTGGGTAGTGGAGGGAAGCCCTCAGGTCATTAAGTTCCTGGGGTACAGAGTTACAAGCCTCTACATGGCGACTCAGCTGATCCCATAACTTTTTTATGGGATTCAGGTCTGGAGAAAGTGCAGTCCACTCCATTTGAGGTACCCCAGTCTCCAGCAGCTGTTCCCTAATGATATGACCTCGATGAGCTGGAGCATTGTCATCTATGAAGATGAAATTAGGCCTGTGTTGTTCATGCAGAGGCACAATGACTGGATTAATGATGTTATTCATGGAGAAGGGTCTTGCAACTGTAAAATTCACAAAGTGTAGGGCTGTTCTGTATTGATTAGACACACTTGCCCACACTGTAACACTACCACCAAAGGCTCATCTGGTGACCACAGTGGCTGATGCATAGCGTTCTCCTTGACGTTTCCAACATTGCTGGAGGCCATCATTTCTGCTCAGTGTGAATCAACTTTCATCATGATCACTAAGATCACATTAAGTTCACCTGAAAAGGTTAGAGGGCATTTTAGGATCATCCTGAAATTTCATCTGAAAGTCAAATATCCCTAAATTTTTTGTTAGTGTATGTTTGAGAAGATGATACACATCAGGTCTCGGTTCCACTTGCATATTGCTTCTGATGTTCCAAGTGTGGGGAGAGTGTCATGCGACTGTGATCAAATCTTGCCATTGGATCACAATTATGGAGAAAAGGGAGAAACTACTTTCTCCCTCTTCTCCGTGGCCTGTCTTTACATGTATCACACTGCCGATATAGCATGAGAAAAAAATAGCAGATGGACACTGCCTCATCGTTTTACACTGCATTGTTTTATTGCATTCCACTCGTCTGTGTAAAATTCAAGTGGAGCCAAGGCCTTGCATTAAAGGATTTATACCAAGTTTGTAAAGCCAGGCATACTTGAGAGATAACAGTCAGCTGAATATTCCTTCAACAGATCGTTAACTCTCCCAGCTCCTCCTTATATATGTCCGCTCAGCTCTGCGTTCATGGGTTTTCAACAGGGTGAGATGATAATGGCCTGAAAACAAAAACATTCTTCCATTAGGGGAGAGTCAAAGGCCCCATGCACATCAGAAAGTTCCTTCAGAAATGGTCATTTTTGCCTGTTTTTCATCTGTGTAAGGGTGCATTTAGATTTAGCTTATTGATTGCTAGATGTCTGCTCCATCTGAATGACGGTAAGGTTGGTCATCTCTGGCAACCTTATAAGGGTGCTTTACACGCTGCGACATTGCTAACGATATATCGTCGGGGTCACGTCGTTAGAGACGCACATCCGTCACCGTTAGCGTCATCGCAGCATATGACACCAATGTGCGACGATCAACGAGCGCAAAAACGTGAAAAATCGTTGCTCGTTGACACGTCGTTCATTTCTTTAATATCGTTGCTGCTGCAGGTACGATGTTGTTCGTCGTTCCTGCGGCAGCACACATCGCTATGTGTGACACCGCAGGAACGACGAACATATCCTTACCTGCGTCCACCGGCAATGAGGAAGGAAGGATGTGGGCGGCATGTTTCGGCCGCTCATCTCCACCCCTCCTCTGCTATTGGACGGCTGCCGTGTGACGTCGCTGTGACGCCACACGAACTGCCCCCTTAGAAAGGAGGCAGATCGCCGGCCAGAGCGACGTCGCAGGGAAGGTAAGTCCGTGTGACGGGTGTAAGTGATGTTGCGCGTCACGGGCAGCGATTTGCCCATGATGCACAACCGACGGGGGCGGGTATGCTCGCTAGCGATATTGGTACCGATATCGCAGCGTGTAAAGTACCCTATAGTCAATGAATGGAGCTAAGGTGCTCCAAACCAACCTCTGCTTCATTCAAATGGGGCTCTGCAAAGCTTCGATCTTGGGAACAGTGGGGGTTCCAGCAGTTGCACACCCAGCGATAAGAAACTTGGTAAAAACGCGAATGCTAATAAAGACTATAATAGTAGACCCATCGATATGTATGAGGGTCTCCTCACTCACTGACAAGTTTTGTTGCGGGAAGATAAGCAACAGGCAATTAATAAATCAGCCCCTAAGGGGTGCTTCACACACAGCGAGCTCGCTGCCGAGATCGCTGCTGAGTCACGCTTTTTGTGACGCAGCAGTGACATCATTAGCGATCTCGCTGTGTGTGACACTGAGCAGCGATCTGGCCCCTGCTGCGAGATCGCTGCTCGTTACACACAGCCCTGGTTCGTTTTCTTCAAAGCCGCTCTCCTGCTGTGACACACAGATCGCTGTGTGTGACAGCGAGAGAGCGACGAAATGAAGCGAGCAGGGAGCAGGAGCCGGCGTCTGACAGCTGAGGTAAGCTTGTAACCAAGATAAACATCGGGTAACCAAGGTGGTTACCCGATATTTACCTTAGTTACCAGCCTCCGCAGCTCTCACGCTGCCTGTGCTGCCGGCTCCGGCTCTCTGCACATGTAGCTGCTGTACACATCGGGTTAATTAACCCGATGTGTACAGCAGCTAGGAGAGCAAGGAGCCAGCGCTCAGTGTGCGCGGCTCCCTGCTCTCTGCACATGTAGCTGCATTACACATCGGGTTAATTAACCCGATGTGTACTGTAGCTAGGAGAGCAAGGAGCCAGCGCTTAGTGTGCGCGGCTCCCTGCTCCCTGCTCACACTGGTAACTAATGTAAACATCGGGTAACCATACCCGATGTTTACCTTAGTTACCAGTCTCCGCAGCTTCCAGACGGCGGCTCCGTGCAAGCGCAGCGTCGCTTGCACGTCGCTGCTGGCTGGGGGCTGTTCACTGGTCGCTGGTGAGATCTGCCTGTTTGACAGCTCACCAGCGACCATGTAGCGATGCAGCAGCGATCCTGACCAGGTCAGATCGCTGGTCGGATCGCTGCTGCATCGCTAAGTGTGAAGGTACCCTAATCCTTTGCTTCAGGGAAGAAGACTACTGACATTGAGCAGAGCATAGGTGTATGGGGAGTCAGGAGATGCTGTTGGGTGAATGGCCACTTATCTGTAGGGCTGGCTTTAGATAAGCTTGATCTGCTAATGATGTGTAGATAATATCTCTTATGTCTTTGTCAAGCTTTAGGGTAAATATACATGTGACAGATTTGTAGCAGATTTGTGACACAAAAGGCCCCCATACACATTGGATGAAAGTCGGCTGAACATTTCGACATGAGTAGGACTGATTGACAGTTTTCTATCTATGGGAGCCTGTAGTTGGACTTTCATTGCCGAATACTTTTGTTTTTAAGGCAGATAAGTCACCGCTTGAGATGTCTGGCAGCGGATTTCTCCTCTTTCCCCAATGAAGACACATAAAGTCGGCCATCAAGCTTAAGAACTAGCTCAATTCTTCTTGTTTTGGCAGCAGGGACATGGATTTCAGGAAACCACAAATGGGACAGTCTCAAAAATCTTCTGCAATAAATCTACCACACGTGAAATCACCTTTGGGAGCGTTGGTATTACCATACTCACGGCTTAGATACAATTTACAGTCATCAATATCTGGGATGGTCGGAGCTGCACTGCTTTGCATTTTTGTCTTCACTCACAATACAAGACCAATGTGATTGTGTTGATGGTGGGGTTCAGATATTTGATAGGCGGCAGCATCTGTACATCTTGAGGCGAGGATCTGTCAGTCACTCCCCATTGAAGTGCAGTGTAGAGGCTCCGTGTCTCTCGCAGAGGAGCACGGATCTGCTGCCTTTATCCTGAATGTACGCGCTGCCTGCAGTCAATAGACGCTGCCGTCTCCCCGTTCTCATTGATGTCGTATTGACTCTTTATGTACTATGCTTACAGAGGCATCATGCATATATTACAATACGACAATATAAAAGATTGCCGGTTCTTGGCTGTCACTGAATTACAATGGAGCAGGTCAGTCCTGGGGCAAGTGTGTAAATAATGTGTGCCCGGATTAGGCAGGACTGTATGCTGTAGGCTTATATAACAGGGAACAATTTAGGTTGCCTTCATGCTCTGCTCTGGAGATTGTGCTTTCCTAATAATAGGATGGTATTAAGTACAAAGGAGACATTCCCTAAGAAAATGCCTGAGAATGTTTCACTTCCAATCCCCATTTATAGACGTACAGACCAGCAGATCTTTGAAAAGAAGATGGAGTATGAGGAAGCCTAAAGGGTGCTTTACACGCTGCAACATCGCTAACGATATATCGTCAGGGTCACGTCGTTAGTGACGCACATCCAGCGCCATTAGTGATATCGCAGCGTGTGACACCAAGGAGCGACGATCAACGATCGTAAAAACGTCAAAAATCGTTGATCGGTGACATGTCGCTCCTTATCATAATATCGTTGGTGGTGCATGCTGCTGGTTGTTCGTCGTTCCTGCGGCGCCACGCATCGCTATGTGTAACATCGCAGGAACGACGAACATCTCCATACCTGCGTCCACCGGCAATGAGGAAGGAAGGAGGTGGGCCGCTCATCTCTGCCCATCCTCTGCTATTGGGCGGCCTCTTAGTGACGCCGCAGTGACGTCGCTATGACGCCGAACGCACCTCCCCCTTGAAGGAGGGATTGTTCGGCGGTCACAGCGACGTCGCTGAACAGGTATGTGCGTGTGACGCTGCCGTAGCGATAATGTTCGCTACGGCAGTGATCTCCAAATGTCGCACGAACGACGGGGCGGGTGCTATCGCGCACGACATCGCTAGCGATGTCGCAGCGTGTAAAGCACTCTTAAGGCTCTGTTCACACTATGGCTGTGACATAACGGAAAGAAGACAGGTATGATGGATCTAATTTTATACAGGTGCCACTGATTTATAAAAGGGTATGTTGTTAGGTTTCCATTGGGTTCTGGTGCTTTGACAGCAAGGTTAGTGCTGCATACCAAGGAACATTTTACATCTCCAGGGTAGAGGTTCCATGTGCTCATATCTCACAAGTGTACAATGCAGGTCATTAAAGGCCACTTACCACAAGGAAAGGCAAACACGATTTTAGGGTGTATAAATAGATAGATAAAATCCTGTAATGCCAACATATTGTTACCCCTCTATAAATCACTTGTAAGGCCACATCTGGAATACGGGATCCAGTTTTGGCCTTCACATTATAAAAAGGATATTCAGAACTTTGAGTCAATTCAAAGGCAATAACTAGATTATTACAAGTAATGGAAGAGCTCTCATGATGAGAGGTTGGAAAAGTTGGATTTGTTTAGCTTAGACGTCTCAGAGGAGATTTCTTTTATATGTATAAATACATGTGTGGTCAATATAAAAGAATGGCACATGTCTTATTCCTTCCAAAGACAATACTAAGGTCCAGGGGGCACTCATTACAGGTAGAAGAATGGTGATTTCGATAGCTAAATAGGAAAGGGTTCTTTACAGTTAGAGCAGTCAGACTGTGGAATGCCCTACCACAAGAGGTAGTAATGGCAGATACTATAACAGCTTTTAAAAATGGGTTGGATGACTTCCTCAGTACACACAACATTATGGGTTATAAATAATTTAGTAAAAAAATAATGTAAAATTGGTGGAGAAAGGTTGAACTTGATGAATCTAGGTCTTTTTTTCAGCCTATAACAGAAGTAATACATCTGTAGAAGCTAGACTGACACCACTATCACACTGTCACCGAATACTACATGTCAAAATTGCACGCCAGACCTGGGATCTGCTCCGATTGTGCTCAGAAATATGCGGATGAAGCAGGCTTTAGAAAACTGCGTGAAAGAGCATTTATGGAGATCGCTCGTTAATCTTTGATTAGTGTAGGAAAGGAGGGGGCGGATTCCCTTCACCCTCATATAACATGTCGGTATAGGAAGAGCCGTGGAGAAGTACAGACAGAAGCCCATGTTATGAAAACAAACTGAGAGGAATGTGAGATCTCGGTGTGATAGGAGCCAGGATGCACGGTCTATGCACCATAGTAAAAGAGCTCGGCAAGACGTGTCTGCCCCCATCTCGACCTGTGAGCTCTTATGACAAGAGGGGGCAGGGACATGCACTTGTTATCTCAGGCCAGGCTCCTGCAGTCTTCCAGACTATTGTTCTGCAAATCAGACAAAATAAAGCCTCTTCCCCTGTCAAAATACAATTCAACAAAACCCAAGGCAGCTAATGTAAAATCCTTGGTACCGATGTATCGTAGTCCTATGTGGATCCAATGTAATGGTGCATTTAGATGAGCCGATTTCAAGCTGTTAATGGGCCTTAATAGCACTGAACGGCGCTCTTTACATCAGCCGATGGGCACAGAATGTTGGCCAATACGACCATTCTTTCCCCATATAGTATATTATCGGCAGCACATCTGGTTACACGGGGCAATGTGCTGCCAATAACGATGATTTGGGGTTTTTTTGCCAGTATAAGCGATATGATCACCTTATGGACAAACATTTTGCCAGTTTCTCAGGTGATTGCTGACGTATTTATACTGGTGGACCATCAGGAACGAGGGTTCCAATGAACGCTTGCTTGATGATTAACTAATTGCATGCATGCACTCCAGCACATACAGGGCACTAATTTACTATAACAGTTGTCATATTACATTACTTAGGCTACATTCACACTTGCATTGTTTTGCCTCAGTCACAATCCGTCGCCTTGAGGAATTACGGTATCCCGATTTTGCAGGAATCCATTTTTCCCCCATAGACTTCTATTAGTGACGGATTGTGACTGATGGCCCTGTGTTGCATCCGCTGCGGAACGGATCAGTTGTTTGCTGACTGACCATCAGGCGGGAGCAACGCGGAATGTAACGTTTTTTGTGTGCGAAGGATCGGTTTTTTACTGTGAGCATGCGCACAATAAATAACCATGATCTATTATCAATTCAGTTCCAGCGGCCGGAACGATCAGTTGATCGGCTGGCGGACGCCTTTCTGAACTATCAGCTGATCGTTCACAAAAGCTGGCCACCGCTAAAACAGTAAAAAACAAACAACGGATCATATTTTTTCAGCATCAGTCACATCAGTTGTGCCACTATCCGCAACGCATCCGTTGTATCAGTCACACAACTGATTGTGACGGATGCAAAACAACGCAAGTGTGAAATCAGCCTTAAAGGGAATCTGTCACTTTTCTTCCAGAAACGTGATTCATCTGAAGATATACGGCTAATCTGCAATTAAATAGCATTAAAGCCCTTTGTAGCCAGCTTATTGGAGAAGCAGCTACAGGGAGAAAGTTTAGTTTTATTCTCCCTGTAGCTGCTCACTTTGAGCCAATGGAGCGGTGTATGAAGCAATTATTCCCATTAACTATACACTGTAATCACTCCCCGGCACATTAATTGACAGCCTGATCTGCTGTTATCTGCTGTCATATAGGTAATCTTGGCCAACTCTCACTTGCAGAGGAGTGCTTGCTTGGCTGAGTGTTCCTGTTCTCTCTATGACAAAGCTGCCAGCTGACATGTCTGCCGGTGGCTTATCTCCAGGAGAACAACACACTCAATCGTCCGAAATTGGACATGTCTGACCGACATGTCCCCCAACAATAAGTAGGCTGTAGTCCCCCATACACATTAGACTGTCGGACGAACTAAATCAATATTGGCGGATTCAGATGGCAAAATGTATGTGGGGGGCTTAAGTGTGTAATGTGTGAGCAGAGCAGGCAACCAATGAGTATGCAAGGGAGTGACGATCGCAGTATAGTGAGCAGTGAGTGTAACTGCTCCAATGATTAACCCTATATCTCGAGGTAAATAACATTTCTAGACTTGACACATACCCTTTAAACTGGCCATTCAACATACAGCACAATGTATAGTGACCAGGGCACGTTTGGCATATGTTAGGGCCGGCTATTGAATCTTGTAGGGACATTAGCGTATATGTTTATTGTGTACCGCAGCTAACAGAAACATTGGAGCATTATAAATATGTACCACAGATTACATATTACGCTGGTAACGGAGCACGTAAATCCTGAGGAGCATGGCCAGTATGTGGGGTGTGACCGTGTCCTGAGGAGCCCGGCCAATGAGTGGAGTGTGAGCGAGTCCTGAGGAGCACGGCCAGTGAGTGGAGTGGGATATCCTGAGGAGCACGGCCAGTGAGTGGAGTGTGATGTCCTGAGGAGCACGGCCAGTGAGTGGAGTGTGATGTCCTGAGGAGCACGGCCAGTGAGTGGAGTGTGACCGTGTCCTGAGGAGCGCGGCCAATGAGTGGAGTGTGAGCGAGTCCTGAGGAGCACGGCCAGTGAGTGGAGTGGGATATCCTGAGGAGCACGGCCAGTGAGTGGAGTGTGATGTCCTGAGGAGCACGGCCAGTGAGTGGAGTGTGATGTCCTGAGGAGCACGGCCAGTGAGTGGAGTGTGATGTCCTGAGGAGCACAGACAATGAGTGGAGTGTGAGCGTGTCCTGAGGAGCACGGCCAGTAAGTGGAGTGGGATGTCCTGAGGAGCACGGCCAGTGAGTGGAGTGTGATGTCCTGAGGAGCACGGCCAGTGAGTGGAGTGTGATGTCCTGAGGAGCACGGCCAGTGAGTGGAGTGTGATGTCCTGAGGAGCACGGCCAGTGAGTGGAGTGTGATGTCCTGAGGAGCACGGCCAGTGAGTGGAGTGTGATGTCCTGAGGAGCACGGCCAGTGAGTGGAGTGTGATGTCCTGAGGAGCACGGACAATGAGTGGAGTGTGAGCGTGTCCTGAGGAGTACGGCCAGTGAGTGGAGTGTGAGCGTGTCCTAAGGAGCATGGCCAGTGAGTGGAGTGTGAGCTTGTCCTGAGGAGTACGGCCAGTGAGTGGAGTGGGATGTCCTGAGGAGCACGGCCAGTGAGTGGAGTGTGATGTCCTGAGGAGCACGGCCAGTGAGTGGAGTGTGATGTCCTGAGGAGCACGGACAATGAGTGGAGTGTGAGCGTGTCCTGAGGAGCACAGCCAGTGAGGGGAGTGTGAGCTTGTCCTGAGGAGCACGACCAGTGAGTGGAGTGGGATGTCCTGAGGAGCACGGCCAGTGAGTGGAGTGGGATGTCCTGAGGAGCACGGCCAGTGAGTGGAGTGGGATGTCCTGAGGAGCACGGCCAGTGAGTGGAGTGTGATGTCCTGAGGAGCACGGCCAGTGAGTGGAGTGTGAGCGTGTCCTGAGGAGCACGGCCAGTGAGTGGAGTGTGAGCGTGTCCTGAGGAGCACGGCCAGTGAGTGGAGTGTGAGCGTGTCCTGAGGAACACGGCCAGTGAGTGGAGTGTGAGCGTGTCCTGAGGAGCACGGCCAGTGAGTGGAGTGTGAGCGTGTCCTGAGGAGCACGGCCAGTGAGTGGAGTGTGAGCGTGTCCTGAGGAACACGGCCAGTGAGTGGAGTGTGAGCGTGTCCTGAGGAACACGGCCAGTGAGTGGAGTGTGAGCGTGTCCTGAGGAGCACGGCCAGTGAGTGGAGTGTGAGCGTGTCCTGAGGAGCACAGCCAGTGAGGGGAGTGTGAGCTTGTCCTGAGGAGCACGACCAGTGAGTGGAGTGGGATGTCCTGAGGAGCACGGCCAGTGAGTGGAGTGGGATGTCCTGAGGAGCACGGCCAGTGAGTGGAGTGGGATGTCCTGAGGAGCACGGCCAGTGAGTGGAGTGTGATGTCCTGAGGAGCACGGCCAGTGAGTGGAGTGTGAGCGTGTCCTGAGGAGCACGGCCAGTGAGTGGAGTGTGAGCGTGTCCTGAGGAGCACGGCCAGTGAGTGGAGTGTGAGCGTGTCCTGAGGAACACGGCCAGTGAGTGGAGTGTGAGCGTGTCCTGAGGAGCACGGCCAGTGAGTGGAGTGTGAGCGTGTCCTGAGGAGCACGGCCAGTGAGTGGAGTGTGAGCGTGTCCTGAGGAGCACGGCCAGTGAGTGGAGTGTGAGCGTGTCCTGAGGAGCACGGCCAGTGAGTGGAGTGTGAGCGTGTCCTGAGGAACACGGCCAGTGAGTGGAGTGTGAGCGTGTCCTGAGGAGCACGGCCAGTGAGTGGAGTGTGAGCTTGTCCTGAGGAGCACGGCCAGTGAGTGGAGTGTGAGCGTGTCCTGAGGAGCACGGCCAGTGACTGGAGTGTGATGTCCTGAGGAACATGGCTCCATGGTGCCGCCTGTCACGTGTGGACTTTGGACCTGTACACGCTGTCTCCCCAGGACACCAAGCTTCATGTAGGGCTTGGAAGTCACATGCACTGCTGGTTACAATAAGGAGAGGGTGGTGTTTGTGGAACTACACATCCCAGCACGCCGTACCAGCACGTGCCTGCGCAGCATCTCCGGCACAGAGGCCGGCAGTCACTCAGCTCCTGTGCGCCGGGCACCCGGGGGTTAAGCAGCGTGTAATCTCCCAGCCCCGCTCCGGCGGCCGCCTAATCCCCAGCTGCTGCCGAGAGATCGCTGATTGCAGGGATACGGGACGGAGATAGCAGCGCAATCCTGCAATTAGGCAGCGGAATAGCTAATGGGCCGTGCGAGGCATTGATCCGCAGAACACTTCCTAATTAACTCCCAGTCACCTATGTGTGACAGCGGCCGAGCACCGGGGGCTCCGCACCGGAGATTAACCCCATTACCTCCCCGGGGATGGAAGGACGTGACACGCTCCCTGCAGTCAGTGACGAGCGTGTCCTGCTGCTTATACCGCCATTTTATTCCAGGGTGTATGTGCCGCCCGCATCGCAGGAGACGGCGCACACAGAATACTAATGGGCGCTGCCTGAGGTGCGAGGGAAGGGTTAATCTCCGGCAGACACCGAGCAGACGGCGACGTGGGCGGCAGCTCCAGGGCATCGCACGACGATTATCGCACCCTAGAACCGATCTTCCGTAAATCGTGACATGATTTCATAAGCTGCCATAGGATGGACTCACAGGAGCGTATAGCATCGGATGCGATATACTAATGACCTCGGGCTCTGCAGCGAGTGTGAGCAGAGTGTCATGGGACTGCGGAGGAGAGGGAGGGGTTAATCCCCCATCTTCTCCATTGTCTGCTTGTGCGTATATCGCACTGCACTGGGATAACATCCGAGTATAGTCCGATGTTTCTCTCTCACCCATTCACTTCAATAGGGACGAGGGATACGGCTCTCGCAGAAAATTGCAGCATGCTGCGACTTTTCTCACATCCAGAATCTGTATTCAAGAAAAGCTGCCCAACTGCTCTCCCTCAGTGACTAACATTGGTCAGAGTGCAATGACAGATTTTCTCGCATTGCACTCGTGCGTTTTACACGCTCGTGTGAGCGTGCCCTAAAAGCGATATATGTACGGCGATCCTATAACATCCATAATAGGGCGGCACAGACTCCCCAGTGTAGGGTGTGCTCCCATCCTATAACATCCATAATAGGGCGGCACAGACTCCCCAGTGTAGGGTGTGCTCCCATCCTATAGCATCCATAATAGGGCGGCACAGACTCCCCAGTGTAGGGTGTGCTCCCATCCTATAGCATCCATAATAGGGCGGCACAGACTCCCCAGTGTAGGGTGTGCTCCCATCCTATAACATCCATAATAGGGCGGCACAGACTCCCCAGTGTAGGGTGTGCTCCCATCCTATAGCATCCATAATAGGGCGGCACAGACTCCCCAGTGTAGGGTGTGCTCCCATCCTATAGCATCCATAATAGGGCGGCACAGACTCCCCAGTGTAGGGTGTGCTCCCATCCTATAGCATCCATAATAGGGCGGCACAGACTCCCCAGTGTAGGGTGTGCTCCCATCCTATAGCATCCATAATAGGGCGGCACAGACTCCCCAGTGTAGGGTGTGCTCCCATCCTATACCATCCATAATAGGCCGGCACAGACTCCCCAGTGTAGGGTGTGCTCCCATCCTATAACATCCATAATAGGGCGGCACAGACTCCCCAGTGTAGGGTGTGCTCCCATCCTATAACATCCATAATAGGGCGGCACAGACTCCCCAGTGTAGGGTGTGCTCCCATCCTATAACATCCATAATAGGGCGGCACAGACTCCCCAGTGTAGGGTGTGCTCCCATCCTATAACATCCATAATAGGGCGGCACAGACTCCCCAGTGTAGGGTGTGCTCCCATCCTATAACATCCATAATAGGGCGGCACAGACTCCCCAGTGTAGGGTGTGCTCCCATTCTATAAGGGTGGAAACACATCTATGCGAGTAAAATCGGTCCGACTGGGCTGAAAAATACTCGGCTGATTTTAGTTCACGTTAGGTGCGAGTGCAACGCAAGTGCGATGCTATTTGCTCGCGTGTGTGTTGCGATTGCGATGCTAGTTTCATGCAACATCTTAATTAGATAAAAGCTATTACACATGTGTCATTTAATTAACCTATGGGAATGTGCTGTCACATTCATCTAATGTGCGAAGTTACTGCCACACTCGCAAATGTGAACGCTGGTGCGCGTGTGTGATGCTACTTTTAATCCCCTTCCATAGGAAATCATTGGGACAAATGGTGCGAGAAACTCGCAAAAAAGCAGCATGCTGCGATTTTTTTCTCGGTCCGATTTGGACTGAGAAAAAAATCGCAGATGAGAGCTGAATCATTCACTAACATGTGTCCGATTTCAATGCGAGTTTTTCTCGCATTGCTCTACTGCGAGAAACTCGCAAGTGAGAAGCAGCCCTAACATCCATAATAGGGCGGCACAGACTCCCCAGTGTAGGGTGTGCTCCCATCCTATAACATCCATAATAGGGCGGCACAGACTCCCCAGTGTAGGGTGTGCTCCCATCCTATAACATCCATAATAGGGCGGCACAGACTCCCCAGTGTAGGGTGTGCTCCCATCCTATAACATCCATAATAGGGCGGCACAGACTCCCCAGTGTAGGGTGTGCTCCCATCCTATAGCATCCATAATAGGGCGGCACAGACTCCCCAGTGTAGGGTGTGCTCCCATCCTATAGCATCCATAATAGGGCGGCACAGACTCCCCAGTGTAGGGTGTGCTCCCATCCTATAACATCCACAATAGGGCGGCACAGACTCCCCAGTGTAGGGTGTGCTCTCATCCTATAACATCCATAATAGGGCGGCACAGACTCCCCAGTGTAGGGTGTGCTCCCATCCTATAACATCCACAATAGGGCGGCACAGACTCCCCAGTGTAGGGTGTGCTCTCATCCTATAACATCCATAATAGGGCGGCACAGACTCCCCAGTGTAGAGTGTGCTCCCATCCTATAACATCCATAATAGGGCGGCACAGACTCCCCAGTGTAGGGTGTGCTCCCATCCTATAACATCCATAATAGGGCGGCACAGACTCCCCAGTGTAGGGTGTGCTCCCATCCTATAACATCCATAATAGGGCGGCACAGACTCCCCAGTGTAGGGTGTGCTCCCATCCTATAGCATCCATAATAGGGCGGCACAGACTCCCCAGTGTAGGGTGTGCTCCCATCCTATAGCATCCATAATAGGGCGGCACAGACTCTCCAGTGTAGGGTGTGCTCCCATCCTATAGCATCCATAATAGGGCGGCACAGACTCTCCAGTGTAGGGTGTGCTCCCATCCTATAACATCCATAATAGGGCGGCACAGACTCCCCAGTGTAGGGTGTGCTCCCATCCTATAACATCCATAATAGGGCGGCACAGACTCCCCAGTGTAGGGTGTGCTCCCATCCTATATCATCCATAATAGGGCGGCACAGACTCCCCAGTGTAGGGTGTGCTCCCATCCTATAGCATCCATAATAGGGTGGCACAGACTCCCCAGTGTAGGGTGTGCTCCCATCCTATAGCATCCATAATAGGGCGGCACAGACTCCCCAGTGTAGGGTGTGCTCCCATCCTATAGCATCCATAATAGGGCGGCACAGACTCCCCAGTGTAAAGTGTGCTCCCATCCTATAGCATCCATAATAGGGCGGCACAGACTCCCCAGTGTAGGGTGTGCTCCCATCCTATAACATCCATAATAGGGCGGCACAGACTCCCCAGTGTAGGGTGTGCTCCCATCCTATAACATCCATAATAGGGCGGTACAGACTCCCCAGTGTAGGGTGTGCTCCCATCCTATAGCATCCATAATAGGGCGGCACAGATTCCCCAGTATAGGGTGTGCTCCCATCCTATAGCATCCATAATAGGGCGGCACAGACTCGCCAGTGTAGGGTGTGCTCCCATCCTATAACATCCATAATAGGGCGGCACAGACTCCCCAGTGTAGGGTGTGCTCCCATCCTATAACATCCATAATAGGGCGGCAGAGACTCCCCAGTGTAGGGTGTGCTCCGATCCTATAACATCCATAATAGGGCAGCACAGACTCCCCAGTGTAGGGTGTGCTCCCATCCTATAACATCCATAGTAGGGCGGCACAGACTCCCCAGTGTAGGGTGTGCTCCCATCCTATAGCATCCATAATAGGGCGGCACAGACTCCCCAGTGTAGGGTGTGCTCCCATCCTATAACATCCATAATAGGGCGGCACAGACTCCCCAGTGTAGGGTGTGCTCCGATCCTATAACATCCATAGTAGGGCGGCACAGACTCCCCAGTGTAGGGTGTGCTCCCATCCTATAGCATCCATAATAGGGCGGCACAGACTCCCCAGTGTAGGGTGTGCTCCCATCCTATAACATCCATAATAGGGCGGCACAGACTCCCCAGTGTAGGGTGTGCTCCCATCCTATAGCATCCATAATAGGGCGGCACAGACTCCCCAGTGTAGGGTGTGCTCCCATCCTATAACATCCATAATAGGGCGGCACAGACTCCCCAGTGTAGGGTGTGCTCCCATCCTATAACATCCATAATAGGGCGGCACAGACTCCCCAGTGTATGGTGTGCTCCCATCCTATAACATCCATAATAGGGCGGCACAGACTCCCCAGTGTAGGGTGTGCTCCCATCCTATAGCATCCATAATAGGGCGGCACAGACTCCCCAGTGTAGGGTGTGCTCCCATCCTATAGCATCCATAATAGGGCGGCACAGACTCCCCAGTGTAGGGTGTGCTCCCATCCTATAGCATCCATAATAGGGCGGCACAGACTCTCCAGTGTAGGGTGTGCTCCCATCCTATAACATCCATAATAGGGCGGCACAGACTCCCCAGTGTAGGGTGTGCTCCCATCCTATAACATCCATAATAGGGCGGCACAGACTCCCCAGTGTAGGGTGTGCTCCCATCCTATATCATCCATAATAGGGCGGCACAGACTCCCCAGTGTAGGGTGTGCGCCCATCCTATAGCATCCATAATAGGGTGGCACAGACTCCCCAGTGTAGGGTGTGCTCCCATCCTATAGCATCCATAATAGGGCGGCACAGACTCCCCAGTGTAGGGTGTGCTCCCATCCTATAACATCCATAATAGGGCGGCACAGACTCCCCAGTGTAGGGTGTGCTCCGATCCTATAACATCCATAATAGGGCGGCACAGACTCCCCAGTGTAGGGTGTGCTCCCATCCTATAACATCCATAATAGGGCGGCACAGACTCCCCAGTGTAGGGTGTGCTCCCATCCTATAGCATCCATAATAGGGCGGCACAGACTCCCCAGTGTAGGGTGTGCTCCCATCCTATAACATCCATAATAGGGCGGCACAGACTCCCCAGTGTAGGGTGTGCTCCCATCCTATAACATCCATAATAGGGCGGCACAGACTCCCCAGTGTAGGGTGTGCTCCCATCCTATAACATCCATAATAGGGCGGCACAGACTCCCCAGTGTAGGGTGTGCTCCCATCCTATAGCATCCATAATAGGGTGGCACAGACTCCCCAGTGTAGGGTGTGCTCCCATCCTATAGCATCCATAATAGGGCGGCACAGACTCCCCAGTGTAGGGTGTGCTCCCATCCTATAACATCCATAATAGGGCGGCACAGACTCCCCAGTGTAGGGTGTGCTCCCATCCTATAGCATCCATAATAGGGCGGCACAGACTCCCCAGTGTAGGGTGTGCTCCCATCCTATAACATCCATAATAGGGCGGCACAGACTCCCCAGTGTAGGGTGTGCTCCCATCCTATAGCATCCATAATAGGGCGGCACAGACTCCCCAGTGTAGGGTGTGCTCCCATCCTATAGCATCCATAATAGGGCGGCACAGACTCCCCAGTGTAGGGTGTGCTCCCATCCTATAGCATCCATAATAGGGCGGCACAGACTCCCCAGTGTAGGGTGTGCTCCCATCCTATAGCATCCATAATAGGGCGGCACAGACTCTCCAGTGTAGGGTGTGCTCCCATCCTATAGCATCCATAATAGGGCGGCACAGACTCCCCAGTGTAGGGTGTGCTCCCATCCTATAGCATCCATAATAGGGCGGCACAGACTCCCCAGTGTAGGGTGTGCTCCCATCATATAACATCCATAATAGGGCGGCACAGACTCCCCAGTGTAGGGTGTGCTCCCATCCTATAACATCCATAATAGGGCGGCACAGACTCCCCAGTGTAGGGTGTGCTCCCATCCTATAACATCCATAATAGGGCGGCACAGACTCCCCAGTGTAGGGTGTGCTCCCATCCTATAACATCCATAATAGGGCGGCACAGACTCCCCAGTGTAGGGTGTCCTCCCATCCTATAACATCCATAATAGGGCGGCACAGACTCCCCAGTGTAGGGTGTGCTCCCATCCTATAACATCCATAATAGGGCGGCACAGACTCCCCAGTGTAGGGTGTGCTCCCATCCTATAGCATCCATAATAGGGCGGCACAGACTCCCCAGTGTAGGGTGTGCTCCCATCCTATAACATCCATAATAGGGCGGCACAGACTCCCCAGTGTAGGGTGTGCTCCCATCCTATAACATCCATAATAGGGCGGCACAGACTCCCCAGTGTAGGGTGTGCTCCCATCCTATAGCATCCATAATAGGGCGGCACAGACTCCCCAGTGTAGGGTGTGCTCCCATCCTATAACATCCATAATAGGGCGGCACAGACTCCCCAGTGTAGGGTGTGCTCCCATCCTATAGCATCCATAATAGGGCGGCACAGACTCCCCAGTGTAGGGTGTGCTCCCATCCTATAGCATCCATAATAGGGCGGCACAGACTCCCCAGTGTAGGGTGTGCTCCCATCCTATAGCATCCATAATAGGGCGGCACAGACTCCCCAGTGTAGGGTGTGCTCCCATCCTATAGCATCCATAATAGGGCGGCACAGACTCCCCAGTGTAGGGTGTGCTCCCATCCTATAGCATCCATAATAGGGCGGCACAGACTCCCCAGTGTAGGGTGTGCTCCCATCCTATAACATCCATAATAGGGCGGCACAGACTCCCCAGTGTAGGGTGTGCTCCCATCCTATAACATCCATAATAGGGCGGCACAGACTCCCCAGTGTAGGGTGTGCTCCCATCCTATAACATCCATAATAGGGCGGCACAGACTCCCCAGTGTAGGGTGTGCTCCCATCCTATAACATCCATAATAGGGCGGCACAGACTCCCCAGTGTAGGGTGTGCTCCCATCCTATAGCAGCCATAATAGGGCGGCACAGACTCCCCAGTGTAGGGTGTGCTCCCATCCTATAGCATCCATAATAGGGCGGCACAGACTCCCCAATGTAGGGTGTGCTCCCATCCTATAGCATCCATAATAGGGCGGCACAGACTCCCCAGTGTAGGGTGTCCTCCCATCCTATAACATCCATAATAGGGCGGCACAGACTCCCCAATGTAGGGTGTGCTCCCATCCTATAGCATCCATAATAGGGCGGCACAGACTCCCCAGTGTAGGGTGTCCTCCCATCCTATAACATCCATAATAGGGCGGCACAGACTCCCCAGTGTAGGGTGTGCTCCTACTGGTGATTGCGGCTTCTGGAAATGTACATTCACCTCCGAAACCCGCAGCCCGATGTTTTCCGTGGGAATCCATATTGTCACACTGTCACAGTGGCGCACGCCAGGGTGACAACTAGGATTTTTACTTTTCCTGGACAGTTTATCAAAAAATCACTGCAATAATATTTATTACAGCCACAGTGGAAAACTCTAATAATTTATTCTTATTAGAAATGATGGATGTCTGCAGCCAGAATCCTGATATCCAACATCAGCCCCAGCCACTGGAAACTGATGATTACAGGCAGAATAATCTGTCTATAGGTCCTTCAAGGGCAAAAAAGTGCCCTATTTTTATGTACTGTTCTGGAATTTCTGAATGGTTGGCAGCCCAGGTGTAGAGCAGGGGACCCCACGAGTTTTCAGGCAGCAGACCCCACGAGTGTACGGACAGAGGACCCCATGGGTGGACAAGCAAGGGACCGGACGGGCAGCAGACCCCATAGGTTGACAAGCAGGGGACCGGACAGTCAGCAGATCCCATAGGTTGACAAGCAGGGGACCGGACAGGCAGCAGACCCCATAGGTTGACAAGCAGGGGACCGGACATGCAGAGGACTCAGTGGGTGTAAGGGCAGTGCACCCCATGGGTGTACGGGCAGTGGACCACATGGCTGTACGGGCAGGGCAGTGGACCCCACGAGTGAACGGGTAGTGGACCCCACAGGTGCAGGGGCAGCGGACACCACGGGTGTACAAGCAAGGTACCACACAGGTGGATGGGCAGCTGACCGCACAGGTGTATTGTGACCACTGATATGGCAGATCCAGGGAATTGGCAGCCTCCAACCCCGTCTGCACATCCTCTTACCCCCATGTTTGTTCCTGTGTCAGTCAATAAGGGAGCGCTTCTGTATGCGTTTTGTTGACGGAGACTCACAGATTTGTATAGGGATTTTCCCACAAAAGCTGGATATTACCCATCCACAGGATAAGTAATAGTTGTGATAATCGGGGTCCCAACTTAAGAACCCA
This sequence comes from Anomaloglossus baeobatrachus, assembly GCF_048569485.1. Lineage (NCBI taxonomy): Eukaryota > Metazoa > Chordata > Amphibia > Anura > Aromobatidae > Anomaloglossus > Anomaloglossus baeobatrachus. Next base: position 178,801,436 of record NC_134354.1, on the reverse strand, counting down.
CCCGATAACTGTAAAAGGTGAAAGAGAGCCCAATTCCTCCACATGTAGTAACTGAATAGAGTGACATGGTCGTGCAGTATCGCTCTCACTTCATTCCGTATCTGTGAAAGAAGGTGAGCACTCGGCTATCTCCATCAGTCCCATCAGTCCCCTCTGCCGTCAGGGGTGGTCATTCCCCTCCATTTGGGGTCATTCACAGTGGGTAAGACCGGAGGACCCTGGGGTGGGGCCCCCAGAAATGTGTCCTGCGGGGAGGCTGCATTCAAACTGTGCTTTTTGGTGTTCTCACGCCACCTTCACCTGTGGAGAGGTGATAAATGTCATTGTGAGTAAAGGCCCCATAACCGTTAGACTAATGTGGGCCGAATCTGCCAATATGGTTCTGTGTATGGGGCTCCTTGGTTCTCCCCCAATAGATGATGCCGGGGAGGAAGGATCTGGCACATCAGATTTCCGGCAGACAATCCTTTTGTTCTCGGAGTCTCGAGTCTCTCAGCATTCTCCCTCACAGAGACGCAGGAGCGCTTGCAGAGTCTAGGGTTACTGTGTACTGGGGAGCTGTCTGCTGATACGGCTATCTGTGCTTTATGGAGGCATAAGGCGAGTACTTCACTGTGACTCTTGGTCGCAGCGTATTGTACATATAAATACTGCAGTCCTTGCCAAATAGCCTCATCCATAATCCTTGGCTGATCATCCCGCCACCATCCGCACAAGTACATTGTGGTGTTTTCTCCCCTGACCCTATATATCGTCCGTTACTCCGTGGATGTCCCACTAGATCCAGCTGTACGCTGTATCCTACATGGTCTTATCTGTCATTTACCAGTGTGAGCCGGGCCTGCCATCATCATTCTACCTTTCTAATAGGATCTCTGAGGATTTGAAGCTATCGTGTCCCAGATGACCAGATAAACTACCACCCAGCATGCCCTCGCTGTCGGGGACGGTGAGCTCTACACACGGCGTATGTTGGGAATCCCAACTGGTGGAGGGCATGCCAAGATGCATGACAGCTGTGATTAAAAATCATGGTTATTCCACAAAATATTGATTCCTGAACTCTTCCTGAGTTAAAACATTAGTATTGTCTCTAAATGACTATGAACTTGTTTGCTTTGCATTATTTGAGGTCTGAAAGCAATGCATTGTTTTGTTATTTTGACCATTTCTCATTTTCAGAAAATAAATACAAAATTTATTGCTTGGAAATTCGGAGATGTTGTCAGTAGATTATAGAATAAAAGAACAATTTAAATTTTACTCAAAAATATACCTATAAAGAGAAAAGCAGAAAAACTGAAAATTTTGCAGTGGTCTCTTAATTTTTGCCAGAGTTGTATATGTTTGTCATGAACCACGTATGTGGAGGGATTGAGGGACAGCCGTCCAAGCTATGAGCTATTGACGGCGTGTGGCTGTGGCGAGGTTGCTGCCCGCTCCACGCCAGGGGTGCATTGCTCACTGCTGTAGTATCTGTTAGCGGATCTGATATGATGGGGTTCACTGTATGGGAACTGTCTAACGATCCCCCAACATTTACCATCATGAAATTGAGTGCTGGATGGGTTGGATTTTCACCGTGTTCAATCCTGTTATTTCCCTCACAGGCATCTCTCTCCCTCCCTCTTTTGAAATAACATGCAGGCTCATCCGAGCACAACGGCCGTATTTACGGGGAGGCAGGGAAAGTATGGGTCAGCAGGATATTGTACAGGCTTAAGGACCCGACCCACCCAATACATGATGTTGGGGGCAGAGAAGGATCTGGCCAATTAGATTTCCCACCACCGATACTTTTGTTTTCTAGGAAACAAGCAGCTACCATAGGTGTCTCTTCTAAAGAGCACAGCAGCGGTTGGTCAAGCATTCCTCCGTATGGGGGTGTCGGGGGGACATAGAAGTCTACTGAGGGTGAGGGGGCTAGTGGGGAGATAGATGTCTATTGTGGTGGGGGGCTCAGAAGAGATACGTGTATACTGCGGATGGGGAGCTCAGGGGAGGTAGCTGTCTATTGCAGATGGGGGTCTTGTCTAAGGTAGATTCCTATTGCGGTGAGGGGCTGGTGGAGTTAGATGTCTATTACAATGGGGGGGGCTCAGGGGAGATAGATGTCTATTACAATGGGGGGGCTCAGGGGAGATAGATATCTATTACAGTGGGGGGGCTCGTGGGAGATGAATGTCTAATATAGTAGGGGGGCTCGGGGGAGGTAGATGTTTATTGCAGTGGGGAGGCTCGGGAGAGATAGATGTCTATTGCAGTGTGGGGCTCAGGGAAAGTAGATTTTTAGTGCAGATAAGGTGGCTCGGAGGATGTAGATGTCTATTGCAGTAGAAGTCTATTGTGGATGAGGGTTAGAGGGAAGTGGATGTCTATTGCAGATGGGGGGCTCGGGGGAGGTAGATGTCTATTGCAGTAGGGAGCTCGGGGGAGTTAGATGTCTATTACAGTGGGGGGTTCGAGGGAAGGGGATGTCTATTGCAGTAGGGGGGCACAGGGGAGTAAGATGTCTATTGCAGTGGGGGGTTCGAGGGAAGTGGATGTCTATTGCAGTGGGGATCGAGGGAAGTGGATGTTTATTGCAGTGGGGGGTTGGAGGGAAGTGGATGTCTATTGCAGATGGGGGTCTCGGGGGAGGTAGATGTCTATTGCAGGTGGGGGGGCTCGGGGGAGGTAGATGTCTATTGCAGGTGCAGGGCTCAGGGGATGTAGATATCTTTTGCAGTAGGGGGGCTTGGGCGAGGTAGATGTCTATTGCAGTGGGGGGGCTCGGGGGAGGTAGATGTCTATTGCAGTGGGGGGTTTGAGGTAAGTGGATGTCTATTGCAGTGAGGGGTTCGAGGGAAGTGGATGTCTATTGCTGTGGGGGGCTCAGGGGAAGTGGATGTCTATTGCAGTGGGATGGCTCAGGGGAGGTAGATGTCTATTGCAGATGGGGGGCAGAAGTCTATTGCAAATGGGGGGAGTCGCAGGTAGATGTTGGCCATGTATTAGTGCGCTGGTCTTTTTGTAGCATGTGCCCATTTTATAATGATGGGATTACCACAGACCCATGACGTGTGGACATCTCCATGTTGTAAAGGGGCCTTGCTGGTTGGGGTCTTTCAGATCCTCATACTTATTTTTACATCACACAGTAGAATAGACCACCAGTGATTAATGGTTGTGGTCCTCTAGCTGAAAAGCATTAAGTAGGGACCACATTAACATCCATGGTTCTGGGACCCAGATGCTCAGATATAGGGTGGTTGTGCCAGGTACTGTTACTTGTCCCATTCGTGGATTCCTAGCGGCTGAACCCCAGCCATCCAGTGTAACACTGGGTTATGAGGGGTAAGGTTGGCATCTCTTGTGGTTTGCCCTGTGCCCCATGGGGAGTATGGCACATACTACACTGCTGCTCAGACTGCGAGACACCCTCCCCCAGTCCCGACAGGCTTCTTTTCCTAGGGCGCGGTATATTACGACATATGTCTTATGTCATCACCACAGAAGTGCCTTATAAACAGAGGACACGTACGACTGGTTAGACTTGTCACAGACGCGACCGTACATTACTGCTGGTGAGACGTGCCGTGCAGATGGAGCAGGGGCTAAGGGCATCACTGTTGACACATGATCCGCACAGTGCTCGAGGTATAATGGGGGGAAGCGCCGAGCACAATGCAGGACACAGCAATACAGCCGCCATCATCTGACCTGTGCCCGGGCTCCACACACTCCGGGGAGCAGCCGCGATGTCCTCCGCCATGCCGGACTACAGGGAGGCAGACTATCCGCTCCTCGGCGCCCTGTCTCCCACTCTCCGCAGCTCCCGGCCGCGCCCTCGGCTTTTCCATCATCCACACACGTGTCCTTATTGTTAATGCTCAGGCCAAGCGCAGCTCCACCGCCTCCCTCCACCACCCGCCGCCTGGACAACTGCTCCCACAGGCTCCATGTTCGGCCCTGGGGAAAGTCCCCATAGAGCTGGCGGCGCCATTTCGTCCTGTGTCGGCCCTGGACCGGCAGCATAGTGCATATCACATCAGATCTGCTGATATGCGCCGTGTCGGCGATCTCAGGCAGATAATGAAGCACGAGTGATAAAACATCACAGTATACAGTATATACAGCGAGACAAGAGCACATCCCCTATATCATGCATGCAGAAATAAGGTAAATTGGTGACAGCGAGCGCCATATTCTGCAGCAGGGATCGGATTAGCGAGTGAGGATCAGAGTAACCGCAGGTCTGACAGCTGTCAGTGTACACGGTACCGAGTCTGACATTACAGCCAGAAACCAAAGGTGTATCCAAAATATATACAACTGAGGTCAGTGTACGCCTGCCCTAAAGAAAAAGCCCCATTATATATGGGAACAGTGGTGGTCTTCCCATAGGGGACACTCACCAGGACGAGATCTGCGCTGTATACACTGCAAATTACACCATGTGCGTGATGTGGGGGAAATGTATATGTATTTAAAGGGGATGGACACTTTATATTAATAGCTGGCTCTTAGAATAAGTCAATAATATCACATTGGGGGGAGGGCCAGCACCCCCCTAATCAGCCATTATGGCCCCCATCAATGGCTGAATATATGGCGTGTACTGAGTGAGGCTCCCAGATCGTACATGCTCTGGTCAGTGGCTGGTTGTGTAGAGTGTACGGAGTGAGGCGCCCAGATCATACATGCTCTATGCAGTGGCTGGATATATTGAGTGTGCGTAGTGAGGCCCAGAGATCGTACGTGCTCTGTGCAGTGGCTGGATATATTCAGTGTACGGAGTGAGGCCCAGAGATCGTACGTGCTCTATGCAGTGGCTGGATATATTCAGTGTACGGAGTGAGGCCCAGAGATCGTACGTGCTCTGTGCAGTGGCTGGATATATTCAGTGTACGGAGTGAGGCCCAGAGATCGTACGTGCTCTGCAGTGGCTGGATATATTCAGTGTACGGAGTGAGGCGTCCAGATCGTACGTGCTCTATGCAGTGGCTGGATATATTCAGTGTACGGAGTGAGGCCCAGAGATCGTACGTGCTCTGTGCAGTGGCTGGATGTACGGAGTGAGGCCCAGAGATCGTACGTGCTCTGTGCAGTGGCTGGATGTACGGAGTGTACGGAGTGAGGCGTCCAGATCGTACGTGCTGTGTTCAGTGGCTGATGCAAAGAACTGCAGATCATCTCCTATTGTGAGCTGCAATACCCGGCAGCGGCCACTAAAGAGAGCACGTACCATCTGCAGCGTCTCTCTCCGTACACAGCACACATCCAGCCACTGCCGGCGGAGAGAATCTTTGATCGGAGGGTGTTGGATCGATCTAACCTGACCCTAAGGACTGCTCATCAACAGAAAAATAGTGCACAACCCCACTAATAGTATAAGGTAGTTTTCTAGTTTTGAGCATCACTTTCTTTTTTAAGATTTGCTGTTTTCCCTATGGTCACTGAGACTTTTTCAGCAGTCATCTCATTATCATGATTATGAGAAAAAGCAAAAGCCCTGCCCTCCTTCCTGCCGGAAATGCTCTGTTTCTGGCTGTATGTGGACCCGAACAGGCCAGTCATTGACTTTCCATAATGCTCATTACTCGCGTCGAGCTTGTCCTAGCGTCTCACCAGCTTGAATCGATGAACGAGCATTTTAGTGCTCACCCATCATTAATATATACACATACAGTGCTCAGCATAAATGAGTACACCCCAACAGATTTACCAGGAAACCTTTAGTTTCTTGTCAGAATCAACATTTTCTATGGGATACCAACATTTTTTTTTCATACCCAAAAAAGGGAATTTTCCTAAAACATTCATTCATGTTGAAAAAGTGAGTACACCCCAAAGAAAGTCTTAGACCACGTGCACACCTTGAGTATTTAGTGAGTTTTTTTACCTCAGCATCTGTAAGCCAAATCCAGGAGCAAGTGAAAAGTTTAGACTACAAAATTCTAATTAACAAGAATTCAGCTATAGGTAAGTCTAATTATTCATTGCACAGGTGTCCAGCAGGCAGTTGACTATGAAATGGGGTTAGTTAGCAAAGAAAACCCCTTCCCATTTTATGATGTCGGCAATGGCACCACATGGAAGAGAAATGTCCCAAGATCTGAGAAAGAAAACATCTCTACACAAGACATGAAGGTTAAAAGATCAGTAAAGTTTTACTTATACTTATGTCAGAATACTGTAGCAAAAGTGATACAAATACTTTAACAAACATGGAACGGCAATCATGTCATGGAGATGTTCTAGCTGACTACAGAATTTGACACCTAAACAGAAGTGTTTTATGAGAAGGGTTGAAGACAATCGACATGCAAGTTCAGTACATTCAGCTAGAGAAGTTGAAAGCCAAATCGAGGAGAGTGTCTCCCATGACACAATGTGGTGTACTCTGGCATGGGTGACATTCAAGTAGTAAGCTCCCATAAAGCCTATGCACAAAAAAAGCACACCTACTATTTGCAATGGCCCATGCTTTATATATGAAGACTACTGGGACTCTATATTGTGGAGTGATGAAACCATGATAAATGTTTTTAGAACTGCTTCATAACTGGTGCTGATCACATTGTATAAGGCTGCGTGCCCACGATCAGTATTTGCAGCATTTTGGATGTAGCGTGTTTTTGCTGTGTCTAAAACGGCGCATTGTACAGTACAAGCACAGTGGAGGGATTTCTAGAAACCCCGTGCCCACTGTGCTTGTTTTTTCTGCAGCAAACACTGACCTGCGGAGCGTCTTTCCAGACTGCAGCATATCAATTGTTTGCTGCAGTTGCATGCGTCCTCTGTAGGGTGAACACAGCAGGAGACCGCAGCGCACTGAACCCTGATCGTGGGCAGAGGCAGCTGCGTTCTCCTGCGGAGGAGACGTGCAGCCCCGCAGGTCAGGACCTGCTGCCTCCAGGACACAGCGAGTCCTGATCGTGGGCACAGGCAGCTGTGGTCTCCTGCGGAGGAGACGTGCAGCCCCGCAGATCAGGACGCGCTGCCTCCAGGATACAGCGAGTCCTGATCGTGGGCACAGGCAGTTGTGGTCTCCTTCGGAGGAGACGTGCAGCCCCGCAGGTCAGGACCCGCTGCCTCCAGGACACAGCGAGTCCTGATCGTGGGCACAGGCAGCTGCGTTCTCCTGCGGAGGAGACGTGCAGCCCCGCAGATCAGGACGCGCTGCCTCCAGGATACAGCGAGTCCTGATCGTGGGCACAGGCAGCTGTGGTCTCCTGCGGAGGAGACGTGCAGCCCCGCAGATCAGGACGCGCTGCCTCCAGGATACAGTGAGTCCTGATCATGGGCACAGGCAGCTGTGGTCTCCTGTGGAGGAGACGTGCAGCCCCGCAGATCAGGACGCGCTGCCTCCAGGACACAGCGAGTCCTGATCGTGGGCACAGGCATACGCACATATACGGTACATATTTGAAGACAAATTCTCTAAAATACATATAAACAGACAAATCTATACACAGTCATCTGCACTGACATACATAGATATATACATCATACATATACACACATTGGAGGTAATAATATGGGGAAGCCGGCAGCAGCCGCACTCACCTACCCCGCTTGTCTCTATCCAGCCCCTCCTCGGCATGTGATCACTTGGCAACACTTTAACAGACCTAGCCACGCAAAGTACACACTGACACCGCTGTGTATGTATAACAAGGGAGGATGGGGGTTTTATATACTATAATATATTATATTTATATATATATATATACACACACACTGTAAATATACAGTATATACAGCACAGGAGGGGCTGGGGGCTACAGTACATACAGCACAGCACAGGAGGGGCTGGGGGCTACGGTATATACAGCACAGGAGGGGCTGTGGGCTACAGTATATACAGCACAGGAGGGGCTGGGGGCTACAGTATATACAGCACAGGAGGGGCTGGGGGCTACAGTATATACAGCACAGGAGGGGCTGGGGGCTACAGTATATACAGCACAGGAGGGGCTGGGGGCTACAGTATATACAGCACAGGAGGGGCTGGGGGCTATAGTATATACAGCACAGGAGGGGCTGGGGGCTACAGTATATATAGCACAGGAGGGGCTGGGGGCTACAGTATATACAGCACAGGAGGGGCTGGGGGCTACAGTATATACAGCACAGGAGGGGCTGGGGGCTACAGTATATACAGCACAGGAGGGGCTGGGGCTACAGTATATACAGCACAGGAGGGTCTTGGGGCATAGACAGTACTTGAGGGGCATACATATTAGGCCTGTTTCAGATGTCAGTGATTCTGGTATGTATGTGCTACTTTTTATACGTACCAGAATCACTGACCTATGCAGACCCATATTAATCAATGGGTCTGCACACACATCAGTGATTTTTCACTGACCATGTCTCCGTGCGGCGTACATGCGTATCCGTGATTGCTGCACAGAAAAATGTCTGCTTTTTTTCTGGCATCACTGATGTCCCACAGACCACACTATGGTGTGATCCGTGAAACACGTACCAGAAAAACACGGACATTTAAAATAAAAATCTTTTTCAACTCACCTTCTCCAGCGATGCTGAGTTCGGCAGCTGCTCTCTGCTTCTTCCTGGCTGGTTCATTATGGCATGCATATTCATTTATGCAGCCAGAGCTGACCCGGAAGCAGCTGCAGAGGTGAGAGAGCGGTGGCTGGATGCTGAATCGCGGGACTCTTCAGCACCACGGAGAGCAGGAGCGGGGGCAGGTGAGTATATGTCCATGTGCAATCACGGAGTACGGATCACGTATCATGGATTGCACATGGACAACCACTGTGTGCCGTGAATCACGGAGTATGAAGGAACATATGCGTGTTTAACACATCAGTGAAGAACGTCTGTGTTTTTCACTGAGGGGCATATACGTTACTAAGGGGTACACACATTACTGGGGGAAATACACTTTACTGTGGGGCATACAAATTACTGGTAGCATAGATATTACTAAGGGGCATATACAGTCAGGGCCAGAAATATTTGGACAGTGACACAAGTTTTGTTATTTTAGCTGTTTACAAAAACATGTTCAGAAATACAATTATATATATAATATGGGCTTAAAGTGCACACTCCCAGCTGCAATATGAGAGTTTTCACATCCAAATCGGAGAAAGGGTTTAGGAATCATAGCTCTGTAATGCATAGCCTCCTCTTTTTCAAGGCACCAAAAGTAATTGGACAAGGGACTCTAAGGGCTGCAATTAACTCTGAAGGCGTCTCCCTCGTTAACCTGTAATCAATTAAGTAGTTAAAAGGTCTGGGGTTGATTACAGGTGTGTGGTTTTGCATTTGGAAGCTGTTGCTGTGACCAGACAACATGCGGTCTAAGGAACTCTCAATTGAGGTGAAGCAGAACATCCTGAGGCTGAGAAAAAAGAAAAAATCCATCAGAGAGATAGCAGACATGCTTGGAGTAGCAAAATCAACAGTCGGGTACATTCTGAGAAAAAAGGAATTGACTGGTGAGCTTGGGAACTCAAAAAGGCCTGGGCGTCCACGGATGACAACAGTGGTGGATGATCGCCGCATACTTTCTTTGGTGAAGAAGAACCCGTTCACAACATCAACTGAAGTCCAGAACACTCTCAGTGAAGTAGGTGTATCTGTCTCTAAGTCAACAGTAAAAAGAAGACTCCATGAAAGTAAATACAAAGGGTTCACATCTAGATGCAAACCATTCATCAATTCCAAAAATAGACAGGCCAGAGTTAAATTTGCTGAAAAACACCTCATGAAGCCAGCTCAGTTCTGGAAAAGTATTCTATGGACAGATGAGACAAAGATCAACCTGTACCAGAATGATGGGAAGAAAAAAGTTTGGAGAAGAAAGGGAACGGCACATGATCCAAGGCACACCACATCCTCTGTAAAACATGGTGGAGGCAACGTGATGGCATAGGCATGCATGGCTTTCAATGGCACTGGGTCACTTGTGTTTATTGATGACATATCAGCAGACAAGAGTAGACGGATGAATTCTGAAGTGTACCGGGATATACTTTCAGCCCAGATTCAGCCAAATGCCGCAAAGTTGATCGGACGGCGCTTCATAGTACAGATGGACAATGACCCCAAGCATACAGCCAAAGCTACCCAGGAGTTCATGAGTGCAAAAAAGTGGAACATTCTGCAATGGCCAAGTCAATCACCAGATCTTAACCCAATTGAGCATGCATTTCACTTGCTCAAATCCAGACTTAAGACGGAAAGACCCACAAACAAGCAAGACCTGAAGGCTGCGGCTGTAAAGGCCTGGCAAAGCATTAAGAAGGAGGAAACTCAGCGTTTGGTGATGTCCATGGGTTCCAGACTTAAGGCAGTGATTGCCTCCAAAGGATTCGCAACAAAATATTGAAAATAAAAATATTTTGTTTGGGTTTGGTTTATTTGTCCAATTACTTTTGACCTCCTAAAATGTGGAGTGTTTGTAAAGAAATGTGTACAATTCCTACAATTTCTATCAGATATTTTTGTTCAAACCTTCAAATTAAACGTTACAATCTGCACTTGAATTCTGTTGTAGAGGTTTCATTTCAAATCCAATGTGGTGGCATGCAGAGCCCAACTCGCGAAAATTGTGTCACTGTCCAAATATTTCTGGACCTAACTGTAGCTCTGGTGTTGGGGCTTATACAGATCTGGGGGCACATACAGCTAAAATGGGGTGGCTGGGGGCATACAAATCTGGTGTGGGGGCTGGGGGACATACAAATCTGGTGAGGGGGGTGGCTGGAGGCATATAGCTCTGGTGAGGAGAGGGCTGCTGGGGCATACATATCTGGTGGGAGGGGGCTGGAGGCATACAGAGCTGGGGTGTGCTGGGGGGCATATAGATCTGCTGGGGGGGGCATACAAATTTGGTGAGGGGGCCATACAGATGTGGTGAGGGGGGAGACTGGAGGCATATAGCTCTGGTGAGGAGGGGGTTGGGGCATACAGCTCTGGGTAGGTGGGGGGGTTCACATACAGCATTCCTTGGTGTTGCAGCTCCTCTTCCTGCAGTCTCTTTATCTGTGGACAGAGCTCAGCATGTTGCTCGGTATCTCCGCCCACAGATGCACTTCCGTACACAAACAGCCCAGCAGTGAGCAGTGAGTGCACGCTGAGCTGCAGATTTAAAGAGCCAGAGTGCTGCTTCTGCCCACCCATAACAGCGGCAGCACAAAGCCAGAGCAGTGAAGCAGCGCTCGGCTCTGCTCTGCTCATGTGCATTAGGAGGGGGAGAAAGTCAGACGGGGAGAGAGCGGGTGGGCGGAGCCACGGGCGGGACAAAAAGCCTCACGGTCGTGACACCGGGACACCCGCTGAAATCCGGTACAGTCCCGCTGTATCTGGGACGGTTGGGAGGTATGGGAATTCACAGATGATTAAAAGAGACGTTGTGACCATCACTCCATGCCCTTGGTAGACGTGCACGTTTCGAACATGACAATGATCCAAAACACTCATCAAAGGCTACTGCTGTATTTCTGAAGAAAAAAGGCGTCAGTGATTCAATTGCCAAGTATGTCTCCTGATTTGAGCCCAGTCGAACACCTAATGTCGCAGCTCAATTGCTCCCTCATTGTGTACAGTGACCTCAGAGCACAAATCATAGAGCTTGCCAGTGGTGTAAATAGAGTTTGATGGGCCCCGGTGCAAAGTTCGGACCTGGGCCCCCTCTCTTCGTACACCAACACTTGGGGTACGGGACAATGACACTGACACTCGGGGTACAGGATAATGATGCTGACATTTGGCTCTTACCCTCAGCACCCAGATTTCCCATAATCTGAAATCCCTCTATCAGCACCCAGCTTTCCTATGTTCTGATATCCATCTTGTCCTCGGCGCCCAGCTTCCCCATGCTCTGCTATACATCTTTCCCTCAGCACCCAGCTTTCCCATATCAGAGCATGGGAAAGCTGGGTGCTGAGAGATGTATAGCAGAGCATGGGAAAGCTGGGTGCTGAGGAAAAGAGCCCTTTTCCCTCAACACAAAATGTTCCCATCCCATAATTGTATCTTTGTCCCCCCTTGTATATAGTTCTCCAAATACTATAATGGCCCCCACATAGCCTTACATATTGTATAAAGGGTCCCACATAACCCTTCATGTATGAGAATGCAGCTCCATAGTCCTCCATGTGTTATAAATAATGCATTTCCCATAGTTCTCCATATATTATAATTCACCCCATAGTACTCCATATATTATACTGCGCCCTATAGTCCTCCATATATTATAATTCACCCTAGGTCTCCATGTATGATGCAGCCAGCCCCCCGGGCCTTCATGTATAATGCAGCCAGCCCCCCATGCTCTATGTATAATGCAGCCAGCCCCCCATGATCCATGTATAATGCAGCCAGCCCCCCATGCTCCATGTATAATGTAGCCAGCCCCCCATGCTCCATTTATAATGCAGCCAGCCCTCCATGCTCCACGTATAAAGCAGCCAGCCCTCCATGCTCCATGTATAATGCAGCCCCCCATGCTCCATGTATAATGCAGCCAGACCCCCATGCTCCATGTATAATGCAGCCCCCCATGCTCCATATATAATGCAGCACCCCATGCTCCATGTATAATGCAGCCCCCCATGCTCCATGTATAATGCAGGCAGCCCCCCGTGCTCCATGTATAATGCAGCCCCCCATGCTCCATGTATAATGCAGCCCCCCATGCTCCATGTATAATGCAGCCTCCCATGCTCCATGTATAATGCAGCCAGCCCTCTATTCTCCATGTATAATGCCGACAGCCTCCCATGCTCCATGTATAATGCAGCCTCCCATGCTCCATGTATAATGCAGCCAGCCCTCTATTCTCCATGTATAACGCAGCCAGCCCCCCATGCTCCATGTATAATGCAGCCTCCCATGCTCCATGTATAATGCAGCCAGCCCTCTATTCTCCATGTATAATGCCAACAGCCTCCCATGCTCCATGTATAATGCAGCCAGCCCCCCCATGCTCCATGTATAATGCAGCCAGCCCCCCATGCTCCATGTATAATGCAGCCTCCCATGCTCCATGTATAATGCAGCCTCCCATGCTCCATGTATAATGCAGCCAGCCCCCCATGCTCCATGAATAATGCAGCCAGCCCCCTATGCTCCATGTATAATGCAGCCCCCCATGCTCCATGAATAATGCAGCCAGCCCCCTATGCTCCATGTATAATGCAGCCCCCCATGCTCCATGTATAATGCAGCCCCCCATGCTCCATCTATAATGCAGCACCCCATGCTCCATGTATAACGCAGCCAGCCCCCCATGCTCCATGTATAATGCAGCCTCCCATGCTCCATGTATAATGCATCCAGCCCTCCATGCTCCATGGATAATGCAGCCAGCCCCCCATGCTCCATGTATAATGCAGCCAGCCCCCCATGCTCCATGTGTAATGCAGCCAGCCCCCCATGCTCCATGTATAATGCAGCCAGCCCCCCATGCTCCATGTATAATGCAGCCAGCCCCTCATGCTCCATGAATAATGCAGCCAGCCCCCTATGCTGCATGTATAAGGCAGCCCCCCAAACTCCATGTATAATGCTGGCAGAAAACACCCCCCCCCCCCCCCCCCCGGCCCCCACCCGGCCATTGACCACAGTGTACGCACTGATTTTTTTAAAAAAACAAACAAAAAACCCCAAGTAAGTTCTTACCTCTCTCCTCAGTTCCCCTGCTGCTCCGTCCTCCCCTCTCCTTGTTCACCCACTGCTCCGGTCAGCGTCCACCCGTCCTGCGGTCTGTGCTCTCAGCACAGCAGTCGCACAGGAGTGACGTCACTGCGCAGGCACAGAGGGAGAATGATGGAGGAGCGTGGAGCTGCATGGGCCGCTCCACGCTTCATTGCTGCTGTGCATAATGACGGGGGAGGGTGGCCCGATGCCGCCGCTGACAACAGGCAGTGAGGCCTGGTGTCAGCGGCGGCGGCACCGGGTCATATAGCGGCCGCGTGGTCTGAGCCAGAACAGCGCAGCTTCTCTCACAGAAAGGAGCTGCTTGCTGATCTGCAGAGTGGGCCCCTAAGCTGCCGGGCGCGGTCGCAGTCGTGACCTCTGCGACCGCATTAGTTATGCCCCTGGAGCTTGGCCACATTAGTCTCCCATAGGCTGAATTCTCGTCTGCCATAGTTTGTCCTTGTCCACAACAGACGCACAATGGCATAATTCATAAGGGCAATGGACAGTGATCGCAGAATGCACCATTTGCAATTTGACTGTTTTCAGCGGATGAGAGTAAAGCCTGCTTTCCACGTTGCAATTTCGCATACGATATCGTATGCGATTTGCAACGCCCCCATCGTATGTGTGGCACGTTCAATTTGTTGAACGTGCCGCACAAACGATTAACCCCCGTCACACATACTTACCCGTCCATACAACCTCGATGTGGGCGGCGAACGTCCACTTCCTGGAGTGGGACGGACATTCGGCATCACAGCGACGTCACGCGGCAGCCGGCCAATAGAAGCGGAGGGGCGGAGATGAGCAGAACGTAAACATCCCACCTCTTTCCTTCCGCATTGCCGGCTGAAGCCACGGGAGCCAGGTAAGATCTGTTCAATGTTCCCGGGGTGTCACACACTGCGATGTGTGCTGCCTCGGGAACATTGAACAACCCGACGTGCAATTCGTCAGGATTCAATGACGTGTATGCGATGAACATTTTAATGTTCAGTCGCAATCGCACGTACCTGTCACACACTACAATGTACCTTACGATGCCGGATGTGCGTCACTTACGACGTGACCCCGCCGACATATCGTAAGATATATTGTACTGTGTAAAGCGGGCTTTAGTTGTGAATTGCACCTAATAAACTTCGGCACACTTTAGACAGGTGCACATAACTAATAATAATGTTATTTGTACATATGTTGCAGCAATTTACGATTCCAAAGGATTCATACACAGTAGGTGCAAATATGCCCACGTCCTCTGCATGTGATATGACTAATCCTCATGGTTCCATGAATCCAGTCACATAAGAGTCAGTGAACCTTTCCATAGGATTGATGGCCAAGTCTATTTGGCTACAGTAAAGCATATCTTTAAATGGACAGAACAGAAGCTCAGGTAAGATGGCCGCTACCATAATTATGTACTGAAAAACAGAATATAATTATTATTCCCACTTCATGTGAAATTCTCATGGTCAAATAAAGTAGAAATGCCGGTGGAATGTCACAAGCAATAATTGTAAATATCAGTTTGCTTGGCCCCAATGGCAGAAATAACTGTTGTATTGATGGAAATGTTTACGACCATAGCCAGGCCTAGTGTCTGCGAGTGTTGCTTACTTTTGCGACATGCAGGTCAGTCCTAAAAAGGATAAAAAAAATAGCAACGCCTGCATGACTTTCAGATTATTTCTCTTTCAGTGCATTCCATAAGAGAAGGAATTTAAGAAAACTCAGGCTTGCCGTTAGGTTCTCTGCCAAACAGGCTTCCTCCAGCTCGCTGAGCAGGACAGCTGTGATGTATACAGGAAGCCAGCGCGGGAGCAAACAGAGTGCTGTCTGATGGCTGGATTCAGAGCGGCGACTGCCAAAAGAAAAACGTATAGTGCGAGCCCAGCTAGGAGGAAGCTCGCTCTCCCCATATACCAGGCTTTGGACTTTCACACAAGTCCGTTTTCAGCTGAACATACTGGGATTGTGTGATTGCCGCCTGTTTTGCTCTATTCAAATAATTAAGGCTTGTTCGTGCGTGCAAGATTTTCAGGCATTTCAGTCTGACTCGCAGTTTCCGCCACTACTCATCTGAACAGCAGTCGTATGCACACTAGGAATTAATGACTTGTGCCCTGACTTTCTTAGTTTAATATAAGAAAATGCTTGTTCATAAATGGCAAATGGTGTGAAGTGCGTGGTAACACCGTGGTATTAGGGCAGGCGGTTATATACGTTAGCGGACAACCACTTTTTAAATGATAAAATTAAAATACTAGATACCTCCCGCATCGGTGCTATTCCAGTGACATCAGAGCCGGGGCTTGCATAACATTGTCATGCTACTAATGGGCTGCAATGCTCTTAGGGGTACTTCACACACAGCGAGATCGCTAGTGAGATTGCTGCTGAGTCACGGTTTTTGTGACGCACCAGTGACCTCATTAGCGATCTCGCTGTGTGTGACACTAAGCAGCGATCTGGCCCCTGCTGTGAGATCGGTGCTCGTTACACACAGTGATGGTTCATTTATTGGACGTTGCTCTCCCGCTGTGAAGCACACATCGCTGTGTTTGACAGCGAGAGAGCAACAATCTGAATGTGCAGGGAGCAGGATCCGGCGTCTGACAACCTGCGGTAAGCTGTAACCAAGGTAAATATCGGGTAACCAAGCGAAGCCCTTTGCTTGGTTACCCGATATTTACCTTGGTTATTATCGTCCGCCGCTCTGAGGCTGCCAGTGCCAGTTCCCTGCTCCCTGCACATGTAGCCAGAGTACACATCGGGTAAATAAGCAAAGCGGTTTGCTTATTAACCTGATGTGTACTCTGGCTAGGAGTGCAGAGAGCCAGCGCTAAGCGGTGTGCGCTGGTAACCAAGGTAAATATCGGGTAACCAAGCGAAGTGCTTTGCTTGGTTACCTGATATTTACCTTAGTTACCAAGCGCAGCATCGCTTCCACGCATCGCTGTTGGCTGGGGGCTGGTCACTGGTCGCTGGTGAGATCTGCCTGATTGACAGCTCACCAGCGACCATGTAGCGACACAACAGCGATCCTGCCCAGGTCACATCGCTGGTGGGATCGCTGGAGCGTCGCTAAAGTGTGACGGTACCCTTACTTTTTCTGTTTGCCCGAGGCAAGTAAGTGGAGCAGCCCTATAGTGGCTGCTCATTGGCTCCAAGTCTCACAATGTCGCGTGTGACCCGACGCCAACATTGCTAGAATAGCATTGGTGCAAGAGGTGAGTAATGTTATTTTATAAGTGGGACAACTAAATTTAAAAAGGGATCATTCAGGTTGTGGATATTCACTTTATGGGTTTGTTCAAAACTAGTCAGAGAGCAGAGAAAAGTAGAATGCTTTAAAATAATTCGTATTATTGAATAAATCTTCTACAGTGTGAGAACCACCACTTCGATAACCAAATTTGTCTGTTTTAACAGTGTTGAAGTAATATTGTCCTGACTACCTTACAATGGCCATTGTGGCCAATCACTGTGCCCAGCAGTGTAGATAGAATGGGCAACTTCCATGCTTGGTATTCGTTAAGAGCAGTTGGATGCTCAAATGGGCGCAACTCAAGCATATAATGAATAATGGACTTTAGCATTTTTCTGGAAAATGAGAGCTTTTTATCTTTCATATTGTACAGTTGCTTTCAATGGACTTTGTCCACTGATGCTTGCTCAGTCTGCACAGTAGTTACATTCCAGGGAAGGAGTTAACTCCTAACATACTAGTCTTCTCTTTCCAGTCCATTGATATCTATACAGCAGTTAGCTGCTCATCTCCCTCCTCCTCTCTCTCAGCTCCTGACAAGCTGCAGTTATAAATCTCTCCATTTCCGGACCTGTGTTCTTGTTTAAGTCCTGTTATTGCTATGTGTAAATACACTACCAGGGATGAATGTTTTCCAGAAGAACTTGTGCTGAGCTTTATAGTTCTACTAATACAACAGCTCTGCTGCTCACCAGAAATGCCACTCAAGGAGGCAACCCCGCCCTTCCAGAGACGAGGAAGTAAGGAGACTGCAGAGTTCTGAGCTGCTTAAGAGACAGCTAGTGCTGTTTATATGCCACATTTTGTGATTTAAAGAAAAAAGTTAGCAAGGTTAAAGAAGAGAAACAGAAAATCAACTGGGTTTTTTTTTTAAGACTTATGCAGCAAAACCACAGCTGGAGGATACAAGAAAATGAAGAAACTCTATTGTACCTGAAATTGTACCTAGAACATAAGACCACATCCACACTGATGATTTCTCTTTTGTTTTTCAACCACATTGAGTGGATTGTATCATGGTCTGTTATTTATTAGGACATGTTCTACATTTCTACATTTACATTTTCTCCCTTTCGTATCAATGTCAGCTAATTGCAGTAAAAATTAATGGTTTGATCTACTTTGTTCTGCAGGAAAAGAATAACATGAAGAGAAGGAAGTGGAATTGTAAGTAATAGAGGAAAATATGGATTTAAAACAGATGTCCAGTGAAAAATGAACACAAAGACAGTGAAAATCCAGTTTGGCTATTCATCAGGACCAATTTATGGCTACCCATACATGTTAAAGTAATACTAACAGAATAAACAGATATTTCAGGGAAAGTGGTTAAATAGGTTTTTACACTTCAAGAAATAAAGACCCCAAATGCAATATATATATATATATATATATATATATATACACACAAATGAAATCCGTTTGGTATTCCACATGTTATGCTAGTGTGTGATATTTTTCTCCTATTTTTTTTTTCTTTCATCCATTCAGTTGTATTATTGAGTCTCGTCCGATTTACGCATCCACTCACAGCATGCTGCGACTTTTTTCTAATTTTCTCATCCCGAATCTGGATGAGAAAAAAAATCACTGATCTGCTTTACCTCATTGACTAACATTGATCTGAGTGCAATGCGAGAATTTCATCCGATTCATACGCTTATGTGAGTGAACTCTCCTTGTGAACACTTCTCCTTTTCCGAGATAATCCATCCACCTCACAGGTGTGACATATCAAGATGCTGTCTAGACAGCATGATTATTGCACAGGTGTGCCTTAAGGGCACTTTACATGCTGCGATATCGCTATCGATATCGCTAGCAAGCGTACCTGCCCCCGTCGGTTGTGCGAAGCTGGCAAATCGCTGCCCGTGGTGCACAACATCGCCTACATCCGTCATACGGACTTACCTTCCCTGCGACGTTGCTGTTGCCAGCGAACCACCTCCTTTCTAAGGGGGCAGTTCGTGCGGCGTCACAGCGATGTCACACGGCAGCCGTCCAATAGAAGCGGAGGGGCGGAGATGAGCGGGCGGAATATTCCGCCCACCTCCTTTCTTCCTCATTGCCGGTGGACGCAGGTAAGGAGATGTTCGTTGTTCCTGCGGTGTCACACATAGCGATGTGTGATGCCGCAGGAACGACGAACAACCAGCGGCATGCACCACCAACGATATTATGAAAAGGAGCGACGTGTCAACGATCAATGATTTTTGACAGTTTTGCGATCGTTGATCGTCGCTCCTAGCTGTCACACGCTGCGATGTCGCTAACTACGCCGGATGAGCGTCACAAACACCGTGACCCTGACGATATATTGTTAGCGATGTCGCAGTGTGTAAAGCACCCTTTAGGCTGGCCACAATAAAAGGCAACTCTAAAATGTCAGTTTTACAGTATTGACACTCTGGGGGAGTCAGAAAACAAGTCAGTATCTGGTGTGACCACCATTTGCCTCACACAGTGCAACACATCTCCGTTACGTAGACTTGATCAGGTTGTTGATTGTGGCCTGTAGAATTCTTATCCACTCCTTTTCAATGGCTGTGCAACATTGCTGGATAATGGCAGGAACTTTGACACACTGTCGTATACGCCGATCCAGAGCTTTCCAAACATGCACAATAGGTGACAATCACAGACGCCGGTGCACTGGGAAAGCAGTGAATATGATTGAGGCTAATGAGCAGCTCTGGAAGGTAGGAGGGGCCGCGGGAGCAGGTACGGTTGAGCCTAGAATGTAGGGGCTTCTTGCAGGTTAGTGGCCATGACCAGCTGGGTTAGTGGGCGTGACCGGTTTGGTTAGTGAGCTTAGTTATGTTTTCTCCCTTCCACTAAAACATGCTTTGTTCCCCTGCGATAGGGGTATGTTGAAATGTCGTCATACCTGGAAGGAGCACATACACTCTAGCATCTACAAAGCAGGATCTACGATGCCGGAGACTGATAAGTATATTGTGCTTGGTTTACTTTTTTTTTTTTTCTTTCTACCTTTTTTTTTTTAACTATCTGAGTGTCGGATCTAGGTCAATCCTGGCCTGGCCCAGCACTTTTGAACCCCTACTGGTTTTGACATAACAGAAAAAATACCACAACAAACACCACAAAATCCACACTAAAACCACATGTGACTCCCAGGAGACATCCTGCCACAAGATCAGGTTTTGGTCAGGAAAAAACGCTGCAAAAACGTCCTGTGTGAACATAGCCTTAGGGGTACTTTGCACACTACGACATCGCAGTGATGCACATCCGTTGTCGTTGTTGACATCGGAGTATGTGAATCGTTTTTACTACGATTAACGAGCGCAAAAGTGTCGAAATTGTATGATCGGTGTAGTGTCGAGCATTTCCTGCAGCGACAGGTACGATGGTGTTCCTCGTTCCTGCGGCAGCACACATCGCTGTGTATGAAGCCGCAGGAGCGAGGAACATCTCCTTACCTGCGTCCCGGCTGCAATGAGGAAGGAAGAAGGTGGGCGGGATGTTTACGTCCCGCTCATCTCCATGCATCTGCTTCTATTGGCCGCCTGCCGTGTGACGTCGCTGTGTCGCCGCACGACCCGCCCCCTTAGGAAGGAGGCGGTTCGCCGGCCAGAGCAACGTCGCAGGGCAGGTAAGTGCATGTGAAGCTGCCGTAGTGATAATGTTCGCTACGGCAGCTATCACATGTGCGACGGGGGCAGGGTCTATCGCACTCGGCATCGCTGCAATCGGCTTACGATGTCGTAGTGTGCAAAGTACTCCTTAGAGTCTTTTTGCTGAGTTTTAAGAGCAGAAACTGAGTGGAAGCTCAACGTGAGGAGTTTCGAGATTGAAGAGTTTCTGCTCAGTGGCTTTGTGCACACAGAGTCTTTTTGCTGAGTTTCTGGAGACGAAACTGAGCAAAACCAAATTTTTGAGGAGTTTTGCATTTTTTCAGGATATTTTTTTCTATCAGTTTCCACTCCATAAACTCTTCGAAAAACTCTTTGCACATATAGCCCTCACACTCAATGTTGGTCAGGAGGATTTATAACTACAATGAAGAGCATCAAGAATAGGCTTCCATTGTAAAAAAAAAAGTATACATTTTTAATGGATATTCCTTTGTAGAATACTGCTTCAGAATTAGAGACATTTTTTCATGTCGTGAACATTTTGATGAAAAATCCACAGACATTGCTCAAATCAATATAATTGATATGTAGGCTCCAATGTTGGTATTTTCCACTCAGCCGTCTGGCTCTGGCTGGCAGTTGTCTTTGTGTCTGCTGCCATTCTGTCGTTTATGAGGATATATGAGTTGTTGGGTACTAGGACGATGTGGCAGTGTACTTGAAGACCTTCACATTTTCCAATGTGCACTATCGAACGAACCAAGCAAGACATGCAGACCCTAACTAGCATTGTTATGCCTCCTTCACACATCCAAGTCTCCGGTATGTGTGACATCCATTTTCACACGTAGCGGAGACACGGACACATTTAGACCCATTAAAATCAATGGGTCTGTGCACATGTCTGTGTTTTCAAACAGACCATGTGTCCGTGTGGAGCACACGCGTGTCTGTGTGCTCTACACGGCGACATGTCCATTTGTCTCCGCATCTTGTATGTCACACGGACCGCACACTGATGTGATCCATGTGACATCAGTGTGACACGTAGCTGAGAAAACACAGGTCACTTAAATGGAACCTTAGATGCAATATGCACCCACAACCATGACCACTTCTGGGTGCATATTGCTAATCACTACCAAACTGTCCCTATATCTAGTAGCATAGATAAAGAGATCTTTAGAAAAATTTCCTTTATAATATGCTAATGAAGCCAGTGACTAGTCGCAAGGGCGTTAGTTCCCTTGGCTAGTCGCACCCCTCAGCATGTAAGCACGCCCCTGTGGGCGTGCTAACATGCTAGTGAATGCGCAGTGTCAGAGGTGTGGTCGATCCCCTGGCTCTCTGTTGCCACCACCCCCATGCTGGATTTTTGCACAGTGTGCATGATCAGAAGTTCTGGACTTCTAGTCATGAGTACTATGGAACCGGGTGTACGCGTCCTGGCTTCAAACTGGTATAGTGCGCATGACCGGAAGTCCAGGGACGTTCTGATCCTGTGCACTGAGCCGAAAACCAGTGGTGGCAGCAGAGGTGAGAGTGACCATGCCTCTGACACTGTGCATTCATTAGCATGTTAGCACACCCTGTGGGTGTGTAACCATGCTAAGTGGGTCAAATAGCCAAGGGACTAGTCAGCCTTGTGACTAGTCCCTGGCCTCATTAGCATATGATAAAAGATCTTTAGAAATCATTTTTCTAAAGATATCTTTATTTATGCTACTAGATATAGGGATGGTTAGACAGTGATTAGCAATATGCACCCAGAACTGCTCATGGTTCTGGGTGCATATTACACCTGACAGGTTCACTTTAAAAATAAAGAATATTTATACTTACCAGTCTCTGGTGCTGCTGTTGCTTGTTGGCCCACTCATTATGCTCATTGTATATTCACTGCCCTCACAGCAGACTTGGAAGTAACAGCAGCGCTGGAGACAGGTATACCAGCTCATGCTGTCTGTGTGCTATCCGGATGTCACACGGATAGCACACGAACAGCAGATGTAGAAAACACACGCACCTACATCACGGACTGTGAAACACGTCTGTGTTTTACGCTGATGTGTGAAAAAGGCCTAAGATCTAGTAGGGAAGTTTGTTCATTACACGGCTGGAATGACCCTGACATATATCTTAAATTTCCTCAATAATACTGTGATGGCTTTGTGAAGGAATACTGACCGGGCTGGAAAATGGTAAACAGGAGGTGGGAGGGGGAGTCAGGCAAACAATGCAATGTCAAGTGGAAGTGTAGGAATGTGCTCCTTAGTTACTTTGTTCTCTAGTTCACTTTCTTTAATCTTTTACAAGTGTTGCAGCCAGAACAGTGTGAAGCCGGGATCTGGTCTAGCACTAGCTATCTTCATTTGTGCAGTATATTTAAAGTGGCCTCTTTTTTGCCTGAGATTGGCGAAACACTTTTACAGTCCGCGCCTAGTTCCAGGACTTCGTCATTAGTTCCGAATAGAGCAACGCACCAAGATATTATCCTAAGGACTGAATGATCTACTCATTTACAAATTGTTCTCATCATTGCAAAAATCAGCATGATTGAAAGCTTGCAATGCCTCACATTGAAAATTCGCAATAATTGTCGTTAAACGCTCGTGAATAATTAGCAACCAAAAAACGCTGGGTATTGACTGATGTTATGAATGATTCAACAGATTTCAATTGATTGGAACAGAGAGTTTTGGCACTGGGTATTGGGACAAGTGCTAATTATCAGTTGTATGTGCGGAATTATCAGCCTATGCCCAGCTTTACTCAGTCTGTCATAGCATACCCAATGTGTTTACCCCCGTCCTATGACTCTACAGCCCAAGCCGAGCCTGGACCTCCTCATTCTTCTTCTGTCCTCCTCAATGCCAGTTTCTAAAGAACTGAGCAGCATCTGCTTGGATGGCATCATTCTATGACCATGCCCTATGGCATATCCTACTTTCAAACTTTTTTCTATTTTATTATTTCCTAATTACTGATACCAATTCACCAAGAATTCAAACTATCTCCGAATCCCCATTTGTTATTTTGTAAGTCACTGTCATTTTTTGTAGTATTCTTTGGAGTTGTTTGCGCAATTCATGAATCAGTGCTAATTAAAAAATGTTTATTATTGTTTTACTCTGATTTTTTTGTGTGTGGCTTTTTAGCACAAAAAGTTGCAAAACCTTTTAAATGATATATGTTAGTCTTCAACTAACAAACCTCCTCTATAAAACATTACTCCAGATACATATCAGTGTGAAATGCGCCCAAAAATGTGACATTTAGAGAAAGTCGTATTTTATGAAACTGTCAAAAACATCTGGATAAAAATCAAAAAAGGAAAGACAACTTTAAAAAAAAAAGTATAGCAAATAAGGTGCAAATACTAAATCCAATCATAAAGAGTAAATAACTCCAGAAAACTGGAGAAAGGACAATGGTAAATTGTAGCCTAAATGCCTAAACAAACTCCTCAGTTTTAGTCTCAGATTTCCAATTCCATATTTACCAACTATCCACTATTCATCAGAACTTTTTGGCATTGGCAGGGATGTAACAATTGTGGTTGCAGGGACTGCGACCGGGCCCAGGAGTCATGGGGCTCGCCAAGCTCAGTGCCTGCTTCATCTAGCTGAAATATATCTTGGAGCAGAGACCTGTCGGGTCCCTGCACCACAATGCATGCTGCCAGCCAAACAGTGGTAGGCAGCTCATGTCGGCATTGCCTTGACTGAGGGCGCTTGACGATGATGTCATACATATATATATGATACGCTATATCCTGAAGGCCAATGTCTGCTGCTGTCCATTGTGCGCTGACTACAGAGGAGGACGTTGCGTGATGTGTGAGCTGGAAAGGGAGAGTAAAATGTTTGATTTTTTTCTTGCATTAGGAGCTGAACAGAGACATATATATCAGGATGAGGACATATGTACCAGAATGGGGACATACGTATATATCAGGATGGGGCCTAGAATGAGGACATATGTACCAGGATGGGCACATATATACTGGAATGGACCCAGGATGGAGACATATATTCCAGACTGGGGAACATATATACCAGTATGGGGACATGTATACCAGGATGGGGACATGTATACCAGGATGGAGACATATATATCAGGATGGGGCATATACACCAGGATGGGGACATATATATCAGGAGTGTCCCAGGATAACGACCTGTATTCCATAATGAGGCCTAAGATGGTGGACATATTTACCATGATGGGAACATATATATCAGGATGGGGGACATATTTACCAGGATATGGGGCATATATACCAGGATTGGGTAATATTTACTAGGATGGGGGCATATATACCAAGATGGGGATCTATTTACCAGGATGAAGGACATTTATCAGGATGGGGGACATAGTTATCAGGAAGGAGCCCAGGATGGGGTACATTAGAACAGGATGGGGGACATCACTATATAATAAAGGGAGGGCAATTTGTATGCATCTATAGGATTTAGAATGCTACAAGGGGCCATACATCTGACTAACATGGAGGGGGGGTTGGCCCATGTCCAAATTTTGTATCGGTGCACGTCGAACTCTAGTTACGCCACTGGTCGTAGGCCTTTCTCATCATTGTACCACAATGGACAATTCTTTTGTAGATGCTTTGGTAGCCACTTGCATAGATTATTGGCTTTAATGATTGATGACTAGATCATAAATCCTTCAATTTCGGAAGGGGCTAGCAAAAAACTAGATTATTGTGCACTTTTCTGTGTGGGATACTGAGGATTTTTGAGACACCAAGGTAAGTGAAGAGATAATTTTGGGCCTTTATTAAATAAGTAAATGGATACCGCAACTAACTAGCTACCTTTTTTATTTCATATAGTAATGAACTGCGATTAGGCTGACACGTCTGTGATCCTTCTTCGTGTGACGCCCTGGTAAAACCAGGTTTTCACAGAGACTGCACAAATCTACCAGGTGCAGGACTCCATCCTCCTTGGCCTACCAACACAACACCACACATAGATAACATCAGCCACAAAAGCCTAGTCACCCCCCTCGGGACAATAAGGGCACACCAATGGGCGGGACCAGGCAGATGTAAACGCCCACCTAAGGGTCCTGAGGTGTCAGGGGAGGGAACACAAGGAGAACAGTTCTGACAGTTGAAGTGAGAGGAGTGCTATGATCCGGAACCGTGGAAGACCACCACAAATCATTGGTAAAAGGTGACAAGAGCATTGGCAACTAATCTGGCCGCCATCCCCTTACTAACCATCACAACTAGAAGTAGCCGAGGGGTGAACTAACATCCTGTGCACCGCGAACCCAGCCGGAGAACTAACTATCCTAAAGGAAGGAAAGATGAATAACTCTCTGTCTCAGAAAATAGACAAGAATAGCAAGCCCCCCACATTCAAAGACTGCGGTGATATAGGAAAAACACAGTACACAGATAGATAACAGGATTAGCAAAACGTGAGGCCCCCAGTGACTAAAATAGGAAAGGACAGGAAAGGGACTGATGGTGGCCAGAGAAAAACCCTGCAAAATTCCAAATTCCTGATAGTACAAAAAGGCCCTCAGATCGCACGATCTGAACTCCGTCCTATACCAGGTGCTTTTGTCATACCAATGAACAGAAAACAAGAATCACTCCAAATTCAACAAGCCACAAACACATGGACCCAAAGGAGCTATACTCCAAACAGAACTGCAGGGAGTTCCCCAGCCAAGCAACTGAGGGGGAAAATCCCTGCATGCAAATAAACTGAAAACAACCACAGCAAATGACAAAACCACATAAGAGCAAAAGAACCAAACAATAAATAAAGAGCAAGCACTTATCTGGGGTAGATGTGATGTGGAGCAGAATGAAGCAGGCTGATGATACAAAGAACAACTGACATCCGGCATAGCCTGATATCAGACCAGGATTTAAATAAGCAGAGAGTTAGCAAAGGAAACGCCCATTGCACAACACACCTGGTCCAAGTCCAAACCATTCCTGGCCACCAGAGGGAGCCTCCCAGCAGCCAAAACATAACTAACATTCACAACAGAGGAGAGTGGAGTGACAGCGGGGTCAGGGGTCGGAGCTTCTGGACTACCGGACGACTGACTAGGTGGCAGACGGCAGAGCAGGGCTACAGGCAACGGAGATCCGGTTGCGGGAGACCTTAAGTGGCCGGGACAGGATTGTAGCCCGCCGATGCCGACAGCGGGGATCCGGTCTGGAGGTCATGCACAGTCAGGGTACCTAGACCCTAGGGCAAGTACTGCTTCAAGCACCTTACCGATTAGCCAGCAGTGGACAAGGTTCCAGATCTTATCCCACGAGTAGCCCAGAGAGCAATACGGAAGCCCAACGAGGGGGATAGGGTGTCCGCCAGAACCCACAGAGATCCCACGGGTCAGATTTTACGGGCAACGGTTCCCACAGTACACAAAATGCGGGGAGTGGATTTCTCCCGTTTTATACGGGTTAAGTCAACACACAAGAAACTACGAGTGCAGGAGGAAGGGCCCCTGCCCTGTCAGCGTATGTGCGGGACCAAGCACACCCCTCCAGAGGCTCCCAGTGTCACGGGTGGAGGAGGGGACGCTGCACTCTCCCACTGCTCGGGTCCAGCTGCTGCTGCTGCTCGGTGGTGGCTACCTACGGTTCCACCAACTGTCTGCCCGGCTCCCTGCAGACGGCCACTACCGTCTGCCTCACTCTCTACCCGAGGGTCCTAGGCTCCAACCTAGGCCCCTGGCTGCTTCTGTCTCCCTGCAGACCTCCTCTCTCCTCCTCTCCTGGACTTGTCTGGACCTGCTTCCTGCCTCAGGCCAGCCAGACTCTTCGGTGGGCGTGCCTATCTGCTTGACTCCGCCCACCTAGTGTGTCTGTCTGAACCCGAGGGAAGGAATCAGGTCTCACTGGGGATGTCTGTTGTGAACTGCTGGGGGTGGGGGTGTGTGTGTGTTGTTACCTGTGGCCCCTGGCTTGTCCAGGGTGCCACATTCCCCCCTAGTTAAATGCAGACCGTCCGCAGGCTGCCCGTCCATCACCGGTTTTATTTTCACCAACTGAAAAATAGAAAACGGTAACACACAATACAATTATAATAACTTCTTCCCACATCGGGAGGTACTCTTACTTAAACGTTACGGTTACGGCTTCCGCTCTCTCCCACCCAAGCAACCTGGCCCTGATGCTGCCCTTAAGCAAACAGGCAGCACCCCTTGACCCCAGTCCTGCACAAGCTGCCCGAGCGGGTTCTGTCCTTTTCAGGGGACCCACGTCCATGGGGAACCCCTGAAACCCCCAGAGGATCGCCACCGGTTCCGGTGGTGGCTGGGCCCCAGCCTGCTCCACTGCGGGCCCTTCCTCCAATCTGCCTCTCCGGAGGCGGTAACGGTGGAAGCCACAACAAACATTTCTATTTACATGCCACTAAGTTTGTGGTTGCCCTGCAAGTTCTCGGGCCTGTACATAAAGAGTTCTTTATGCAACTTTTTGAACGGTCCCCACGGGGACAACGGTGCCGGCAACAACCGGTTTCAATCAGCAGTAAATCAGATGGCAATCAGGTGACTTATCATTATCCTTATCATTTTTGCAAAACTTTCAAAACTTTAAACAGTGGTGGTCCCAACGGGGACGTTGACAACGGCATTCCGCTGCCCTTACTCTGAGTCCTCTGATGAGGCGGCCCCATCCTCCGCCACCAGCATATCAAACATGCAGTGACATGCCTGCTGGGACAGGGGTGCCCGGTATCCGTTCCAACCATTACGCGCGGTGTAATAGACTACCGGTTCTCCCACGTAACGGAGATGCTCACTTGCCTCTTCACTTCCAGGGGTGGGCTCAGCACCGGAGCTGGAGTCACTGGAGTCACTATCGCTTGTCTCTGCGTCAGGCGGGTTGCCGCCAGCTGCCGCAGCCTCCTGACTTCCAGTATCCAGCACATCAGATCCCTCCACGGTAGCGTGGGGCAGTAGGTCAGGTTGGCTAACACTGAGGCGCCCCAAGGATAATGGTAGGGACGATATGAGGGCCGTGATAGGACCGGGCCCCCCAGCCGCAGTGGCCGGTCCTGGTAGGACATGGGGACGTGGGTTACCCGTTGGCTCCGTCACATCTGCGCCCATCCCATACATTGGGGCAGCTGCAACCAGCGTTTCCACCTCATGGGTCCACTGCTCCATCATGAGATATATCTGACTTTGCTGGCGTTGGTGGAACTCCATCACTCGGGCC
Organism: Anomaloglossus baeobatrachus; assembly: GCF_048569485.1. Classification (NCBI taxonomy): domain Eukaryota; kingdom Metazoa; phylum Chordata; class Amphibia; order Anura; family Aromobatidae; genus Anomaloglossus; species Anomaloglossus baeobatrachus. The sequence continues at coordinate 178,772,677 of NC_134354.1, read as the reverse complement.
TTCATCCATGCCACGGTCCCGGGCTCGGGGTCTGGCGCAATCACTGCTGGGACTTCTGGCACATCCTCATCAAGGGGTTGCAGTCCCAGCAGCTCCCATGGGAGCGGTTCAGGGGGGTCCTGAGCGTCTGCAGCCAGTTGGTCCGCCGGGGCGGGTTGGCAGGATATCGCTACCGGTTGGACAGGTAGCGGGCCTAGTGGCGGGGCGGCAGCAGCTAACACGGGTAGCGGGGAGGGAGGCAGGGTGAGCGGGTGCAGGCCGGGCTCCTCAGCCTCAGTGGCCGATCCCTCGGGAATACAGGGGCGTGGGTCTCTTACCCGCTCCTCCAAATCCTCTTCCACCTCGCGTCTCCGCATAGCGGCCACCACGACCGCCATGTCAGTCTCCCACTCCTCCAGGAGGAGCTGCATGTGGGACTGCAGACGGTTACTCAGCGGGACGGTCCGGTCCCTCAGCCACGTCGCCGTGCTGGGCGCGGGGGCTTCCTCGTTGGGAGTTGGGTTATGCATCTTGGTAATGAGGTCTTCCAGGAACCCAAAATCGCCGCAGAGTCCTAGCGTCCCTGCTTTTATAGCTGAGCTCACATGCGACCGGCCGCCATTTCGTCCCCCTTAGTTTTTTTCCGGCTCCTCCTCTATTGGGGCGGGGTTTTGGCCTTCGTGCCTCTACTACTTGAGGAGACGCTCGAGCGGGAACTCTTCGCGCCCAAGATGGCGGCTTCGGCAAATTTTCAGCCGGACACCTCCGGCGGTCACACAAGGCGCACTTCCACCAGTCAGTAGAAAGGTAAGATCCTGTTCGTGACGCCAAGTTGTCGCGGGCGGAGGAGGGGACGCTGCACTCTCCCACTGCTCGGGTCCAGCTGCTGCTGCTGCTGCTGCTCGGTGGTGGCTCGAGCGGTGGGGTGGATCCCGGGGACTCAAGCGGCGTTCCTCGCCCGTGAGTGAAAAGGGGATTTTGATTGTGGGGGTTTTGGTTATTGTCCGTGACGCCACCCACGGTTGTGGTGATATTGGTGACACCACCGCTGCTCTAGATGGGGATCCCGGGAGCGGTGACAGGGAGCAGCTTAGTTGTTATTTCTCCCCTCCGTGGGTAGGGGGTTGGTTGTCCCGGGGCCCGGTGATGGGGTATTGATGGATGGCAGGCAGGTTACGGGGCCTGGCGAGGTGCAGGGTCGCGGGGGCAGCGCTGTGCCGCACGGCACGGTGGTACTCACTCAGCCAATGATGAGGACACAGTTCTCGGTAAAACACACGGCTGGATGGACGGGTCCCACAGACGGCTGCGGTAGTTTTTCCCCTGACCCTGGTTGGTAGTGTAAGTCCTTTCTTTCACCTCCGTGCAAGCTCCTCCTTCGCTCCGGTTTCCAGCTGGCTCCACGGTTCGGTACCGGTGGGCCACCGCCCAGCCCCGGCTACCTACGGTTCCACCAACTGTCTGCCCGGCTCCCTGCAGACGGCCACTACCGTCTGCCTCACTCTCTACCCGAGGGTCCTAGGCTCCAACCTAGGCCCCTGGCTGCTTCTGTCTCCCTGCAGACCTCCTCTCTCCTCCTCTCCTGGACTTGTCTGGACCTGCTTCCTGCCTCAGGCCAGCCAGACTCTTCGGTGGGCGTGCCTATCTGCTTGACTCCGCCCACCTAGTGTGTCTGTCTGAACCCGAGGGAAGGAATCAGGTCTCACTGGGGATGTCTGTTGTGAACTGCTGGGGGTGGGGGTGTGTGTGTGTTGTTACCTGTGGCCCCTGGCTTGTCCAGGGCGCCACACCAGCATCGAGCCTTGGTTTACCACGTGGACTCAGTGAGTACACCGGTACCATCCGGTCCATTCCTAAAGACTGCTCCCTGCTCCCTCATTATCCTCAGGGCCCCGGGACTACACCACCCCCACCCGTGGAGGGGATTCCACCTTGCTGCCCCGCTCCATCAGCCCCGGGCACCCCCATAGCAAGGCATCGACGGTGTCACCCATCATCACCGCAACCCACGGGTGGCATCACTGACAAACTCCCCTGTAAATACTCCCTTTTTAGTGTTGTGAGCGAAGGCCCACTGCACGAGCCCCGGATCCGGCTGCCCTGCCACTCGAGCCCCAGTCACGATCCCGGATCCGAGAGCCTCGGGTAGCCTTCCCTGACGTGGTCAGTCACCCCTTGCCCACGACATTGGCACTGCAGATTAGTCAAGGAAAATATACATATATATTTACATATAGTCCACACTTAATTTCTACCTTAGAGCTATCAGCTGCCATCACTTACAGTAAATGGGCTGGTCTCTCTTTACTTTCACACTCATCATCTTTTCTTTATTGCTTCACATTTCTGAACGGTTTTTACTAGAGCAACAAATTACTAGCAAATGAAACCCTACCCAGTTAGGGTATGTGCACATGAGGTCTGTTTCAGGCAGAGTCCGTTTTGAAAAACGCCTGAAAAAACACTAATAAAATGCTCGAAAGAACAAACATAAACATTTCTATGTAAAAATGACTCGCTCTTCATATGTTTAGTGTTTTGAGCTTCAGGTTTCTGAAAACTCCTGGTAGTTGAAAGAAGTGAGCTGAGCATTCCTCAGGCATTTTCCACTCTGAAGTCAATGGGAAGGCTAAAAAGATGCCCAATGTCTTTTTCAACGTTTTGCTTGAAAAATTGTTAGTGATGTCCTCACTGCTGAATACAGAAAAAGACTGGATAATGCCAGTAAAACAGACAGGACATGATTGCCGGAAAAGAAAGCGCTCATGAAATTACCACATAAGAACCCCACTCAAAAAGACTATTCAGGGAAAAAAAAAAGGCTGACGTTTTCTGAAGCATTTTCCGCTTGAAAAACTTTGTGAATCTGCCTGCTTGAAAATGACATTGTGTGCACATACCCTGAAGGTGGTGATACACACTTCAGATAAAGGCCAAAAGAATCCGCCAATTTTGGCAGGATCAGCAGACCATTTGATAAGTGTTGTCCCAACTTTTCCCCACAGCAGATGTATGAGCAAAAAATGTGACAGAAACTTTTATTATCCATATGCCAGATTCTTTTGTTCTCCCAGAAGGTTAACCACCACCAGAATCATCTGGAAGGGATGTATTTCTTCCTATAGAGAATATAGGCATGCTCGATGAGCGTGCATATGCATGGGAGAGGAGGGAAAGAGGAAAAGCGGTTAGTCAGGTGTTTGATCGATATCTATCCAAGATGTATGGCCAGCTTCAGTCTTTCCTGAGGTTAGACCCTCTATTTGTACTTAGTGTGCAAACCCATTAAATATGCAATAACACTAGTGATGAGCGGACTCGCAGATAACCAGGATCGGCGAGTCTAACCGGGTTAAAAAAAAATGGTTCTGGCCCAGAATTGATCCTTGATATCTAGCTGGACGCCTGTCCCCATATAAGTCAATGGGGACCTTAAGCCCATAAAAATGATGGTAGAAGGGATGGGGGATAGGACTAAGCGGGCTGTACCTACTGAGGCTCCAGCATGGCTGTAACTGCTTCCTGGCCACTCATTCATTTCCGCCGTCACTGATTATCTTCATTGCATATGCACTGCTTTTCCCACCCACCAGCATTTGTGATTGGTTGCAGTTAGTCACAACCCCACCCTGAGTGGCAACCGGTCAGTTGACTGCTTCCAATCACTGGCACTGTGTGCATGTATTGTGGTATAAAATAAATAAATTAAATATATGGCGTAGGATCACCCCCATTTTATGATACTCAGCACAGATAAAGCATATGGCTACAGGCTGCAGCCCTAGCTATGCACTTATCTTTACTATGTACCAAAATAAGAGGAACCGCATGCGGCTTTTCTTTTAAGTATTTAAAGAAATAATTTAATAAACCATCATGCGATCCCCCAATTTTGATACACAGCCAAGATAAGGCCCGACAGCTGGGGGCTGGCGTTCTCAGGTTGGGGAGACCCATGCTTATTGGGTCCCCCAGCCTAAAAATAGGAGCCTGTAGCTGCCCAGGATTGCCACATCCGTTATATGTGACACTCTCCGCAGCTCTTCCCAATCGGGGTTTTAAGTGCTTAATATTAGCTCACAGCTGCCACTAAGCCCTAGATTAGTAATGGGAGGCATCTATCAGACCCCCTCCATTACTAATCTGTAAGTGAAAATAAACACAAACTCTGAAAAAACACACCCTCCTTCACCACTTTATTAACCCCCAAAACACCCCTTCAGGTCCAACGTAATCCTCACGAGGTCCCACAATACTTCCAGCTCTGCTACATCTGAAGTCACAGAGCGCGATCATGTAACATGACCACCCGCTGTGGACTTCAGGCAGAGACTGAGCTGCAGTGATCAGCGGTGACGTCACTCAGGTAAGTTGCGGGCACAGCTGGAACTTTCCACGGCCCTCCACCTGTAACCACAGGTAAACCGACCTCAGGGGAACTCAATGAATTCAGTGACCCCACCTGAGGTGAAGTCACTGAGTTTAATGAAGTCACCTGAGGTCAAGTGGACACGTATCCTAGTGGTGGACAACTCCTTTAAATATACATGCGTTTTTAGTGGGGAAAGTATAGTTGGCCAGTCCCTGACACCAAAAACTGCCCAATCCTTCTAACATTAGGGGAACATCGTTAGGGCCCCATACACATTAGACCATAATTAGTGTTTTTTGCCAACTTTAGTCTAATGTGTATGGGGCCTTTAAAGTTCTGTGCAATAACTGCCTTATTGAAAGTGTGGCTCCTTGGAGAAAATGAAATTATTTCCTCCCAGTAGCCTCCAGCTTTCAGTTATGGAGGCATGGACGAAGTGGTTGTAGTAGGGAGTGGCGACTATAAGCAAAGCCCCATAATTTGATGAACATATGACTCTGCAGTGCATCTGTATAGATCATAGTTATAGCCGCTGCTCACAATGCTGTGAGTAGTCATTGAAGCTGCTCCAGAGCACCTGTAAGACTGAAAGCCAGTGGCTCCGAAGAGGAATTAAATTCATTTTCTCCTAATAGTCTTATTTTCAGGGCAGCATTTTAACACTATTAACCTCCATATTAACCCTATAAATGCAAGTAAACATTTTTTTGAGGTGAAAGGTTCCCTTTAATTGCCTGTTTACACTTCAGATGCCCACTGAATGTTCACTATTATATTGTTAAGTGCGCATAGACTGCTGTTCTTCTCAGCAGTACAGGTTACAGAAGACAATGTGCTGCAAACAACTTTGATTTTTTTGTGCAAACCAAAAAAATAATTCCACCCAACAAACAAGCATTGTGCTTATTCTTCGGATGATCGGAAGCACGTTTATGCTGCACTATTATCCGGCTAGCTTAGGAATGCTTGTTCATGATAATTGTGCAGTGTAAATGCACCTTTATACTGGGTGTTTATACACCAGTCTTAAAGGGGTTGTCTGGGACTTTAACATTGATGGTCTATCCTCAGGGTACGTCATCAATATCTAACTTGTGAGAGTACAACACCTGGCACTCAGCGGATCAGCTGTTCTCAGTGTGACCGCCGGCTGGAGCTACTCAGTTGTAGACCTGCACCTGTATAGTGTCCACGGCTGAGAACTGCACTTCCTCTCCCTATTCGAATAAATAGGGAGCTGATGTGCAGTACCCAGCTGCGGCCACCATTCACGTGATGGAGCTGTGCAGGTCTACAACTGAGTAATTCCAGCCACCAGGAACAGCTGATTGGGGCGAGTGCCAGGTGTCGCACTCCACCAATCAGACAATGATGACATATCCTGAGGATAGACCATCAATGTTAAAGTCTCAGACAACCCCATTAATGAAGAGAGTGCTGGAGTACATCAAGGCTTGCACCTTCGCTATGGGATGGTGTACATTTTTATTGTAAATTAGGCCACACTGTTGGTGTAAATTCTGATGAATTTGTCAGGTGGGCTTTGTCATGCTCCATCTTGCTTCATCATGTTCTAAACGTTGAAATGGATATCTGGAAAAAAAAGGGTTAAATATCCGCACTGCCGATGGACAAGATGCACAGGATGTGAAGCGGACAAGCCAGATAAGTATAATCCAAGTAGTTTATTGTGTTTACGTGTTCAAAGTATAATACGTCTTCAGGACGGAAACTATTAGCACTCTGTTATAACTCGGTTATAGTAATTTTTGTCCTGAAGAAGAAGTTGTATATTTTGAAACGCGTAGACACAATAAACTACTTGGATTATACTTATCTGGCTTGTCTTCTTCACATCCTGTGCATCTTGTCCATCGACAGCACCAGATATTTAATCCTTTTTTCCTGACATCAATTTTCGCTATCTGAGGGGCCGCAGCAGCCATACCGTTGAGTGTATTCCTAGGTTGTGAGTACACAACCCTCACCAGGTGAGCACTCAATGATTTCGGCAATACTGCTTTCTTCTCAGATAAGACCCTATTGCGCTTATCTTTTCGTTGGTGTCTTCCCTTTCTATATGTCAGAGCTATCAATAAGTCCTTGATGAATCTGGGCCAGAATTTTCCGCTACAGCGTGGTCATCTACAATCTGTGTATGTGGCAAGTGCAGTCAGTGTTACAGAAACATTTTTAAACTGGTCAGATGGTTTCTCCCCTAATGAGCACCATCATTTAATCCATTTACGCGCAGCAATTACGACTATGATCAGTCATTTGATGCTATGAATGTGCACGTACTGTACTTCTCATAGCCAAGACTCGTCACTGTACTGTTCCAAATCAAAGCAGGGTTAAACATCAAAGTATTTCACGGCATCCTGCAAGGGTGGCGGCATATAATAACCGGCATTTCATTATATAATACCTGTCTCTATTATATCAGCCGGCACTGGGTGGTGTTAATTACTTTTGCTTCCATTGTGGAAGAGCAATTCACTACCCGGATGTACAGGTCACAAATACAGTTATTGCATGACACTTTCTAAATGTATCCTAAAGCTTTTATCCTGCACTTGTGATATGTAGAAGCACATTACAATAAAAACCACATCATTCACCTGATTATTAAAGAACATGGCAGATGATATTAGTCATGTTAATTACAATAAGATGTTTAATGCACCGTTCTAGCCCGGCATCCATTGGTCCCAGTAATGCATGAGTGTCACCCTACTCTTACATTTGGTGTTTTCTTGTATCCTTGTCTTTGACCATTGTGATCAGTTTTGAATAATTAAATAAAATTGGTAACAACAATAAATGACTTTTTCTATTGTGGGCCTCATTCATACATCAGTATTTTGGATCAGTATTTCATCAGTATTTTCCAAAACCAGGAGTGTCTCCAAAACACTGAACAGGTACCAATCTTTCAATTTCAGTTCTTCTCTAAAGCCAGCTTTACACGTTGCAATTTGTTGTGCAATCACGTTTGCAATGTGACACGCCCAGATCGCATATGTGATCTAATGAGATCACACGTAGGTCGTTCATTTGCTGTCACACGTGCATTAGTAGTCTATGTTAAATTGATCAATTTTGTGTGCGATCCTTTAGATCATGTGTTCTGTGACGTATGCATTGGGCACCCTTTTTTTTTTTTTTTAATTTATTGACTAGCCAAGCGTGTGTAATGTGTAGGGATGCGTTTTTACTATGTCATCTGCCATTTAGCTCTGCTACATGGCCGCTGACAGCTGACACAGACAGTCATGTAGCAGAGCTGAATGGCCGATGACAGCAGACACAGACAGAGCCGCACGATCAGAATGAACTCGGGTTAACTTCACCCGACTTCATTGTCATGCTGCGGCTCTGTCTGTGTCGCGTCCTGATTAGCGGTCACCAGTGAAAGACTCACCGGTGACCACTAAACTCCTGAGTAACTGAATTGAGCAGGCCTCTCTCATATACTCACCGATCCCCGATCCCCGACGCGGCGCTGCACGGCATTCACACTGCTCCGGCGGCTTTTACTATTTTGAAAAAGCCGGCCGCTCATTAAACAATCTCGTATTCCCTGCTTTCCCCGCCCACCGGCGCCTATGATTGGTTGCAGTGAGACACGCCCCCACGCTGAGTGACAGGTGTCTCACTGCACCCAATCACAGCAGCCGTTGGGCGTGTCTATACTGTGCAGTGAAATAAATAATTAAATAATTTTAAAAAATGGCGTGCGGTCCCCCCCAATTTTAAAACCAGCCAGATAAAGCCATACGGCTGAAGGCTGGTATTCTCAGGATGGGGAACTCCACGTTATGGGGAGCCCCCCAGCCTAACAATATCAGCCAGCAGCCGCCCAGAATTGCCACATACATTAGATGCGACAGTTCTGGGACTGTACCCGGCTCTTCCCGATTTGCCCTGGTGCGTTGGCAAATCGGGGTAATAAGGAGTTATTGGCAGCCCATAGCTGCCACTAAATCCTAGATTAATCATGTCAGGCATCTCCCCGAGATACCTTCCATGATTAATCTGTAAGTGACAGTAAATAAACACACACACCCGAAAAAATCCTTTATTAGAAATAAAAAACACAAACATATACCCTCGTTCACCACTTTAATAAGCTCGAAAAAGCCCTCCATGTCCGGCGTAATCCACGGACCTCCAGCGTCGCTTCCAGCTCTGCTGCATGATGGTGACCGGAGCTGCAGAAGACACTGCCGCTCCTGTCACCTCCACGCAGCAACTGAAGACAGGCGCGTGATCAGCTGAGCTGTCACTGAGGTTACCCGCGGCCACCACTGTATCCAGTGACAGCGGGTAACCTCAGTGACAGCTCAGCTGATCGCTCTGTTCCCTTCATTAGCTGCGTGGAGCTGACAGGAGCGGCGGTGTATTCTGCAGCTCCGGTCACCTTCATGTAGCAGAGCTGGAAGCGACGCTGGACCATCCTGGATTACGCCGGACATGGAGGGCTTTTTCGGGCTTATTAAAGTGGTGAACGAGGGTATATGTTTGTGTTTTTTATTTCTAATAAAGGATTTTTTCGGGTGTGTGTGTTTATTTACTGTCACTTACAGATTAATCATGGAAGGTATCTCGGGGAGACGCCTGACATGATTAATATAGGATTTAGTGGCAGCTATGGGCTGCCATTAACTCCTTACCTCGATTTGCCAACGCACCAGGGCAAATCGGGAAGAGCCGGGTACAGTCCCAGAACTGTCGCATCTAATGTATGCGGCAATTCTGGGCGGCTGCTGGCTGATATTGTTAGGCTGGGGGGCTCCCCATAACGTGGAGCTCCCCATCCTGAGAATAAGAGCCTTCAGCCGTATGGCTTTATCTGGCTGGTTTTAAAATTGGGGGAACCACACGCCGTTTTTTTTAATTATTTAATTATTTATTTCACTGCACAGTATAGACACGCCCACCGGCTGCTGTGATTGGGTGCAGTGAGACACCTGTCACTCAGCGTGGGGGCGTGTCTCACTGCAACCAATCATAGGCGCCGGTGGGCGGGGAAAGCAGGGAATACGAGATTGTTTAATGAACGGCCGGCATTTTCAAAATAGTAAAAGCCGCCGGAGCAGTGTGAATGCCGTGCAGCGCCGCACCGGTGATCGGGGATCGGTGAGTGTGAGAGAGTGGGTAAGAGGGATAGACTGACATGGACATAGAGAGAGGGACAGAGATAGTGACCGACTGACAGAGATTAGTGAATGACAGACATTGTGAGGCGCTTCAGAACGCAGCTTTTCAGCTGCGCTCTGAAGCGGACCTTTTTTAAGCTGCGGTGCAGAGCGCACACCTGCGCACATAGCCTCAGACATCAAAATCGTATGAGGGATGTCACACGTTTCAATTGACTAGGTTTGTGCAACACAACGTTCAATTCTAGACAAAGATACGATGTGTTTGCGATCAACGGTTTTGCGTTCAATCCTGATCGCACGTAGGTGTCACACTCAGATACCTCACAAACGATGCTGGATGTGCGTCACTTACAACTTGACCCCAACGACGGATTGTGAGATATATTGATATATTGAAGCGTGTAAAGCGGGCTTAAGTTCCATTCTTGGCTTTGCCATACAAACACTGATGCAAAAATAATGACGTGTGAATGAGGCCTTAAGGCCGCTTTACACGGTGCCGATGTTAGCGATGTCGAGCGTGATAGCACCCGCCCCCATCGTACGGCTGATATGTGGTGATCGCTGCCGTAGCGAACATTATCGCTACGGCAGCGTCACACGTACATACCTTCTCTGCGACGTCGCTATGACCGGCGAACTGCCTCCTTTCTAAGGGGGCGGTTTGTTCAGAGTCACAGCAACGTCACTAAGCGGCCGCCCAATCAAAGTGGAGGGGCGGAGATGAGCGGGACGAACATCCCGCCCACCTTCTTCCTTCCTCATTGCTGGCAGGACGCAGGTAAGGAGAGGTTCCTCGTTCCTGCGGTGTCACACGTAGCGATCTGTGCTGCCGCAGGAACGAGGAACAACATCGTTACTGCAGCAGTAACGATATTTGGGAAGAGGGGGGCATGTCACCAATTAGCGATTTTGAACGTTTTTGCAACGATTCAAAATCGCTAATAGGTGTCACACACAATGACATCGCTAAAGCGACCCCATGTGCGTCACAAATACCGTGACCCCAACGAGATCGCTTTAGCGATCTCGTAGCGTGTAAAGCCACCTTTAGTGAATGTCCAATTAAAGCCGCTTGGCCACACCAAGGGTGCACAGAGCATCCCAAGTGGCATGTTTGATTAAACTTCCGTTTTTGCAGAACAGAAGCACTGATTAGAACACTAAGAGCCAATTCATTAATTCAGGTGTTTTATATGCACATCTTATCATTTGCATATGTATCGGTGTACTCCAGTAAAGAACTGGAGGAATATTTCTGGTGTCAGGTATTGTGTAACTTTTAATGAATTTTTCAGGCGTGATATACTATCTGTGAGGCCTGAAACACACTTCCGTTAAAAACACGCATGTGCCGTGAGACACGTATTTACCCTGCGTGTTGCGTGTGGTAAGTATGTGTCTCGGGTACGTGCGGTCCACGTGTGTTCTACGTGTGCTATCCGCGATAGCACACGTAGAACTGATAATTTGCATACTCACGTTGTCCGCGCTGCTGTCCGTGGTGCTGATCTTCGGTCTCCGGCCCTGCCGTCTCCCCGCTGCTGCTGCTACCGGCCGCAGTGAAGTGAATATTAAATGAGCATAATGAGCTGCGGTCGGCAGCAAGTGACAGCAGCGGCAGAGACAGGAGGGCTGGAGAAGGTGAGTAAATGTTTTTTTTTTTTTTCACTGACATGTGTGTTTTCTTCGGCGCGTGTCACATGGGACCGCATCCACACTACATCCGTGTAGTACGGGTGCGGGCCGTGTGACACCCGTGCTGCCGGGGAAAATGTGGACATGTCAGCGTGTAGAAAAACGCACACACGTACAAATGCACACGGACACACGTTCCGTGTGGTTTTACGTGTGTGTGCCTGCTACAATAGGGTAGCATTGATGAACGTGTCTCCGTGCCGCCGGTACGTGCAAAAAATGGCAAACACATACCGGCGGCACGGATGTGTGTCGGAGGCCTTAAACAGCTCTGGGGATCCACTCTGTGGGACCATTACAGAGTCTGAGAATAGTGGCCTCATCCTCATCCCCTTCACAATTTTATCTGCACCCAGCTACTCTGCGGTGCAGGGAAAGATTTCTGTGTTGTGTCCCCTCCATTCTCTGGTTTGGAGAGAGTCCTACAGGTCACATGCTCAGCAATCAGGTTATGGCATATCCTAGCTATCGGCTATCAACTGCAGAGATGTTAAAGGGGTAGATCACTACTCTGCAGTAGTCGCCACATCCCTTTAAAACTGATAGGGAAGGCTTTGGTCAAATACCTTTTTCAGCCAATCCTGCCTCTGAGCGGTGCTAATGCGGTCCGCTCATCCCCATGAAGTGACCCCCTTGGCTCTGTGACCTCTGAGATCCGGTGATGTTACGTCAACTTCCAGTTGACCTGAGATCACCGAGCCTGGCCCCAGTCTCTGTGAGTGACTGAGCTGTGGGCGGAGTTTCAACACTGGTCCCAGCCCTGCATCTCATGCGCACTCTCTTTGGCTGCAGAGGACAGCAAGTGTGCCGCTCCCGCATCAGCAGCTGGGCTTCTCCGATCCGGATCCGCGGTGGCTTGAGGGGCGTCCGGACCCGGGGGTTGGGGGTCAACCGGCCACTCAAATAAAAAGGGGGGTATTTACAGGGGATTGTGTATTTAAAGTTTGTGACACCACCCGTGGTATGTGGTAAGGTGGAGTACCACCGCTGCAGCTGGGAGTGGGGCGATGGAGAGGGCAGCCAGGTGTAAGACCCCTCCACGGGTAGGGGGGATGCCCCGGGGCTCGTTGATGGTAAGGGAGTGCAAGGGGGTTGGAAGGCAGGGAGCAGGGAATTCACAGTTGGTAGTTGTGGTGCTGGATGAGGCTGGTGGTCTTTTGGAAGGCCAGTAAACACACAGACTGTAATTAAACCAAAAGTCCTGGAGTACCGTTGCCACTGAGGAGGGGAGCCCGTCTAGGTGACCATTCCCAATGATATTGCTTTGTGTGTTCCAGTCTAGTCCGACCTTCCGGGACCTTCTACCACTCAGCCCCTGGTGCCCCAGCTGCTGCCTCGCTGTCCTGGGAGCTCCAACTCCCCAGCCTGCTCTCCCCCTGAGAGCTACTTGAGAGCTACTACTCTACTTGCTTCCCTGCCGATGACTGCCAAGTCAACTCCCCCCCAGTCTGCCTGACTCTAAGGTGGGCGGCCCTTTCTCCACTGGACCTACCCACTGGTGTGTGTGTGACAGGGATTTGCATGCTGGTGTTAGCAATACCATTGGGTGGCACCTGGAACCAAGGAGGAGATGGATACTGCACGGAAGGGAAAATTGTGCAATACCATGTGACGACCTGATAGTCCAGGGGCGTCACACAAGCAGGAGCAATGCTGGGCTGTGACGAGCGGTGAAACTCCGCAAACAGCCCAATCACTCATGGAGTCTGGGGCCGGCCTCAGTGATATCAGGTCAACTGGAAGTTGATGTGACATCATTGGATCTCAGAGGTCTCGGAGCCCGGGGGGGTCACTTCATGGGGACGAGCGGACCGCAATAGTGCCACTCAGGCTGGAGTCTCATTAGCGTATGGCATCTGATGCGAGAGCAATGGATGCGATATGCTAATGAGCCCCACCTCGGGCTCTGCTGTGAGCGTGAGCTGAGTGTCATGTGACTGTGACCCGATCTTGCGATTGGGTCACAGCTGCAAAGGAGAGGGCGGACGCTGCGGAGGAGAGGGAGGGGTTAATCCCCCCATCTCCTCCATTGTCAGCCTGTGCGTATATCGCACTGCCCTGGGATAGCATCCGAGTGCAGTCCGATGTTTCTCTCGTACCCATTCACTTGATTGTGTGCGAGTGACACAGCTCTCACAGACAATCTCAGCATGCTGCGATTTTTTCCTCAGTGTGATTAGGGCTGAGGAAAAAAACGCATATCTGAGCTGCAGCATTGTCTTAGGCTATGTGACCACGTTGCGTTCTGTCCCTGCAGAAATTTCTGCAGCGATTTGAACAGCACACGTGCGCTTCAAATCACTGCAGAAACAGTCTGTAATGAAAAGCCGATTTCATGCGCTCTGGATGCTGCCTCACCCATAGACAGAGCAGGACCTGCATCCAAAGCGCATGAAAGAAGTGACATGTTGCTTTTTAGAACGCAGCGCTTCGGCAGTACAGTTACAGTAGACAGACTAGTACAGAGGGAAGAGGGCCCAGCCCTTGCGGGCTTACATTCTATAGGATTATGGGGAGGAGACAGTAGGTGTGGTGTAGATTGGGCGGCAGCTCCGCACGGTGGTCGGGCGGCAGCTCCGCACGGTGGTCGGGCGGCAGCTCCGCACGGTGGTCGGGCGGCAGCTCCGCACGGTGGTCGGGCGGCATTGAGTTCATTGTAGATTGTAGGCATTTCTGAACAGGTGGGTTTTCAGATTCCGTTTGAAGTTTGCAAGGGTAGGGGATAGTCTGATGTGTTGAGGCAGCGAGTTCCAGGCTGGGGATGCTCGGGAGAAGTCTTGGAGTCAGTTGCGTGAGGAGCGAATGAGAGAGGAGGAGAGAAGGAGATCATGGGAGGACCGGAGGTGACGTGTTGGAGTGTAGTGGGAGATTAGTTCAGAGATATATGGAGGAGACAGATTATGCACAGCTTTGTAGGTCAGTGTTAGTAGTCTGAATTGGATACGGTGGAAGATTGGGAGCCAGTGGAGGGACATGCAGAGGGGAGAAGCAGGGTGGTATTGAGGAGAGAGGTGGATCAGTCGGGCAGCAGAGTTAAGGATGGACTGGCTAGGGGCGAGCGTGTTGGCAGGGAGGCCACAGAGGAGGATGTTACAGTAGTCGAGGCTTTAATGGGTGTACATAGTCTACATAAAGAAAATGTGGTGTTCAAGTGAACAAGTATTGTTATATTGTTTAATAACATAAATACATTATTTACTAAATTCTGAAAGCAGAATTCTTGAAGGTCAGGGTGCTCGATCTGCTGGAAGGACATCAGATGTGTTTCAAGCACTTCAACTTTTCTTAGATATAGGCATACACATCTTCCGAGAACACCAGATACATAATGATTTTCTCTTTGCTACTATCACTAAAGTAAAAAAGAAAATCTGAAGGTGCAGTGGAATAAATACCATACTGTCTTCCCAAATAGCACTTTACCAGCCCAAGGAAAGGTGGAGGGGAGAACCAACACAGGTCCTCATAGTCCTCTTCTGCACCGCAATATGGAACTGCATAGAGCTCCACTACTCCAAAAACTGACCAATGCAGTATAAAGGTATATTCCGACACTGTGGTTGAGGTGCGGTTAAAACGTATCAAGGTTTGCTGTGTTTTTTTTAATATAGTTGCAGTTTTAACAGGAAGAAAAAACATCAAAAATATTTTTGGTGTACAATTTTCCCTACAAAAGCCACTAGCCGAGTAAACACCACATTTGGTTCCCTCAACTCTTGAATATAATAATCTTTATTTTTATATAGTGCCACCATATTTTGCAGTGCTTTCTATACAGTAGCAACACTATCCCCATTGGGGCTCACAATCTAAATTCCCTATCAGTATGTCTTTGGAGTGTGGGAAGAAACCGGAGTACCCGGAGGAAACTCACGACAACACAGGGAGAACATACAATCTACTTGCAGATGTTATCCTTGGTGGGATATAAACCCAAGACCCCAGCACTGCAAGACTGCAGTGCTAACCACTGAGCCACCGTGCTGACCCATAATACACTAAAGATGCCCAAATGGTTGCCCTGCCCTCCAGAATGGGCACACTCAACCTCATTCTCTTGATCTGAGGTCTTATTCACATGTCTGATATTCTCGTGCGAGTGCAATCCGTGCCTGTGATAGTCTATGGGGCCATTTACATGGCCAAGATTTTTCGCAGTCAGTGTAAAATGGCAGAGACATAGTAACAAAAAGAAGACAGTTGCATTCTGTAGTGCTAAGATATGTGGAACAATGAATATGGGAATATAGACATGCATTACTGCTATGAGAAAACATGTAAAAATGTAGATACTTAGCACACAAAATTGGTCAGATTTTATGTGAGCCCAACAGCAAGCAGCAAGGCAACCTTAATTTTGTTGGGTCCCTATCAAACTAATGCCTCTTTTTTTCTTGAAAATTGCAGAGACGTCCAGTTTTGTTCCAATGGTCAGATCGATATCGGCAACGCAAGTCTGTGGGTCTGTGAAAAAATCAGACTGCACTCAGATGACATGCGAGTGCAGTCTGATTTTCACAGACTGTCAGATTGGAGAAGGTTCTCTTTGTGTATGTTCGAAAAAAGCTGATAATATCAGAAGACACTATGGTCAAACTCTGCCCCACAATGAAGTTATGAAATACTCTGGAAACCACTTCTGCCTAGCCGTGACCCACAATAGTTTTGAGCCAGGAAGATTGTTCCCCTCTTGCAATTGAAAGATTTAGTGACAGGTCTAGCAAGTGTTAACCGCAAGATACCATATCTCTCAGAGAAGCCCACACCTCAGCATGGTGTTCATTACATTGCTGCAGTTCCTGGACCTGGTTCTCTAATTTCATCCTTCCTCACCTAAATGTTTTCAGCTGTGATAAACTAGAAAAATAGAAAACATGCTTGAGGTGCGGCAGGAATGTCAGCTCAGAAAAACAGTGTTTATGTGAGAAATCCTGTCATTTTTACAGCGTAGACATCGTTGCACATGTTGAAAGATTTTAGCGAGCGGCTCTATCCCCCGGATGTGTGTTCAATGCAAATAGAAATCTAGGGCTGCGATTCCGATCTCGTTCAGCGCTCTAGATTCTGGTGTGTTTCCCCCAAACGTCTACTCTTTCAAAGCAGAAGTGAAACGTGTGTACGATTTGAAACTCGAGACCAAGAAAAGCTCGCTGATGAGGTTAATTTTCCCTGCGTGGGAGCTGCTAAAAGGCAACTGTGCTAACTTCAAAGGAGATCAATTAGATCTTAAGACAATAGCTAGAAATGAGATAAATGCGGTTACATATGTACCTGCACGGTGGGAAGAAATGGGTGCTTTCCTGATAACTGTAGGCACTTTAGAGAAAAGCTGAATTTCATTTGTACAATTACTAAAGGTGCATTTACACTAGCCGATCGTTGTGAACGAGCATTCCCGGGACAGCTAATTTCCTGGTAATTATCCAGTGTAAACAGGCTGCCAATCACCCGACAAATGAGAAAACCTCTCGTTCATCGGGTGAAATTATTCTTACGCTCGCTTACCCTAGAACGGTCAACCATTGAAATCTACAATAGAAAACAAGTAACCTAGCAGGCCTGCGAGGCCCCAGGTATGCGTTCTAGGGTTAAACGGCATCACTCTTGGCAGCACATTGTCTTCTATAAAGAGGACTGAGAACAATGAGTCTATACACACTGAAAAATCTATCACCGATAATTCAGTGCAGAAAGGAAAAGCATTTAGTTTAATGAAGTCTCCTAAAGTCAGGTTACCTGCAGTTATGGGTACGGGATTGAAATAGACCAGGTGAGTGCTGCTAAGAGCAGTTCTACTATTCATATGTGAGGCCGTATGGCACATTTTATAAAAATATTTTAGTGTAGGACTGCCCCAATAGAGATTTGCCGTGACGTGGCGAAGCAGCTCAAGAAATTGCAATTTTTTGCCAAAAATCTCAACATTTTTATAATAAGTACAGTTTGGAATGTTTAGTGCTGAAGTGCACATTTAGTGCTGGCTTTTTGTTTTTTCTTCATTGAATTGGTCGGTGGTTGACCTCCACCTTGCTATGCACCCCAATTTGGTATGTATTCCATCTGTCTAGATTTTGGCGGTTGGTGACTGTTCACATTAAGTCATCAGGCTTTGTCCACAGGCTATTTACTTAATGCAGCATTTGCTTGGACCTGTCCCGCCCACAGCCATGACTCAGTCATGGGTACGGGATTGAAATAGACCAGGTGAGTGCTGCTAAGAGCAGTTCTACTATTCATATGTGAGGCCGTATGGCACATTTTATAAAAATATATTAGTGTAGGACTGCCTCAAATGAGATTTGCCGTGACGTGGCGAGGCAGCTCAAGAAATTGCAATTTTTTGCCAAAAATCTCAAAATTTTTATAATAAGTACAGTTTGGAATGTTTAGTGCTGAAGTGCACATTTGGTGCTGGCTTTTTGTTTTTACCTGCAGTTATAGGTAGAGGACCGTGGGAACCTCCAGCTGCGACTGCAAATATACTTGTGTGTGACATCACCACTCATTGTGCGGCACAGTCTATACCTGTATCTTACAGCGGGCGATCATGTTCTATTTCCATGTGCTGTCATTTCAGATGTAGCAGAGCTGGAATTGTTGTGGGACCTCATGTGGATTATGTTGGACCTGTGTGTTTTGGGGGTTAATAAAGGGGTGAAAGAGGGTTTTATTGTATTTTATTTCTAATAAAAGAATTTTTTTGCGTTTTTGTTTATTTCTTTGCACTTACAGATTAGTAATGGGGAAGGTCTCATCGATGCCTCCCATTACTAATCCAGGGCTTAGTGACAGCTGTGAGCTGTCATTAACCCCTTATTACCCCGATTGCCACCGTACCAGGTTAATCAGGATGACCCAGGTAAAGTGGCGAAACTGTCGCATCTAATGGAATGCGACAATCCTGGGTGCCTTCAGGCTGCTATTTTTAGGCTGGAAGAGCCCAATAAGCTGTCGAGCTTTATCATGGCTGGGTGTTAAAATAGGGGGACCGCACGCTGCTTTTAAGAATGATTTATTTAAATTATTTTTTAAAAGACGCATGCGGTTCCAAGATAAGCGCATGGCTGGGGGCTACAGCCTGTAGCTGTATGCTTTATCTGTGCTGGGTATCATAATATGAGGGGACCCTACGCCAATTTTTTTAAAATTTATTTTTACACCAATTTAGAGCTGCAGACAGGGTCTGTGATTGAAAGCATTCAGACAACTTGCCACTCAGGGTCTGGGTGCTGTCTGACTGCAACCAATCACAGACACCAGAACTGCCAGTGGGCGGGGGAAACAGTGAATATGTATGAGCGATAATGAGCGGCCCCAGAAGTAGCGTTACAGCTTCGTGGTAGACTCGGTAAGTATATCATGCTTGCTCTAACATGCTATCCCTTCTACCGCCATTTTAAAGCCTCGGATTCTGGTTCCCATACACTTATAAATGAACCCGCATCTGGCCAGATATCCGGGATCAATTCCAGTCCGGAACCAGGATTTTTTTGTAGACCCACCGATCCCGGGTATCTGAAAGTCCACCCATCATTACTCATAAGGATATAATCCACCATTTGGAAATGTCATTAGATCCAATCAGTTGCAGCTAGTGCTATTTCGTAGGCTTCACTCAGACATCCATGATTTGGTTCCAGTTTCATCAGTGCTTTGGATCTGATTTTTATCAGTGTTTGGTCAGTGTTAGATTTTCCCATCAGTATTTCATCACTGTTTTAAAAAGCTGCATTACAGTGTTAATCACAGACAGCACACAGATTGCACACGCATGCTATGCATGTGCTGTCCGTGATGTTCACAGACTCATAAATTTGTAATGATTATTTTAATCCGTGACTCCAATCAAAATCGGATTTGTCTGTGTGATTTTGACGGTCCTATAATGGGCAGGTTGTCGGAATGAGGCCTTATGGATTGACTCACAAATAAACTTTCAGACCTTGTTGATGATATGTCCATTGTGTGTTGGGCTGAATTTGCATGTCAGTTTTTCTTCTTGTTCACAAAAAAGCAGACCATTTTTTATCAGTGTACTGGATCTGTTTTTGGTCTGTATTTCTGTGTTAAAAATCTGTTTGTCAGCATTTTTCTATTATGCATAAAACAGCTGATGAAGTTGTCTCAAGTAGAAATGAGTGAACCTGAAAAGTAAAGTTTGATGTTCATACCGAACACAGACTTTACAAAAAAAAAATCAGTGTTTGAGTTCGGGTGGTGCTTTATGTATGCAAACCACTTGCATGAGCATCGCTGTGCTTGGGTATGCTCAATGCCCAGCCTAGTGTCAGCCATGTTTGAAAGGTTCGCACTGGGGGTAACAACAGCTTTATCGGATGTAGGGTGTACTAAACAAAAATTGAAAAACCCTAGCAAAGAGCCAAACTGCCTAATCACTGACTTCCATTGGGTTTCAGGTCATATCTGGGTCCAGAACTGAACTTTATCTAATGTCCGGCTGAAGTTCAATGGGTTCGATTGTCTCTAGTCTCAAGCCTTTCCTATTAACCAGTCTATGAAAAATGGACAGCACATGGATGCAGCTTTGATGGCATATATGTGTGCCGCCCCCGCGACAGCCGACAGGCTGCTCGGATCCAGATCCGCAGTGGCTCGAGGGGTCTCTGGACCCGAGGCGGGGTCGCGCGGCCGTTCTAAATGAAAAAGGGGGTTTAATATTTACAAGGGGTGTAGAAAATAAAGTTCGTGACGCCACCCACGGGTCGTGGTAATGTGGGATACCACCACTGCTGCGTTTGGGGGAGCGCCCGGGAGCGATGGGATGGCAGCTTGTGATGTTAACCCCTCCGTGGGCAGGGGGAAGGTGTCCTGGGGCTCGGTGATGAAAGGTTGGGGACCCGTTGGGAGGAGAGGGGCACAACGTACTCACACAGTCCAGAGATTTTGACACAGACAACGGGTAAACCAAAGTCCTGAATGCCCTGTAGCCATTGTTGGAGCATGCTGGGTCCGTGCCCTTTTGGCGTTTCTGGTTGGTCTGAAGCCTTGTCCCTTGGCACTGTGTTTACTCTTTGTGGATCCCTTTTGCCTGAAACTACTTGGGTCCTGCTCACCCGCGTGGCTAGCGGAGTGAGCTTGCTCTCAGGGTTCACGCTTGGGATTTTCTGGATGGTTTTGGGAAGTCCCATCCTCCTCATTGCGCTAGTACCCTGATTCTGGAGCAGGTGGAGAACGGCTCGTGAAGACTCCGTCCTCGTCGGATGAATTACTGGGCTGTGTAAAGCTACTTCCCAGCCTAGGGTCCGCGTACCCTGTCGTGCCCTGACCCCTGCCCGGTTGTAGCACAAAGCCGCTGAACTGCCCTCCGTGGCAGTACCGTGACCCCCGTGCCACTACCCCCTGCGACCGGAGTTCCAGCTCCTTCCAGGCCAGGCCAACGTCTGGCATCTGGGACGGGTACAGGAGCCCAGCTCCACAGCGTGACCTTTCACTGTCACTGCTGCACTCAAACTGACTACTGACTGACACTTCTTGGCCCTCCTTCTACCATCCCTCCATCTGGGCGGCCCTATTTCCCTCAGGCTGCCCAATGGGTGTCTGGTGGGTGTGGTGCAGAGTGGTCATCAGGATTTATGTATATCTGTTCTTAGCAACACCAAAGGGACAGGACCCGTAACCAAGGAAGTGCGGGTACCATGCAGGAAGGGCAGATTGCACGGCACCCTTGTGACGACCTGATAGGCCAGGGTGTCACATATGCGCTTTTTTTTTGTAACTTAAAGGGGCAAGATTGGTCCAAAAGTAAGGTAATTATGCTTTGTCTCCTTTTTTTAATATGGACCATTGGTCAGCAAATATCAACTTAAATTTGAGTAGCCCGATAAAATATAATTGGCCACATTTATTAAGGAGTTAAAGAAACCCTTCAAGGAAGGTTTTATCCCCCCACTAAATGTGTGTGTGTATGTGTATCTAGTGTGTAATAATATACTCACCCCTTGTAAGCCTATGAAGCATCGTTGTGACGTTCCATAGATTTATGACTTTTGGGTCACGCAGAGCGCAGGGTGACAAGGGGAGTCTGAAGAGCGGTGACCTATAACTCTGAAGAGGAGAATGGCACGGCTGCATACTGGAGGAAAACGAAGGTAGGGGAGTTTATTGCATACTCTATACTGCATAGCCTTATGGAGAAATTTAATTTAAAATAAATTAATGGAAGGCCTCCTTTAACACAGTTTTCATAAATTTGGCAAAATCCCCACTAGGGGTCTCAAACTCGGCTGGGTATAAGGGCCGCACATAGAAATTTTTTTTTCGGGGGCCACATTCATTTTAGGACAAAGTGACATTTTTATTCAATATTTTATTCTGTACACCTTTGGATCACTATTTTTGCACATTTTTCATTTATTTATTATAACAAATGTGCACTTTTTTTGTTTATAGCTATCTCTCTCTCTGTGTATATATATATATATATATATATATATATATATATATATATATATATATATATACAGTCAGGGCCAGAAATATTTGGACAGTGACACAAGTTTTGTTATTTTAGCTGTTTACAAAAACATGTTCAGAAATACAATTATATATATAATATGGGCTGAAAGTGCACACTCCCAGCTGCAATATGAGAGTTTTCACATCCAAATCAGAGAAAGGGTTTAGGAATCATAGCTCTGTAATGCATAGCCTCCTCTTTTTAAAGGGACCAAAAGTAATTGGACAAGGGACTCTAAAGGCTGCAATTAACTCTGAAGGCGTCTCCCTTGTTAACCTGTAATCAATGAAGTAGTTCAAAGGTCTGGGGTTGATTACAGGTGTGTGGTTTTGCATTTGGAAGCTGTTGCTGTGACCAGACAACATGCGGTCTAAGGAACTCTCAATTGAGGTGAAGCTGAACATCCTGAGGCTGAAAAAAAGAAAAAATCCATCAGAGAGATAGCAGACATGCTTGGAGTAGCAAAATCAACAGTCGGGTACATTCTGAGAAAAAAGGAATTGACTGGTGAGCTTGGGAACTCAAAAAGGCCTGGGCGTCCACGGATGACAACAGTGGTGGATGATCGCCGCATACTTTCTTTGGTGAAGAAGAACCCGTTCACAACATCAACTGAAGTCCAGAACACTCTCAGTGAAGTAGGTGTATCTGTCTCTAAGTCAACAGTAAAGAGAAGACTCCATGAAAGTAAATACAAAGGGTTCACATCTAGATGCAAACCATTCATCAATTCCAAAAATAGACAGGCCAGAGTTAAATTTGCTGAAAAACACCTCATGAAGCCAGCTCAGTTCTGGAAAAGTATTCTATGGACAGATGAGACAAAGATCAACCTGTACCAGAATGATGGGAAGAAAAAAGTTTGGAGAAGAAAGGGAACGGCAGATGATCCAAGGCACACCACATCCTCTGTAAAACATGGTGGAGGCAACGTGATGGCATGGGCATGCATGGCTTTCAATGGCACTGGGTCACTTGTGTTTGTTGATGACATAACAGCAGACAAGAGTAGCCGGATGAATTCTGAAGTGTACCGGGATATACTTTCAGCCCAGATTCAGCCAAATGCCGCAAAGTTGATCGGACGGCGCTTCATAGTACAGATGGATAATAACCCCAAGCATACAGCCAAAGCTACCCAGCAGTTCATGAGTGCAAAAAAGTGGAACATTCTGCAATGGCCAAGTCAATCACCAGATCTTAACCCAATTGAGCATGCATTTCACTTACTCAAATCCAGACTTAAGA
The DNA here is from genome assembly GCF_048569485.1 of Anomaloglossus baeobatrachus. Lineage (NCBI taxonomy): Eukaryota > Metazoa > Chordata > Amphibia > Anura > Aromobatidae > Anomaloglossus > Anomaloglossus baeobatrachus. Next base: position 178,749,738 of record NC_134354.1, on the reverse strand, counting down.
CGGAAAGACCCACAAACAAGCAAGACCTGAAGGCTGCGGCTGTAAAGGCCTGGCAAAGCATTAAGAAGGAGGAAACCCAGCGTTTGGTGATGTCCATGGGTTCCAGACTTAAGGCAGTGATTGCCCCCAAAGGATTTGCAACAAAATATTGAAAATAAAAATATTTTGTTTGGGTTTGGTTTATTTTTCCAATTTCTTTTGACCTCCTAAAATGTGGAGTGTTTGTAAAGAAATGTGTACAATTCCTACTATGTCTATCAGATATTTTTGTTCAAACCTTCAAATTAAACGTTACAATCTGCACTTGAATTCTGTTGTAGAGGTTTCATTTCAAATCCAATGTGGTGGCATGCAGAGCCCAACTCGCGAAAATTGTGTCACTGTCCAAATATTTCTGGACCTAACTGTATATATATATGTGTATATATATATATACACATATATAACATTTTTGCTGGTAATCCTTGTCCCCTTGTAGCAATGTGCTCGTCCTTATTTCCATCCTGTAGTAATGTGCCCACCCTTGTCCCCTTCTTGTAGTAATGCGCCCCATCCTTGTCCTCATCCTGTAGTAATGTCCCTATCCTGTTTATCATCCCCTAGTAATGGGCCCTATCCTGGTCCCCACCCTGTGCTAATGTCTTCATCCTGGGCCTCATTCTGTAGTAATGTGCCCATCCTTGTCCTCATCCTATAGTAATGTGCCCATCCTGTCCTCATCATGTAGTAATGTGCTCGTCCTTGTCCCCATCTTGTAGTAATGTGCCCCATCCATGTCCCCATCCTGTAGTATGATGTCCATCCTTATCCCCATCCTGTAGTAATGTGCCCTATCCTGGTCCCCATCCTGTAATAATGTGCCCATCCTTGTCCTTATCCTGTAGTAATGTGCCCATCTTAATCCCAATCTTGTAGTAATGTGCCCCATCTTTGTGCCCATCTTTTAGTAATATGCCCCATCCTTGTCCCCATCTTGTAGTAATGTGCTCATCCTTGTCCCCATCCTGTAGTAATGTGCCCCATCATGGTCCCCATCCAGTGGTAATGTGTCCATACTTCTCCTCATCCTGTAGTAATGTACCCATCCTGGTCCCCATCCTGTAGTAATATGCCCCATCCATGTCTCCATCTTGTAGTAATGTTCCCCATCCATGTCCACAGCTTGTAGTAATGTGCCCAACCTTGCCCTCATCCTGTTGTATGGTGTCCATCTTTGTCCCCAACCTGTCGTATTGTGTCCATCCATGTTCCCATCCTGTAGTAATGTGCCCATCCTTGTCCCCATCCTGTAGTTTTGTGTCCATCCTTGTCCCTATCCTGTAGTAATGTGCCCCATCCTGATCCCCATCCTATAGTAATGTGCACATACTTGTCCCCATCCTGGTCCCCATCCAGTAGTAATGACTCCACCCTTGTGCCCATCCTGTAGTAATGTCCCCATCTTGTAGTACCGTGCCCACCCTTTTACCCATTCTGTAGTAATGTGGCATTACAGGTCCTGCTCTTGTAATAATGTTCCCTTTACGCAACTTTTTCTTGAGCAATATCCCACCCCGGTCTCTGTATTGTGCCATTCTTCACGCACGCACGCACGCACGCACGCACACACACACACACACACACACACACACACACACACACACACACAGAGTATGAAATACTGGCGAGTTGAGTGTTAATTTCCTAGGAGTTCTAAAACACTTTTTATGTCCAGTCCTTGCAGCTTTTTTGTAGTTTGTTATTGTTTCATTGAACATGGAAGCAGATATTATTGGGATATGCAGTCAATTGCTTTCTTTTTGGCTGATAAAAATGTCTGTGTGTCGGTCACTATAATGAACATAACCAGCTGTTGTATGTGTGCGGGTAATAATGAACAGACAGAGTGGGAAAATGCAGCGCAGTGTTGTGCAATGGATAAAATAGCTCATTTTGGAAGGAATGTATGCTCCGATTCTGATGGCCTGTAAAAACCTATGCCAGAAATTCTGGGTTTGACCTGGTGACATAGTGAGTCACTTGTCCCAAATTCAGCATATTCAGTTCCGCTCATTTTTTACATTTACATAAGGATTACTGGAAACGAATGATTTGAAAACGGTAATCATCTTTAGGCCGGCATTAGACGAGTGTATGAAAAATCATCCGATTTGTAACCAGCAAATTCAGACGATTTTCATCTTTATTGATTTTCATCTTTAAACGTGTGCTATTCGCGTGTCCATATTTTACTTCTATGTGATATCCATATGGCATTTGTTTTTATATAAGTTAGTTTCATAGTTTTAAGGTTGAAGGTAGACTTAAGTCTATCGAGTTTAACATGTTGATCCAGAGGAAGACAAAAATGGCCATGGGGCAGACCATAAGCTTCATATTAGGGGAAAAATTCCTTCCCAACTCCACATACGGCAATCGTACTTGTTCCCTGGATCAACGCCCCATCACAGTATCTAATGCACATAACTGCTGATATTAAAATTTCTAAAGAAAGGCACCCTGGCCTCTCTTAAATATTAATAGTGAACTAACCATTACAACATTGTGGCAGAGAGTTTCATAGTCTCACTGCTCTTACAGATGGGAATCTGCATCAGTGAATATGAATAAACCTTCTTTACTCTAGACGTAGTGGATGCCCCCTTGTTCCCGTCATATGCCTAGGTGTAAAAAAATAATTAGAAATGTCTCTGTAGTGTCCCCTCATATATTTGTACATTGTAATAAGATCACCTCTAAGCCTTTGTTTTTCCAAACTGAATAATCCCAAGTTTAATAACCTGTCTTGGTATTGCAAACTAGCCATTAACCTTGGTTGCTCTTCTCTGCACCCGCTCTAGTTAGTCTATGTTCTTCTTATATACCAGAGACCAAAATTGTACATACTATTCTAAGTGTGACTTGTATAGGGGCAAAACTATCTATCTTCTCATGAGCATCTATGCCTTTTTTAATGTATCCCATTATTTTATTAGCCTTGGCAGCAGATTCCCAACACTGGTCAGTAAAGTTGCGTTTGCTATCCACCTATACACCCAAGTGAATAGGTGAACACCCATGTCTTTTTCAGTGACAGTTTTACCCAGTGTATTACAATTAAGTACATAATTATAATTTTTATTTCTTCTGCCCATGTGCATGACCTTATATTTATCCATATTAAACATCAATGCCATTTCTCAACTCAAGCCTCCAGCTTACATAAATCCTTATGTAATATTAAATTATCCTCCTCTGTACTGATTACTCTGCAGAGTTTAGCATCATCTGCAATACTGAAATTCTACTCTGTATGCCCCCTACAAGGTCATTAATAAATATCTTAAAAAGAAGAGGGTCCAATACTGACCCCTCTGGTACCCCATTGTTAATTGTGACCCAGTCCAAGGGTGTTCCAATAATAACCACCTTTTGTTTCCTGCCACTGAGCCAGTTCATAACCCAGTTACACATATTTTCCCCTATTCCCATTATTCTCATTTTATGTACCAACCTATTGTGTTGCACCATATCAAATGCCTTTGGAAATCCATATAGGCAACATCCACGGCATTCCCCTGGTCCAGTCCGGAACATACATTCTCATTGAAGCTGATTAGTTTCACAGGGCCAATCCCTCATAAACCAAGGAGGTTATTCTTCTTGACATACTCCAGGATAGCATCTCTTAACCCTCAAAAATGTTACCTACAGTAGAGGGTAAACTTACTGGCCTATAATTTCTAGGCTCAGATTTTGTCCCCTTTTTTGAAAATTGGCACCACATTTGCTATGTGCCAATCATGTGGTACAGATCCTGTTATTATGGAATCTGGGAATAATAAAATAATGGTCTGTCTATCACCATACTTGATTGCTGCAGTACTCAGGGGTGTATGCCATTCACCCCTGAGGGCTTATCTACTTCTGTGATTTTAAGGTGGTGCCTTTAATTCCTGCTGGGTTAAAGAGGTGACATTTAATAGAAAATGTATGCTATCCCTGATCATGTCATCTGTCATGGGATTTTCTTGTATAAGTACTGTAGGGAAAAAGGCATTAGCAGATTGGACTTTCCTTCATCCTCTTCCACCATTCCTCCCGGACTATTTTTTTTTGGGGGGAGGGGCAACACTATTATTTTTGAGTTTCTGACTGTTTATGTAGTTAGATAGGTTGAAAAAAGAATTAGGCCCATCCAGTTCAAGCTTCCTCCACCGATTATACATTTTAGTCACTAGTTCAAGAATAATTTTCGATTATTTTTACTTTTTCTGGCAATGAGCCTCTCTGTCTTAATCTTTGCTGTCTTGATTTCCTTTTTATAGAATTCATTCAATTTTCTACAAGTATTTAATGCCTCCTCACTACTCATTTGCTTTAATTCTCTATATGCTTTCTTCTTGCCACTTATTGTGCCCCTTACAGCACTATTTAGCCATAGTGGTTTCCTCCTATTTCTAACTTGTTTATCCCCATAGCGTATGTATTGTGCACAGGTCCTTTTCTGGATTCTTATAAAAGGGTCCCATTTGCTTTGTGTATCTTTTATTTCTCAGGACATTGTCACAGTTTATGACACTAACTTCATCTCTTATATGTTGGAAGTTGCCTTCCTGAAGCTAGGGTCATTGTAGCCCTTCTACCGTACATCTTATTAAAGGATACATAAACAACGTATTATTTTGTAATGATCACTATTACCTTAATGAGCCCCAACCCGTATTTTTGACATGTGGTCCGGCCTATTGGTTATTATTAGGTCTACCAGTGCCTCCGTTCTTGTTGGGGCCTGTACCAGTTGTGAAAAGTAATTGTCTTTCATTATTATCAAAAACCTATTTCCGTTGCTGGGTCTACAGGTTTCTGCTCACAGGTAGTTGAAATCCCCCTGATTCGCTGCCTCGTCTATTTTCTTTATGAGGATATTTTCTGCTGCTTCCGTTATATTTAGAGACATAACAAACCTCTATCAGTATTTTATTATTCTTTCTCCTAATCTCCACCCATAGGGACTCTACATTTTCATTAGCCTCACATATATTATCACATAGAATGGGTTTTGGGATGATTTTACATATATTATCCCACATTTCTCCATTGCTTACTTGTACGGTCATTCCTGAAAGACTATATCGCTGTGAATTAATAGCCCAGTCATAGCCTTCATCCAACCATGTCTCCGTTATCCCCACCATATCATCATTTTTTTCAACAATATTGTTTTTTATTCCTCCATCTTATTGGTAAGGCTTCTAGCATTAGTGTACATGCACTATATGTATTTCTCAGTACCTTACTTTTGCCCAGGTCACCATCTTCACCTCCTGTACAGTAAATGCTCTCCCCCCAATCTCTAGGTTAAACACCCCTCCAACCTTCTATCCATTTTTTCCCGCAGCACAGCTGCACCCTCCACATTGAGGCGTAGCCCATACCTAGCAAAGAGCCTGTAGGAAACAGAACAGTTGGCCCAGTTCTACAGAAACCCCAAACCCTCTTTTTCTATTCTTCTGCTGCTTCTCTGGTGTGGTATATCGTACTGGCAGTAGTTCAGCAAATGCCACCTACGAAGTCCTTGCTTTAGGTTTACATCCTAATTTCCTGAAATCATCTTTAAAGACCTTCCACATACCTCTAACTATGTAATTTGTACCAATGTGCACCATGACCACCTGCTCCTCACCAGCCCCTCCCAGTTATCTGTCAACTCAATCAGTGATGTGCCGAACTCGACCGCCAGATAAACAACATACTGTTAGGGCAATCTGTCACCAGGAAAGGGATTACCAATCTGTTCCCCTAATAATGGAGTCCCCCACTACCAGCACCTGTCTGGCCTGCCCTGCATTCCTGTTTCCCCCCTTACCGGAGCAGACACTTCCTCGGCTTTCAGATGACATGTCTTGCTGCAGCAGTGCTGCCCCTGTATTGACACCCCCCTCATCTGCCAACTTAGCAAACTTGTTGTTGTGTAGCAGATCAGGAGTAGCCTCCCTGCCACTCTTCCCTCTACCCCGCGTTCTGTCACCCAGCTAACTGTTCTGCAGCTCCATTCTAGAATGCTTCCCCATATGTATCCAAGTGAGCAAACTCCTTTCCATGGTGTCATTGGATCTCAGTATTGCCAGTGTACCTGGGCTTCCAAATGTACAACATGCATACCTGTCGCACAGCAGTATGCACCCTCAAATGGCTGTTCAAGGATTGCATAAATGCGAACAAGATGTACACTGGATCATGGTATTATTAATAATGGAGCACATTTTTCATATGAGGATTGCACAAGGCAGAAATATTAACCCCTTTACTCTGGTTATCGCGGACTCCGGCGGCGCATCCGTAGTATTCCCTGCACATGTCTGCTGATTTGATCGGATATCCACCCACGCCTGTTCACCCCTCAGCTTGTGCTGTCAAACACTGACAGTGCAATTTAAATGGCCGCGACGGGGAACCATCGGTGGCCCCATGACATGATCACAGGGAGATCCCCACCACCATCAGCGGCCCCGTGACATGATCACGGGGCACCAATGTGTTGCCATGGTAGCGCGGGGTCAGCTGACGACTCCTGACACTACCATGACTCACTTCCTGTGAGAGCTGATAGAGTGCTGGCACTTAAAGGAGATGAGCATTTCTTCTTATTAGAGCGATGCTGCTTTAATCAGCAGAAATGCACAATCAATTGGACTGTGCAGGTGTAGGGGAGTGCATATGTGTCCCCCACCTGCAGCGGTCACCCCAGGGACACCACTCCACCTTCAGGGACACCACAGGGTCTTCACTTTGGTATTTCTGGCAACAGGTATGTTGGTTTTGTATATGTATGAGTCGCGACGCCACTCACGGTTTGCGGTCAGGGATATGGTTGACTGCCACTGCAGGTTTATCGAGCGCCTGGGGCTGATGGAGTCTGCAGTCTGGTGGTATGGCCTCCCGTGAGTGAGGCTGGCCCCAGGGGCTCGAGTGTGTAGAACAACAGGTCCCAGAATAACTCAGTCTCAGTCCGGAAAGTCTTTCAACTTGTTTTTACTCACTTTTGGATGTTTTGTTAGGTACCCGGGCGATGCTGAGATTAAACCATGAGAAACCAGGTATCCTTTAGGCCGGTCTAAGGGTAACCATTAACTCGCCTTCCTAGCACTTCTTGTTTTGGATAACCCCTGACTTGAAGTACCGTGGGATTCATCAAGGGAAGTCGCTACTGCCTTTTCTCCCCTTTTTGGCCCGTTTGCCGGCAGCGTGGACCAGGTGAGATGGCTTCTGGCTCTGTCTCCTTGTGGGTCCCCCTGTTGCTGCTGAGGCTCGGACTCTAGATCGTTGGTGAGGTACCTCCAGTCCCCTCACCGACAGGTTTAGCAGATCAATAAATGGACGTCTACTCTAGGGACCTGTTCCCCGTGCGTGCCTAGTCACCAGCAGTCCCTGTACTCAACTGCCTCTCTTCAGGTGTCTTTCTGACTGACTTGCTGGTAACCGTTATCCCCCGCTAACAGCTACTTCACGTGCAGGGTCTGACTAGTGTGCGCGCTCGACTGCGTCTCCTAGAAACCACGCTCACTGCTCTCAGACTGGCTCGCTCCACCTACTTTCCTGACAGCCTCTGCAACCTTAACTTCCAGCCCTTCCACTACACTCCTTGACAAGAATTGAAGGCTAGTCTCTTCCAGAGGCTACCCAAGGGCCCCATCTAATGGTGTGGGAGACCTGGTTGCTATGTGTTTGTGCGTACACACTTTATTCCAGCCTTCAGGATTACCTGGAGGTACTGCCCCAGCATGGGTGCAGTACTCAGTGGTGCTTGACCAGGTCAGGGGCGCCACACATACTCCTTAGTATGTTGCTTCACTGTGACTTTCAGATTTTGTTGTACTGTGGCTTTAAGAGACTGGCTCACTAGCAAAGCAAAATGGAATGGCCCGGATGTCCCCTGCTGCTGGGAGCTTATTTGGTCTGATCGGGGAGAAGTGGAGAGAGAAACAGGAAGTGAGATGGTGGGGATTTTTCCAGGACGTGTAGAGGGATGGAGAGATAGGAGAGTCGGCATCCAGCCTGCCAGAGTTCCTTGCCTGATGAGCCCAGCTGTCCAGCAAATTGGGGAAAAGATGTCCTGCATCACCCTCCTGGATTGAAGTGCGCACCACCATACCGACAAGCGCCAGAGCAGACCGGTCCTGCGGACGGTGCCATGAGTAGTGCTCGGGTATGGCGATGAGGAAATCAGCATAGGCCTTCATAGTGAGAGTGCGATATCCGCACGGACCCTTTAGAGGAGACCAGCCAGGTTACTGGATAGAGTAGGATTGGTTAATATTGTATATGTGCATATCGTTGTATTGCTATTTGAACTTGTATTGCTTACTGTACTATTTGTGGCGACCTGGGCCGTCCACCTCAGTTACAGTATACACTGCTGTAGTATCTGGAGTTATCATTTTTACCAGTGTTCCTTTTGGCCCCTATCCCGCCGCTACGCTGCAGATTATGTTTGTTACCCAATTAAATAAACTCTCTTCTTGGTGTACCCATTAATCTGTCTGATACCGTGACTTGCTCTGAAGAGCGGAGAGCCCTCAGTTAATTGCTTCACAGGCATAAAGGGGACTAGTAAAATAAATAAAAAATGTTTTGAAAAAAAAGGTTTTTAAAAATATGAAAAAATAAAAAAACTAAAAATTCAAATCACCCCTCTTTTGCCGAATTGAAAATAAAAGTAAAAAAATTATTACACATATTGGTATCGCTGGATTCAGAAATGCCCGATTTCTCAAAATATAACATCAATTAATCTGATCGATACACTGCCTGGTGAGAAAAAATTCAAAAACGCCAAAATTACGTTTTTTAGTGCTGCTACATTTCTTTAAAATGAAATCACAGGTGATCAAAACTTCGCATCTATGCAAATATGGTGTAATTAAAAACGTCATCTCAAGACGCAAAAAATAAACCATCATTGAGCCCCAGATGCCAAAAAGTGAGAACGCTACGGGTCTCGGAAAATGTCGACATAAGAGTTACTCTTATTTTGGGCAAACTTCAGAATTTTTTTCACCCCTTAGATAAAACAATACAAGTTTGGTATCCACAAACTCGTTACGACCTAAGGATACATCAGTTTTACCATATAGTGAACTCTAACACTACACATCCATAGTACGCTTGTCTGTACAAACCCTTATATCAGTTGTTTCCAACCTTTCTCACCTTTGGAGCCACATTCAATTCTGAGAGAGGTTTGCGAGCTACATCCAGAGCCCCCCAAGTAGTGACATCCAGCTCCTGCCTCCCCTCTCACCCACCACACAAAGACTACAATAGTGGTATAATTACAGCCAAAGCTTCCCCATAGAAATCACACAGAGGCAGTGTGCTTACAACCAAGGGTTCCCGCCTTAACCCCATTGGTATTCTCGCATCAGGCACTGCCACTATTACATCCAGTTTCAAGCAACCATCTATCTAGCAGTATCATGCCAAATCCAGATTAACATACTTAATTTGTCTCTTTAACCACAAGGCCATGTACATCTAGATCTGCTCTCCTGTGCATGGCTAATCCCAAAATTCAGTATTTGGAGTCCTTGTCATCATAGCTGTTTCTTAGACCTGGTGCTAATGTATCCAGCTGACAGACAGCTGCGGGCCACACATCTTGGGCACGCGAGCAACATGTGGATCCCAAGCCACAGGTTGGTGACACCCGCCTTATATAGTAGAACACTTCATGGATTTTTTATGAATGAAAGTCATTTCCTGAAAGTGAACAATTCCTATTCACTAACTACAAGCATAGTTCTGGAAAAGTATAAGAAATGGGCACAGAGTATATTAGATAATTGCATTGTACTTAAATAATGAATTAATTTTATTTGCTGAACCATGCATGGTTTTAAAGGGGTTGTCCTCTACTAGACAACCCCTTCTCAATCTAAATGTTCCCCCCTATTAAATTAATAAGGCTGGGGCCACACAGGGATTACTGCGAACCCCTCGCATGACACTCGGCTCACGCTGGCAGTACAGCAGAGCCAAGTGTCATGCTAGTGTCCCTGCGACTGAGGTCCGAGGCGTGTCTATATCGAGCAGTTAAAAATATATATAAATAATTAAAAAAAAAAAAACAACGTGTGGTCCCCCCCAATTTGGATACCAGCCAGGGTAAAGCCACACGGCTGAAGGCTGGTATTCTCAGGATGGGGACCTCCATGTTATGGGGAGCCTCCCAGCCTAATATTATCAGCCAGCAGTCGCCCGGAATTGTCGCATCCATTAGATGCGACAGTCCCGGGACTCTATCCGTCTCATCCCGAATTGACCTGGTGCGGTGGCAAACGGGGTAATAAGGAGTTAATGGCAGCAGCCCATAGCTGCCACTAAGTCCTAGGTTAATCACCTAAGATACCTTCCATGATTAACCTATAAGTTAAAGAAAATAAACACACACATACAAAAAATCCTTTATTTGTAATGAAAGACAAAAAACCCTCTTTCACCAATTTATTAATCCCTCAAAAACACCTCCAGGTCCGACGTAATCCACACAAGGTCCCACAACGCTTCCAGCTCTGCTACATCGGAAGCTGACAGGAGCGGCAGTAGAACACCGCCGCTTCTGTGAGCTATATGCAGCAACTTAAGTTGCGCGATCAGCTGTGCTGTCACTGAGGTTACTCGCGGCCACCGCTCTCAGGTGGAGGACTGCAGCTGTGGCCACGAGTAACCTGAGTGAAAGCACAGCTGATCGCGCCGCTCACTGCAGTCACTCAGGGGATTTGCGATCACAGGTGAGTCCTTCACGTGTGACCGCAAAATCAAGCCGCGGCACATGCACAGAGCCGCGCGATCACAATGAAGTTAGGTGAAGTTCATCCGAGTTCATTCTGACCGCGCGGCACTGTCTCGCATCCAGCCATGCTCTTTTTGACAGTGCAGTCCCACTCGACTCTGCTGCAAGTCTATGGGGATGCTGCAGAGCCGAGTGGGACTGTACTGTGAAAAATGTGCGTTCTGGATGTTTTTCCCACTCTGTCTATGGATGAGAAAGCATCCAGAACGCATAAACTCTCCAGGAATGTGTGCATGTTGCGTTCTGCCGAATGCGTCTCAGAATGCAGCTTTTTCTGCTGCGTCCTGAGACGCACAGGCAGTGACTTACACGCTGCGGAATTGAACGCAATGTGCACACATAGCCTAACATCAGCAGAAAAGTGTGTGCTGAGAGCTTCATGACAGGTTTGCAAGGTCGAGCATCTGCTTGCAAGTCATAAGGCCCCATACACATTACACTAACATCGGTCAACAATTTTAACAACATGCTGCATTCATCACAACAGTGTGACTTCGCAGAAGAAGAATTCCAGTACTAAACTGGCCACCTTCAGTCCAGACCTTCCACAATTGGTGAATTAAGATACAAAAATCTGGCAAAGAAGACCCAAGAGTCCTGGGCCAGGACAGTTTAGCAGATAAAATCCTACATCAGACAAGAATAGGACAACATTCCTCTTACAAAACTCCAGCAATTGGTCTCCTTACTTCCCACACATTTACAGACTGTTGTAGAAAGAAGAGAGGATGTTACACAATGGTAGACGTGGCCCAGGCCCAACATTCTCGAGACGTGTTGCCACCATCAATTTCCAAATGAGTTCATTTTTTTTTTCAAATGAATTGGAACAATGTCTAAAGGTGGCTTTACACGCTACGAGATCGCTAAAGCAATCAAGTTGGGGTCACGGAATTTGTGACGCACATCCGGCCGCTTTAGCTATGTCGTTGCGTGTGACTCCTATTAGCGATTTTGAATCGTTGCAAAAACGTTCAAAATCGCTAATCGGTGACATGCCCCCCTCTTCCCAATTATCGTTGGTGCTCCATTAACGATGTTGTTCCTTGTTTCGGTGGCAGCACACATCGCTACGTGTGACACCGCAGGAACGACGAACAGCTCTTTACCTGCGTCCCGCCAGCAATGAGGAAGGAAGGAGGTGGGCGGGATGTTCGTCCCGCTCATTTCCGCTCCTCCGCTTTGATTGGGCGGTCGCTTAGTGGCGCCGCTGTTACACTGAATGAACCGCCACCTAAGAAAGGAGGCGGTTTGCCGGTCACAGCGACGTCGCAGAGCAGGTATGTGCGTGTGACGCTGCCGTAGCGGTAATGTTCGCTACAGCAGCGATCACCACATATCGGCCGTACGATGGGGGCGGGTGCTATCACACTCGACATCGCTAGCATCGGCTAGCAATGTCGCAGCGTGTAAAGCGGCCTTAACTCTCACCTTCTGATCTGAGTTCTATACTGAACAAAACAGAAATGCAACACGTGTTTTTGCTCCCATTTTTCATAAGCTAAACTTAAAGATCTAAGACTTTTTCTATGTACACAAAAGGCCTTTTTCTCTCAAATAATATTCTAAAATTTGTCTAAATATTTTAGTGAGCACTTCTATTTTACCAAGAAAACAAGATAATCCTTTCACCTTACAGATGTGGTATATCAAGATGCTGATTAGAGAGCATGACTATTGCACAGGTGTGCCTTAAGGCCACTTTACACGCAGAGATAAATCTTTGGCAGATCTGTGGTTGCAGTGAAATCATGGACATATTGTTCCATTTGTACACAGACACAAACCTGGCACTGATTGTCCACAATTTCACTGCAACCACAGATCTGCTGCAGATTTATCTCTGTGTGTAAAGTGGCCTTTAGGCTGGCCACAATAAAAAGCCTCTCCAAAATGTACAGTTTTAGGCTATGTGCGCACGTTGCATTCTATTCCGCAGCATGTAAGTCACTGCATGTGCGTCTCAGAACGCAGCCGCAAATCTGCGTTCTGAGACACATTATTACTGCAGAATTCCTGCTGAATACATGCGTTTTGGATGCTTCCAGAACGCACATTTTTGACAGTGCGATCACACTCGGCTCTGCAGCATCCCCATAGACTTGCAGCAGAGCCAAGTGGGACCACACTGTCAAAAAAGAGCATGGCTGGCTGCGATACAGAGCCGCGCGATCAGAATGAACTCGGATGAACTTCACCCGACTTCATTGTGATCGCGCGGCTCTGTGCGTGTGCCGCGGCTTGATTTGCGGTCACACGTGAAGGACTCGCCTATGATCGCAAATCCCCTGAGTGACTGCAGTAAGCCGCGCGATCAGCTGTGCTTTCACTCAGGTTACTTGTGGCCACAGCTGCAGTCCTCCACCTGAGAGCGGTGGCCGCGAGTAACCTCAGTGACAGCACAGCTGATCGCGCTATTCACTTCAGTTGCTGCATGGAGCTCACAGGAGAGGCGGTGTTCTACTGCCGCTCCTGTCAGCCTCCGATGTAGCAGAGCTGAAAGCATCGTGGGACCTTGCGTGGATTACGTCAGACCTGGAGGTGTTTTTGAGGGGTTAATAAAGTGGTGAAAGAGGGTGTTTTTTTGTCTTTCATTACACATAAAGGATTTTTTGGATATGTGTGTTTATTTTCTTTAACTTACAGGTTAATCATGGAAGGTATCTCGGGGAGACGCCTGTCGTGATTAACCTAGGACTTAGTGGTAGCTATGGGCTGCTGCCATTAACTGTTTATTACCCCGTTTGCCACAGCATCAGGTCAATTCGGGATGAGCCGGATAGAGTCCTGCGACTGTCGCATCTAATGGATGCTGCAATTCCGGGCGACTGCTGGCTGATAATGTTAGGCTGGGAGGCTCCCCATAACGTGGAGCTCCCCATTCTGACAATACCAGCTTTCAGCCGTGTGGCTTTACCCTGGCTGGTATCCAAATTGGGGGGGACTGCATGTCGTTTTTTTTTATTATTTATTTATTTTTTTTACTGCTCGACATAGACACGCCCACCGGTGGCTGTGATTGGTTTCAGTGAAACAGCTGTCACTCAGCGTGGGGGCGTGTCTGACTGCAACCAATCATAGGCGCCGGTGGGCGGGTGAAGCAGGGAATACGAGATGCATTAATGACCGGCCGGCATTTTCAAAAGAGGAGAAGGCGCAATAGTGTGAACGCCGTGCAGCGCCGCACTGGTGATCGGAGATCGGTGAGTATGAGAGAGGGAGTGAGAGGGAGAGACCAACATGGACAGAGAGAGAGATAGAGACGGAGAGAGAGAGAGACCGACCAACAGACCGACCGACAGAGAGAGAGAGACCAAAAGACCTGCCTTTGTTATGTCAAAAAAACATGCGGATTGCAACAAAAATGCAGTGCAAACACACTGCTTAACATTTTGGCAGCGTTTTTCTACAACTCATTGATTTCAATGGGTGTAGAACGCTGCCAAAACGGACAAAAGAATTGACATGCTGCTTTTCTAAACGCAAAGATTTTGTCAAATTTTTGACAATCAAAACGGTGCGTTTCAAAAAGCATTGCGCGCATTGATTTTGTATGATTCTCATAGACTTTGCAGGGGAACCAGAACGCATGCATTTTGACAATGTGACGCTGCTGCTCAAAACGCTGCAGAAACGCCAAAAAAACCCTCAACGTGCGCATGAGTCCTTAAACTAGTGCAGCGCATCAGAAAACCAGTCCCAGGATGGCTTATGGTAGAGAAATGAATATTCAATTCATGGGCAACAGCTTTGGTGAACATTCCTGCCGTCAGATTGCCAATTGAATGCTCTCTCAAAATTTGCGGCATCAGTGGCTTTGTGCTGTGAAATAAAACTGCACATTTCAGAGTGACATTTTATTATGACCAGCCTAACCAGCCTAATGCATACCTGTGCAATAATCATGCTGCATAATCAGCATCTTGGTATGCCATACCTGTGAGGTGGATGGATTGTCTCAGCAAAGGAGAAGTGCTCACTATCATAGATTTATAGATTTACACAAATTTGTGAACAATAAGAGAAAAAAAAGTGTTTGGGGTTCTAGTGTTAAGCTGGGTTCACACTAAACGACAGCGACAACGACGTCGCTGTTACGTCACC